>NW_008825216.1:7880723-7911928 GCF_000699105.1 Pygoscelis adeliae | reverse complement strand
AGAATCATAGAATCATTTCAGGTAGTTGTAGAGAGCAATAAGGTCTCCCCTCAGCCTCCTTTTCTCCAGGCTAAAAGTTCTTTTCTCCTGGGAAGGGGGTGGGAGGGGAGTTGCCAGTCAGTGAACTCATTTTGCCCACAAAGTCAGAGGAAAACAGTTTTTGTTGTGCCAAGGGCTCCAGCAGCATGAATTGCTCCTGTGTGCCCCTAAAAGTCTAAACAAATCCCCCCTCCTCCAGGATTTCAGCTTTTATTTCCAAATTTCCTGTATTTCCCTTCTCTCCCTTCAAATACTGCTCCTTTTCCACCATGCAATGTATCCACTGATATTGTCCTTTCATCTGTTCTCCCAAGACAGCTCTACATGCATGGCTGCATAGACATCAGTATGCCACTTCTGTCTGAATCCTACCTGCTCATGTCCTCTGTCTTTCTCTGGAGGCACCAAACTTGTCTCTCTCAATCTTCCTTTATGTCCTTGATGTATGCCGTCCTTCCTTACTGCTTTGCTGTTCCCTAGCCATCACCCTGCCTTCATCTCTCTGCTTTTCCCTCCTTACCTCATCTCCTGAGTGCCAACAGACTTTTTGCTTCTTAAGGGAGTCACCTGAAAACTGCTGGTTGTGTTCCCATCTCACAGGTCGTTACACTACTTTTAGTATCGCTGGCTGTAAGTTCCATCTCCGTCCCCCCTCAACACTGCTTTTAATATCTCACGAGGCCCTTTTCCAGCTCCACTACCTATCCCTGGATAGGAGGAGAGATGCCTTGTCTTCTGGGCTGGGAGCCAGCTCCTGGTAGAAGGAGGACCAAATGGAAAAAGTGCAGAGAGGGTGCAGGCCATAGGCTTGACTGAAGTTGTGACTTTTCTATCAGTAGGACCATGTAGGAGACTTTCCCCGCAGGACACTTGTCTGCTCTGCTGAATCCAGCTACCCAAATAACCAATATTATCTCTATAGTAAAGGCGGGACTCAATTTAGGATAGGATGATGTGATGCCAGTCCAGGCTCACTCATAAATTTTTATGAGGTGGAGAAACAGTTCCTTTAAGTGTTGGACTTATAGATGTTACTCGCCTCCTGAGATTTTCATCTCTCTTGGCTGGAGCTTTCAGTGCATGAACATGTCTATGAGGGTGTTCATAGATAATTCTAGCCTAGGGAGAGATTCAAGCATTTTGAAGGTAAGCCCCTGCCCTGTGTAGCAGCCGACCTCTCTGCAGAGCACAGCTAAGGAGATCAGCCTCTCCAGGCTGACAGCTGCCTGTAAACAACCCCCTGTTTCTCCACCAGAGTTTTCTTGCATTCATTCTCTTATAAAAAAGTGCTTTTATCTGGTTCAGACTCAGCCTATTCACATTTTACCTTCTTAAAACTGTTGCCTGAGCACTGACATTGTACATGTGCCTTGCCCTGCATTTTGGATGTTTCAGAATAGCTGGTCTAAACCCATTTCTAATCCTAAACGAGCAGCTGTGACTCAGTTGGTAGGACTTAACACCCTGCTAAGATAAACATGACACTGTTGTGATCTGTGCTTTTATAATGAAAGGGTAGGGAGGCGGAGCCTGCATATGAACAATAGACTTTTGTAAGGCAGCGGCTCAGAAGTCTTGAGAGCCATTTACTGGAAACTGCTTGACTGCATACTGGTTGTTCACATGTGGATGCATCAGAAATTCCTTGCACACATCCGTGATGTGGGCTGGGAGGACGGGACTTTGTCAGCAACCCAAACCATGTACTTTCACCTTTCCTTTTTGGTTCAGAGGTGGCTCTTCATGTTATTAATGTCCACTATCAAGCCAGCACAAAAAAAGGGTCTATAATGCTCAGCCAGGAAGCCCCTGCTTTTGAAAGGCTGTCACAAAGACTTGTGACCAATTTATCTCCTTGGGGAAATAAAAGGGGAAGGAGAATGAGGCTTGGTCCCAGAGAGCAGGGTTGCTTAAAGGCATATCGGTGTAGACATCCCGGGATGTGGAGGTTCTCACTCTCCAGTGCCTTCCACCCTTCATTTGTCCATTGGTTGCGCCCATGGCTGGAGACTGGCATAGGAGGAATGTTTACCAGCTATTTACCACCCACTTGCCATCAATGTAAGTATCTATGGCAGATAAAAGGAAAAGGTAGCATGAGTCTCTTCCTCTGTAAGTCTTGCTGCCCCTCGCTTGTGCTTTCTGTCACTGAATATACTATAACCCCATACAAAAGCAGGAGCTACAAAGCTGCAGAAGTGCAAGCAGGGGCTCTTGAGAGTGAAACATAAAAAAAAGGGCTGTTCTGTACAGGCTGGTGTGCAGTACGGCATGAGAGAAAGGGGTTGTTATAGGCAAAAAATAAGATATATTAGAATTAATCAAAATAGGCAATTTTGTTGTTGTTTTCTTCCCAGCAGTAAATTCTGACAATAAAACTTCTTCCCCATCCCAGTAGATATCACCAAGTGCCTGGGGCAGATGATTACCTGTTTTACCTGGCCTTTTCTGTGACACAAAATATGGGGAAGCTCCATAACCTTCCCCTAGGGTGACAGAGAGTCTCCCCCGGCCTGAGCAACAGACTCCTTCCCTTGTCCCAGTATCAGTACATCATGCAGCCATCCAGGACACTGTTTCTCTACCAGCCGTCACTGACCCTTTTACTCCTGTCCACAGCCCTGCCTTCTCACACACACATCCCTCCAACTGCAGGCCCATTAGTCTGCGTTTCCTTGCGTTCAGTCAAATCAAATTACCTTTTCAAGTGGCTTCCAGTACTGTGAAATTATGGAGCTATGATAGACCTCCCTGGAAACGGGTACTGGAGTCCAGCTGGGAACGTCTTGATGGTTGCTGCTCTGAACAAGCTTCACATTTCCCATCCGTTTTAGGGCGATTAGCAAGCTCTCTGTGTATTTCTAATCTTGCACCAATCTTTACGGAAACTGCCCCAGTATGCTCATGAGGGTTGCAAAACACTTACTACATCCTTGTTTGGAAACTCCTCTTCAGTTTGTCAGTCCTTATGTGAGCCTCGAACCAAGAAGCAAACAGTATTTAAGAAGACAGGACACATACAACTCCACCTCTTGCTTATCTCATCTGAAATCAGAATAATTACTATTTTGCTTGCATTCTTGTTTGTACATTCATTTCTCATGAACTGTTAATATTCCACCAAAGTGTTCCCGCCTCCAGAGAAGTGCTGAGACGATTGCTGATCAGAGTCACTCCATCCATTTCACAGAAGCTGTTGCATAACTTCAGGATGGTGAAGACTATTAGTCACCCCCACCATGGTATGGTGGGCACATAGTAGGGACCTGAAGGTGAAAAGTGACAGTCTATTATCACCGGTTCCTTAGTCATTTAGCAGTAGCACAGGAATAGTCACTGCATACGGATAGTTTCAGCCTGGATTGTATCTCTGGAAAATCATCCTTGTTGTTTTTTTCCTATTAAGAGTCACTCACAGAGTCTGTCCCAGGATCTACTGCAACCACTGGAAGACTGCTGACTTTGGCAACAGTAGCTTCAGTCCTTCATACACCAGTAGATGGATGCCCTTGGCTTTTCCACATGAGAGAGTTAAAGCTTGGTGAAGTCAGATTAAGCAGGAGGCTAAAGACTTCCGAGCATTGTAGGACAATTCTGGAGAAATGTGTAGGAAAAACTGTCAGAGCAGCAGACAGGAAATCTAGAAGCAATATCTAGTTCCTAACAGACTGCTAACTTTAATAGGTTCTCTGTGAGAAAAGGCATTTCCATTCTGTTTGCTAGAGTCCCTAAGGCCAACAAGCAGACCAAAGTGGACTAAATATGTCTGTGGCTACTTTACAAAAAAATTCACTATGCTTAACTGTCTGAAATTACAAAAATTATGCCAAACGTGGATTCTTCCATGCCAGCCCTCTGGAGGTATGGTAGTTTTAATTGTTCAGCATTACAGACTGACTTAATTAAGTTTTATCTTAAACATTCTCTTCCAGAGATAGCTTTTTAAGTGACTGTAAGTGTTTTTCTTAAACAGACCAACAGAAAGAAATCCAGAGTACACTACAGAAAATCTCAGTGTCTTTCCATTGTGAGATCTCTGCTCTGCAAGGGAGGAGAAGAAAATTAGGGAGTAAAACCACACCACATGGAGAAGGAGCACCAGGGAGTTTACTGCAGCAGTTACAGAATAGCAGACAAACTAGTGACCTGTTTATCTGATTACCAAACCCTTAAACAATCAAACTCCTCACATCTTCTTTTAATGATCAGAGGCAGAAGACACACATTCATAGCTCTCCATTGAAGGACCAGAACATGCATGACGAGGCTTTCAATAAACATACAAAATCATAGAATCATAGAATCATAGAATCATTTGGGTTGGAAGGGACCTCTAAAGGTCACCTAGTTCAACCCCCTGCCATGGGCAGGGACATCTTCAACTAAATCAGGTTGCTCAGAGCCCCGTCCAACCTGACCTTAAATGTTTCCAGGGATGGGGCATCCACCACCTCTCTGGGCAACCTCTCCGGGCAACCTCTCCCAGTGCTTCACCACCCTCATCATAAAAAATTTCTTCCTTATATCTAGTCTAAATCTACCCTCTTTTAGTTTAAAGCCATTCCCCCTTGTCCTATCACAACAGGCCCTGATAAAAAGGTTGCCCCCATCTTTCTTATAAGCCCCCTTTAAGTACTGATAGGCTGCAATAAGGTCTCCCCGGAGCCTTCTCTTCTCGAGGCTGAACAACCCCAACTCTCTCAGCCTTTCCTCACAGGAGAGGTGTTCCATCCCCCTGATCATTTTTGTGGCCCTCCTCTGGAGCTGCTTCAACAGGTCTGTGTCTTTCTTATCCTGAGGGCTCCAGAGCTGGACGCAGTACGCCAGGTGGGGTCTCACCAGAATTAATAGTAATTAATTTTGATTTTCAGTACGAATGATTCTGGCTTTGTGCATAAATATGTCCAATTCCCTCTGATATCTGCAGGTCCCTTAAACTGAACCCACGTTGAGCCTTGAGGCTGTTTTAAACTATGGCCCCTGGGAACAGCTCTGGTGCCTTTGACTAGTCAAGGATTTAGGCGGTGCACGGTGCACAGGCTATTTCTCAGAAGGCCCTTCTACAATGGAGAGGAATGGTAAAAACAAGTGGGACTTCTGTATGAATCTAGCTGTTCATGGTAGCTTTTGATTGGAACTGGGGCTGTAAGGAGACACGGTTTGGTACGTCATGGTGCAGGCTATGACCTAGCTGTCTGCTGTGCAGAATCCCTCTGCAGAGATGAAAACCCAGCCAGCAGGAGTCAGCTGTTTCTTGTCCTTTGCATTGCTATTGGAGAACCACCAGGCCATTAATCCCAGGGGCTGAAAGCATTCAGGGTTTGGTTTTGTAATGACTGGAGCTCAAGCCTATGTTTTGGGTTGCAAGCATTCTTTTACAAGTCAAGGTCCTGATATGGGCTTTTAATAAATTATACTTTTAAATCTTCCCCCTTTCTATTTAAGTGTCGGGTGTAGGTGCAGAATTCCAACGGAGATCGGGTTCTGCTAAGACAGCTCTTTGGCAGCATGAGTAACTCAAACCTCAGAGAAATAGATTAAATATTGCAGCTTAAAGAGTTTGCTGAAATTACAATTCAAAATGGGTAAAAGTCCTTTCATTTCAGCTTTTAAACAGAAGCACGGCTCTCCTAAAGATGTAATCTATGAGGCATGTCAAAGGTTTTTGACATTTGAAATTATAGCTCCAGTACTGAAGAGAAGCTGTCAATTTGTAGCTTTGTGCTTTTTCTCCCTGTAAATGTGAGTAATTTCTTTTAGCCCTTAGTACATCACCAGTATATTGTTGTTTGTGGAGCTGCTTGGATTTAGTAGATGAGAATCAATAAATGAACCATTTACTGACTGTGAAATTGACTTTTATAATTGAGAGACTGCTGAAAATGTATATGTATCTGAAGGAAGCAAAAATCAAACTGCATTATATTGTATGTTTGCTGAAGATCTAAAAGAAGTAAGTTGATCCTTTTGGATAAAAGTCAGAGAGTCACATAAATGTTGGATGGAAGGGACCACTGGATGTCACCTACTCCGGCCTCCCACTCCAAGCAATGCTGCCACCAGCACTAAGTCAGATCAGCTATGACTTTGTTTAGATCAGGCCTTGAAAAACCTCCAAGGATGGAGCCTACACAGCCTTTCTGGTAACCTGTTCCCGTGCTGTGCTGCCCTCCCAGTGAGGAATTATTTTCCTTTGTGTAATGCAAAAGAAATCATTCACGGTTTCTACTTGTTTTCAATTTTATGTTAATATTCTCCTGTTCGGAGAAGAAAAGTCCTACCTGCAGAAACTTCAAAGGAAAAAGGGGGGAAAGCTTCTTTCTGATGTCAGAAATCAGGCATCTCAGCTACTCAACTCAATTAATCATCTAGGCTCCCTAAATGCACTCTCTATTAATGGGGAAGCAGTGGCATTCCCAGATGGAGATTCAGAGGGACCACACTAGGTACTGGCCAGAATGAAGGGCCTTCTGGCACTTCATCACTGAAGGCAGTGGGATTGTTTATGAAATCAGCTGGCACTTAAGTTTATTGAGTCAGGGTGTTTTCTGCTCATTGTGTGCAACGGACTGAAACATTACTGAAACATAAGCGGAAAAACTGATATGAGGCCTGGAGCAACATAACCTGGGCTGAAGTTAATGTTCCCGTACCAAGGACCTGCAACATTTATCTTCAATGAAATAACACTGGACAGTGAGAGTTTTCTGCGGACAGTTCTGCTGATGGATCTTACTCCTCAGGCAGGAAGCCCTGTTGCTAAGACTTTTCCCAGAAACATACATGAGCAACGTGTTCAGCTGCTAGATGCTTATGGAGAGAGGCTGTTATTTTACAGACTGCTTGGGTACCTTATGTAGCCTTACACAGTAAGTATTACAGAGTGGCCTCATAGAGAAAGGAGTAGCTGGTCTACAGAATCCATTGTGAAATTTATGACAAGTAGATGGTAACATAAGCACTTGCTAGAAATGACCATCGTGCAAAATTAGGCTAATAGTCACGAATCTTGCCTTAGTCTTCGTTTTGGGTTCATACCTTGAATCTTTTTGCAGGTAATGGGCTAGTGCAAATCACTGGGTTTAAATAACTTGTTCTTTGGAGGACTGAGAATCCGGATCTAGATATAGAGTTAGGATATCTATTGTTAATTTTTTGGGGGCTTATATAGTTGCCACTAGGCCCTTTTCTCTTGAGTAGGGCATTCTGATGCTCCAAATGCTATGGGATTGTAGGAACTTCCTTTAAGAAATCAGAAGCACTGTTTGACTTGCTGCTCAGGTTTGATGCACTCTTTCTGCCTGGTTGAACTCCTTCCATCAGATCACTTCTTAGGTATTGAACTTATTTGACACCTTGCCTCAGTAACTTCCCTGGACTTGCTCAGCATACTAATTTTCCTCAGTGATTCTTCCATATCTATTCAGAGGCTGAGAGTCTCACCTGTGTCATGGCTGATCTTTCTTTTATCCTGCTTATCATATCATCTTCCCCCCTCCAGTCTCTGAGCCATGAGTTGATAAAGAGAGAAGCTGAACATAGCAGATATAGTTGACCTGTCAACTTGAACCTGGAAACCAGCTCCTTCAACATCTGGCTCTGTTTAATAAAATACGGGCATGGCGAATTATCAAAGGGAGTTCTGCCTCTGACTTTCTGCTTTTCCCTAAGAACTTGCTGTGAAGACCTATGTAGTATCATGAAGCATATAAAATGAAAAAAAAAAAAAAAAGCCGCATTCCAAAGGCTCAAAGGCTCCCTTAGAAACATGTTGGCAAAGGCTTAATGAAAAAGGAAGCCAGACATAATGTTAAAAGCTGCAAGGTCAGCATGAAGATCCGTAGGTGTCAATGCAGCTTCAAAAGGATGGGGCGGGGGCTGTAATGTGTAGGTACTGTGTCATGGCATTCTGTGTTTGTATGCACTTACTACTTTCGGCAACTAATACAGAAAAAGCTTCATAAACTGGGGCCAGACCGATCGAGTGACCTAATTTTCATCTAATTTAGGTGAGCTATTGAGTTTAAAAACCAAGGCAGGAATTTGACAATCTGGTAACATGAAATACCACTTTGTGTGTGGCAACTAAAATTGCACTGTATTTAGAAATGAGGCAATCAAATAACATTTTTGGGTTCTGTTGTTCCCAAGGAGAGAGAATGTGGGCACCAAGGAGAAAAGTTGAAAGAGAAAAAGAAATGTGGCATGAGACTTGAAGAGCTCCTCTAGTTCATCCGTCTGTTCCATGGCAGGATCATCTCTACCTAGGTCATTTCTTAAACATTTATCTAATCTCTTCCTAAAGTTATCCAAGTAAAGAGGTGGTATGGACCTCCCTTGGAAATCTGTTTCTGACCTTTCACTCTTACAAACTTCTTTGAATATATAACTTGAGTCATTCTTGCTTCTGTAGAAACCAATTACTGGGGCCTTACAAATGCCAGAATAGAGAGAGGCAGAATAGAGAGGTAACTTTGTATGTCCTGCAGATGACACGCCTGTCTATGAAGTCTTGGATGACACATGTAAAATCATCTTGAATTCTAAGCTTGTCTTACTTGTGGTGTCTTCCAGTGTCATATCTTCTGCAGATGTAGTCAGATCCTTCTCTATTCAGACCTCCAGATCATGAGTGAAATCAGTAAGCAGGACTAGACCCAGGACAGACACCTACAGAACCTCATTCAGTATCTCTTTCCATTCCAACCGTGAACCAGGGTATGTAGTCGCTGAGTGTAGCTCTCTGTGGGTTTGCACACAACCTGCACTAGTTTCATCAACACTCTAGCTTGCTTACGAAAATGTCATGTGAACCAGGGGCAGGAACATAACAAAATAAAGATATGTGACTCCTACTGCTTCTCCTCTAGCTACAAAGCCTGTTACCCATTATAGGAAGGAAATTCTATTGGTGTGACATAATTTTTTTTTCTTAACAAATCCATTCTGGCTGCTACTCATTTCCATCTTCCCTTCTTCAACAAGTATTTTTTAACAAATAGATCTACTTTTTCTTTCTTTTTTTCATTACTTTTTTTTTCCCTGGGAATTGAAATTTTGGTGACAATCGTGCAAATTTTCATGCATTTTTCCCTCACTTTTTAAAAATTAAAGGGAAAACTTTCTATACTGGAAAGAGGGATGGTAATATGCAAATCTAAGAACAGCTAATTAAATGCACGGGTGGAAAGAGCTGGCTTAGTAGAACAAACCATTTGACATAAAGGTTACTGGAAAATTACTTGATAGATCTGTATATTGGAGCATGAAAAGAAGTACTAACAGCACTTCTTGTCATGAGATATCAGTGCTGAATTAGGAATATAGAAGTTACTGTTCTCGATGTTGACAAACACAACTTCATCTAGAAAAACAGGATTTATTTTTGCTTGTTTAAGCATAATTTCTCTCTTCTTATCAGGACAACCAAATATCAGAAAACTCTGACCAGGCCTGTTTAGGACCATGCAGTTCAGCCTGTCTGAGTTTTCAGATGAACCTTTGAAAAGCAGTCTTGTCTGCATTGAAAAGATACGCAGGATCCCTGCAATCCAACCTTTGACAAGATGCATGTGTTTGCTGTAACAGCAAATCCTCTTTTCCTCCTTGGCAGGTCACAGTTTTCCATTTGTTTCCTTGTTTTCTGCACCAAGTAGTCTTTCAGGTGTTATCACGTATTTGCACCAGATGATAGCCACTTTCCAGGGAGAGCTGCAGGGAGCTGGTGCAGAGAAACTCCCCAGACTCAGTGCTGTGAAAAGAGCTACAAAACTGCCCTGTTTTGCATTGTTCATTTCCAAGCATTGAGGGCCCAGCTTCCCTCTGGGGGAAGGGCACTTTGGGCCAGAGGGAATCTAACGCGGTCTGAGCCCTGAAGCTGGGCAGCGATAACTTGGCATAGCACCATCAATGCTGTCTCAAATACATCCCCATGCAGAATTCCCCTCTATATGAATAGCTATGTATCTAGGTATCTGTTGCATTGGGCGGTCCTGCCTACATAGCCAGCATTGGACCTTTACTGATTCGCAGGAAAGTCACCACTCGAACAAGGTGAACGTATTTGTTTGTTTTACCAAATGGAGAACTTCAACTATCAATGGAATGTTTAACACCCAGTGCTAAAGGAAAAAAATTACTGTACGGCTTCTGTTTATCCTTGGTTTCCCACAAAACAGTGGTGAATGCTCTGCAAATAATTGTACTCATCAATACTCAAGCACTACTTTGCCCAAATTTCCTATTCAAGCAGACATCTAAGGTTGCTTTATATGCAAATAAAATACAAATGATCTCTTCATCCCACATATAAACATATTAAAGCCTTCTGGGAATTACACACTGTAATCTTTCTCTTGTGCTTACTCAGATGCTCCCCAATGTGAGCTTTTACTAATTGCCTAGAACATCCTTTTGCACAGACCTGCACACACATTTGGGGTGTTTGTGACATGCAACCTGGTAAATCCAGCGAGTTTGAATTCAGTGGGTTGAACATCACCAAATGCACAAAGTCATACGTGGTGCTTCCTCTCTGTTCCTCTTAAAAGCTAATTGACGGGAAGCCGTATTGCTGGCCGATGAGCTATTACTGTCTGTGGAGAGGCATTGTTGTCAGAGTGAAGTCTTAGAGATTCCAGTAAGTTCGTAATAAGAGGAGAAGAATCTAGGATTGTTTCAGTCTCAAAGGTCACATCTGTACCGATGTGAAACAGTGTACTTTCACTAAAGTCAATGAGTCTAGGCTGCTTTACAATAGCTGAGCATTACTGCCTGTATGTAATTAATCTGTGGGGTTTGAGGTTTTTTCTGCCTGATTTGCCATCCATTGAAAGGCAAAGTACATTAATGAGACTGTATGAATTGCCTGTAAAGGCAGGCATATCTTCTCAGAAGCTTCTGCCTTGCTGATGAGTCCGTAGGAGTACCGTGTTGCTATTCTATCCAAAACGATTCTAAGAGTAAACAGTCCTCGTCTTTTATTTGACAGGGAAACATAGGACAGGAGAAACAGCATATTAGGAACCCTGTTTTTATTTCTGGGGAATTAGAAGCGGATCCACAGAAGAACATAAGGCTTTGCAACTCTCAATGCATCACTTTTATGGTGCTTGGGAGAGGAGACCTAGAGCTGGTCCCTGTTTCATGTTTTGCTATTTTGTACTAACCAGTACATAGGATAAAATACAGGATCCAGTATCCAGTCTGCCTGTTTCCTCATTCCCGACAGAGTGAATACCTGCGTCACTGGATTACAGAATCATTCACATGCTTACTGCTTTTTCCCCACCTATAATGTATCTTCTGGTCTTTTTGTAAAGTGGGAGAGGTGGAGGTGGATCATATAGCCCGTAAGGTAGCAGGCTGGACACCCTTCTTGCAGGAGGTGAGAGAAATGGGCTTGAGTCTCTGCAGAAAGAAAAGGGAATTGAATTTGTTTCTCACAGCCAGTCCTACAGAGGTCTATTAGGCACATCTCAACATACTTGGGTAAAGTCCCTCTGAGGAGACAGGCCCTACGGGAAGCATCCCCTAGCCTCTTATTGCTAATTATAGGTGTAATCTACTAAATGCAGCCATCTGGGAAGTGATACTATTTAAAGAACTTTAAGACTCTCTAGCTCTAGAAGGTACTATGTAAAATCAGGTGCTATCCTGGTCTACATAGACTATGCTCAATTAGCCATAAACGTCATTGGCTGTTGGGTGGGACTCAGGTTTTAAAGATTGCTGGCATCCTTTTATGGATGGATGATTTGGGATCTTAAATGATAGCTTCTTCTCTTTTACTTTGCTTGACTACTTCAGATTTAAGTCCTGAGCTATCATATATTTGAGTGTTGTGAACTGGGATTACTTGTTTTCCCTTCCTAAAACCCCCAGAACTTCAATGATGTGCTGAATTAGAAGAATAGTGATATCAACACAGAAAAAAACCCAAACCCTCCTTTGGAGACATCACATGCAATCCCAGTCAACCATGCTGAAGAAAAAGGCAAGATGGGGGTATGGGGGGGAAAGGAGTGAGGGGAGGGAAGAGAGTCTGTTAGATAGGAAGAGCCAAAGACAAGAAAACAAAGGATAAGAAGCCATATGCTTGCTATCTACAAATAAACACACTACAGAAGGAGATTTATGTAGGTTAAAGGACAAAGGTGATGCAAAATCAAGTAACTATGAGGTACCCACAGTTAAATAGAGGCTGCATATAAGCAAGCTGTCAAACCATCAGAGGAAAGACATTCTGGGGAATGTCTTTCAGACATTATCATAGACATATCAGACATATCAGAGAAAGTGACCTGAGAGAAACCCAGATAATTTAAAAAATAATTGTATCAATTTATCGAACTGACAAATGGCACCTGTCAGACTGAATGCAGTAAGCCAAGATGTCTTGCTTAGTCCCATATCCTGTGTCAGCCTTTCAGTAAAAAGGTTGTTTCTTGCTAATTTTCTGGGAGGTTTATTTTCTCCTGTGATGGAAATGGGTTACAAAATATATATTCTGATTGTTGTTCAAGTTGCAAACTAAAATATTCAGCTTCAGTGTATGTTATTCACTCAGGAGTGCACATTCATGGAGGAGGACACTGTTCTAGCAGCTGATAAGCTGGAGGAGAGTCTGTATTGCTTTCAGCCCCAGGCTGTCTGAAATGATTTTTCAGTGTCCTCCATTCCCTGTGCTCATGAAATCACAAAGACAGCACTACCAATTCTAAATATTCAAAATTATAACCAGAACCCTTGCTGTAACTGCTAACATAATTTTGTCTTCAAGATAGTAAGATTTCAAGAATCAGAAGTAAAGGATGTCATTTGCCACTTGGTTTTGGAGATACAAGCTTAACTTTTTACATTATGAGGATAACAGCTCACTGTGTTTTTCAAAATGAGAGCTGAGATCCTTGTACATAATTCTAGAATCTGAGACTTCACAAAAATACTAAATACCATGAAAGAGAGGGGGAAAAAAGCCTCCATCAGCATGCCATTTCATTTTCCAGGCAAAAACATGAAACAAACCAACCTCTCCAGAAAGTATTCCGGTAACATGAGTATTTTTATATGAGTATATTCTGGTAACATGAGTATTTTTATAACCCATTCTTCCTCGCAATGGTATGGAGGAAGAAGCAGCAACACAGAGGTGCAATGTGAGAGGGATACTAGCTTGTTGTGGGAGCAGTGGTCAGGAAGGACATAAGGGCGAGAGGCTTCCACATGCAATCTCCATTTCTGGGGTCTCCCTGGCCTGACTTTCCCCGGGCAGGCAGCAGAGGAGGGATTATCCTTCGAGCTAAATAAGGAAAACTTGGCCCCTGGAAGAAGCGGCAGGAAGCAGAAAAGTTTCAGGGAACCATCTATGACTTTAAATACTTGTTTTTAGCAAACCAGGCCCAACTGCCACCAGTGCAGCCTGGAAACAAGGGCATTTCTACTTGAGAGCAGCCAGGCCAGGCTGGCACTCCCCTGCTACTTGCAGTGCTACTTTTAAGTAGCAATGTTGGAAGCCCCCCAGTTCTGGACATCATGTTCCAGTTAACAAAAATCAGCCTGACACTCCTGACTGTGTCCAAACAACTGGGGAGCCTGAACACAAAGTTCTGTGGTCAATTAGTCAAACATAACACTGCAAGACTTCTTGACCTTTCAAAACTGGAATGAATTTGCCAAACAGGAAAGAGTAGGAATGAAGCAGAACAAGTAATTCAGAAACCCTCTGGGTCTAATCTGCCAATGCCTTGCACCTCCAGCCTCATTTCTAGTCTTCTAGCAGAGTAATTCATGAGTGTCAGCAGATTTCCAGGGATGAGAGCAGAATCCTGCACAACCTGCTCCACCACTTCTGCTTGTGTGAATTAGAAGAACGTGGTGTTTTATCCCCATTTTACACTGACAGAAATGTGTGTCCCTATGTACCTCTGGCAAGTGCCTGTCCCGATTGTGTTATTAACTGAATGTTCATTGTGCGTGAGTGATGTACCGAAGTAAGGACATAGGAACAGCTGTACCAGTTCAGGCCTCGGGTCCCTCTGCCTCACCATTTGGTTTCTGACTGTGCCATAGGCAGAGGCATGGGGAGGAATAAGGTTGGGGCAAAAGCATACCATGCTCTTCTCTTCCAATATCTAGTTGTTTTCAGGTTATTTTCCAGAGTCTCACACGGTACTCTTTAGTAACCCTTAGCTGATCTCATCTTCAAGTACTTTGGGTCTTTTGGCCCCCAGAAAGTACAAAAAAGGACTTTTGGCCCCCAAAACTGTATCAACATAATGATGGCTTTTTTCTGTTTCATTCTCTATCTCTTTCCTAATAATTCCTAATACCTGATTTACTTTTGTAACTACTAACCCAGCACTGAGTTCATAAAATACGCATGGAGGAAAACTCATGGCTGGGTGGCACAGCTTTTACCCTCATGTTCTTTGAAGTCATCTGGTCCCCCTTCAAGCTTTCCCCTAGCGATGAATCCTTGGCTGAATTAAGGGAGAGATGCAAGGGCTGAGGAAGCCACAGGAGAAAAGGGAGAAGCAGCAGTGCCTGTCGTGGGGAGGCAGCTATGGCTGTGCGAGCTGGAGGGCAGCATCTGGCTTCCCTTCCAGCTGCCTTCACTCTTCTCTCAGCAGGTTCTTGAGGAAACTTGAGCAGCGAAAGGCAGAGGATGAGGTACACGAATGGCATCACCCCAGCCCCCTCCTCTGGTGGTTGCTGAGGGCAGGATGGCTTTTCCCAGCATCTGCTGAAAGCTGGTACCTTTACACCTTACCGTCTGCCTGGCCCAGGCACACCACCCTGCGCAGCGCTTGCATGAAGCTGCCAGCAGTTCTGCCCCTCAGGAACAGACATGGTCAGTGAAGCCGATGCCACTGAAACAGCAGCTGCCTGGATTTATTCTTTTTTTTTTTTCCTCACCATGATTTGCATGTTCTTCCTTGATAGCTGTCACCTTCTCCTCTGGAAATAGCAGTTGCCGTCTGTTTTCCTGTTTGTTATACTTTGGGAGTATTTGCAGTGAGGTCTCCAAGGCTGCCCACCCTGGCCCCAGCGCTCCATTCCTCCTTTGCACCCCTCGCCCCCGTCTGCACCCCCTCGGTGGCCCCACCGCTGGGACCTGTGGGCACCCCCCAGGTACTCACAGAGAAAAGATAAAAAGAAAGGAAAAAAGAAGTAGCTCATGAATAAATGGAGCTGCATCCCCCATTGTCTGACAGTTGTGCAACTGCCTTCCCTGGCTTTGGACCAAGCTGCAAATTATTTTTGCTGGTTCGCCCCTGGGGCAAGGCTGCACAGGGAGCCAGCGAGGGCACCCTGGGCACTGAAACTAGTGGGTACACTAATCCCTCATGCCACATCAGAGCAGTGACTCAGTAGGAATGGTGCTGCTTGGTGGGTTACCAGCAGTGGTATGAATGATACCGTGATCAGGCAGGGGGTTTCCTGGGGGAAGCCTCCTCCTTCACATTGTTGGTGTGTCAGCCCTTCTCTGAATTCCCCAAACTTAGGAAACTTGGCTATATAATTTGTGGTAAAGGGAAATTACATTTGCACTTTTCCTGGGGGGGGGGGGGGGGGGGGAAAGGATGCAAAACCTGGAGATGGATTTATGTTGAAAAAACAGGCCTGGGCACTAATTTGGGAAGATTTGAACTGGATGCTCAGACTGGCCTCTACCTTAAATGAGCACAATGGACATTAGATCAAAACTCAGTGAAAACCTGCATCTAAATGCAGATGTGAACTGTGTGGCTTGAATTTTTTCTCTGAGGGAAATTAGTTTAAGTAATACAGTAGTCTTCTACCTAGGCATTCAGTGAAAGGGACAGTAGCAGGACACCCTGGGAATAGTCCCTTTTTAGTTGTCTGGAAAAAATATTATTGCTGATGAATCTGTTAAAGCAACAGCTTCCCCTTAAGCCTGTTAATGTTCAGTGATATGGGTCCTTCTGTGTATTTACTGACCATATCTTTGCTGTGAAAGCTCATCATTGGCACTGCACCTTTGGGACTGAGGAGAGGTGCCTACAAGTGGAGCATCCAACACAGCAGTTAGCGGCATGACTGGAGAACATCCAGCCTTTCCGGACCTGCCACCATTCACACGCTGCACTGACATTGTGCAGCTCCTAATATTTTGCTGCCCTAGGCAACCACCTGTTATGCTTTTTTGTTGCAAAGCCAGTCTGCCATGGAAACACTTCCAGCCCACCAGCGACTGCTGTGCTGTTAGGTCATTACAGAGATGTTAAAACGTGGGTTGCAGAGGTATGCGTTGGGACCTGAAACATGATGTACTGTGCTGCTTTGGGATTAGACTGCCTTCGCTCTTGTTCGTGCCAGCAGACTCTGATGCAAGTTCCTCTGTATCACCTGAGACTCTGTTTATGCTACTGCAGGTAGAATCGTGCACCCGAGCCCTGACTTTAATAATTACTGATGTCTTTCATGAAATGCAGTACTAAATGTAGCATAAGCCAGCAGAGTGACCACCCCGATGCCACCAGCAGCTGCCCAGAAGCCCAGGGTGAGTGTGCTGCATGAACTGCTGTCCTCGATGGCCAGGAATAAGGAGCGATGTGTACGAGCTGTCACTGCAAGGCGGGCAGTGACACAGCGGCATTGTTTCATAGGACTGAAAGTCTTGCTCATGAGCATCAGCGGAAGGATGCCAAGGGATTGTCCCGCTGATTCTGCACATACACAACTCGTGGCCCTTTAAACCCATCGTGTCTGACCTCAGTGACTCAACACGAGGGACACCAGCGAAACAGAAAGGAAATACCACAGAGCCACACAATTGTTTCCAAGCGAGAGGGTTTCTGGTAGAGAGCCAGGTGCTAATACCCTGCCTCACACTGCAGTCGATGGAGTTGTGTGGGGGCCAGGTGCTGCTCATTGTGTGTGTGTGTGTGTGTGTCAGAAGCTGGCCTGTCCTCATGCAAACCGAAATAGGTTGTATGTTTCTGTGAGCTGAGGTCTGCTATTCCACTTGCGTGCAGGATATACAGTACATCTGGAATAATTAATTTCTCAGCCTATTGTTACTTTCTTGTGGATCAGACGTTTGCTGCTTCTGAAGCCTGTTGACTGTATTCAATATCTCTTCCTGTTTAACTTCGTTATTCCGGCCTCCTACTTTTTTTTTTTAGGGCCCGTCTTTTCATTTTCCCCTCGAACTAGAGAATTTGCCTGAAGTATGGATGAGTCACAGATATCGTATTTCCTCTTTTCTGAAGCACATTTACATTTTTCAGGAATTACAGCTGGCAGTGATCAGCCATACGTTCCAAAATATCCTTTCAGGGAGGAGAGAGGAGGAACAGTGATGCTGAAATCAGCCTGAAAGGTAAATGACTGAAAGAGGGAGAAAGAGAGAGAGAAGTGAGACGCAGAGAGTCTTAGAAGGGCAGCCGGATGCAGGCACTCACTGTGCAGCATTTGATGGCAGTGCCTCAACTGATAACGTTCCTGTAATCAGAGACACTCTGTCATACCTGTCAGCAGCCATTCAAGCATATCACAGCCAGCTCTAAATACAAATATCAGAAGCAAAAGGGATAAATATCCAGAAAGTCAATTCATTTCCTCTGTTCTTAGCCCAGCATTTTCTGAAGTGAGGGAAGGTTAGTTTATAATAGGGTGTAAAAGATGCTGCCAGCTCTGCATTACCCCATCAAAGCCATTGTACTGGTTTTAGCTGGGAAAGATATCATCATAGCTGATATGGTTCTATGTTGGATTTGTGATGAAAACAGTGTTGATAACACAGGGATGTTTTAGTTACTGAGCAGTGCTTACACAGCATCAAGGCCTTTTCTGCTTCTCACCCCACCCCACCAGCAAGTAGGCTGGGGGTGCACAAGAAGTTGGGAGAGGACACAGCCGGGACAGCTGACCCCAACTGGCCAAAGGGATATTCCATACCATGTGACGTCATGCTCAGTATATAAAGTGGGGGGAAAATTTTGCCAGGGCTGCCGTTGCTCAGGGACTGGCTGTGCATCGGTCGGCTGGTGGTGAGCAGTTGGGAGGGGGTTGCTTCACTTGTTTTTTCTTGGTTTTGCTTTTCTTTGTTTCCTTTTTTTACTTATTAAACTGTTTTTACTTCAACCCATGAGTTTTCTAACTTCTGCCCTTTCAATTCCCTTCCCCATCCTGCTGGAGCCGGGGAAAAGTAGGCAAGCAGCTGTGTGGTGATTAGCTGCCTGCTGGGGCTAACCCGCAACAGCCACACAGCTCCAGAGGTGTTTCATGCTGTGGCTCTCACCTGGCTGATTGCAGTAATATATTTTTAAAGCCTTTCATTTTTGTGTCAGAGGTCAACCGAAAATGGAGGTTCCCAGCTTGTCTTGTGTCCTGAGCTGTTTCCTAAAGCAGGTCTTGTGTTTTTGTTTCTCATGTTTCCATGGGATTTTTTGTTGGAGTTTTTTTTTGACAGAAAGATGTAGCAAGTGTTTGCTCCATAAAGAAATCTGCTACTGAGGTTATTAAGGGCTAAAGTTTACAGGGCTACTATAGCCTCTGTTTTTTCATCACCAAATTGTAAGGCTGTGTGGGGCTCAATAATGGAAGTCCTATCTATGAGTATCAGAGTGAAAATCGGGCTTTTCATATGCAGTCATTGACAAGATAGGCTAATTCCAACTGTCTCTGTCTGCACATCAAAGTACCTTACATAAAAGCCCATCAAGCGCTCATCTGTAGTAGAGAGTATTTGTGTAACGATCGTGATGGCACACTGCAGGCAGCTGGAGCCCCAGAAAGGATCATCCTGACCTTCAGTCATGACCGGAAGAACATCATGTTGCAATCTCACTGCACTGAACAAGTTATTCCAGCAAATCTTTTGTGACTTCAGCACAAGGTAGGCTCCATAGCTGCTCTTTTGAAGGAGCATACGTAGGAAGGAGTCTGCTCTTTGCATCTGCCTCTGTGAGATTTCACTGCACAGCTGAAGGGTGGACCTAAGCAGATGCAATGTGCATAACCATCCTGTTTCCTGGTTATGTCCTCATTCTCAGTGTCCTGTCTTGTCTCACCTGACAGTAAACAAAATGTTGTCAATTGTTCTGGCTACTTCCAGGCAGTGCACAGGACCAACAGGACAGGAGAGTGCCAGCACTCAGATGCTACATTGTGGGAGGCTGGTCCTCTGAAGGTCTGCTTGGTGGGGGACAATCTTGTGTGGGAAGGAAAGGACAGCAAGGAGACTGAGGAACTCATTATCCATAAAAAAAACCCCCTCTGTGTACTTGCTTATTTGTCTGAAGATGTGCTGATAAATCTCTCAATATTAAGAAAAACAGTGATGGAATGGGAAACACTGATTATTTATTGGTTTTTTGGTATAGGTAGAGCCTTATTTCCCAAATCTGTGTTGGATGAGATAAATTTCACTCCGGTTAATGATCTGACCCTCACTTCCTCAAGGACTATCTTCACCCTCTTGCAGTTCTGGGGAAAGCATGACCCTTTCTTCTCTCCACATCCCTCAAAGATATTCCCATGATGAAAGGCATTAAGGCAATTCTAGATGGATGGCCTTCGAGCCCTCCATTTATGTGTGAAGGGCAAACTGGTTTAATATGATCACTGCAAAATGGGTAGAGTTACCTGAACAGTGCTCAAATGGGGTCTTGCTATGTGTGAACACAAGTGGTCCCCAAGCAATCTCAATGGTAGCAGTCTGCTAACAGCAGGTGGTAGGATATTTGAAGGAAGGACTAAGGATCTGAATGAATAGATAAGAGATTGAGGATTCCAAACTGCTTGTACCAGGAAAAGCATTGCCTGTGAAGTTTGCATGGCCATTTGCTCCAGTGTCATTGGTTACTGTGGAGAAAAAGCACAGGTGCTTTGAACCTAGCCCTGGCTGCTGCTGCTAGTATCTGGCAGACGAGTTACATTAATAAATGCCCAGTGATAGCTTCACTGCTGTTGCAGACGTTCCCTGACAGTATTTGAAATTGTGCTTTGTTTGCTAAATGGGATGTTATTTACACAGCTGTCCAGTTTATCACCACTACTTTACTTTAATGTGGGTGAGTGTGTCAGCCATGGCAGGGCTAATGAAAAATACTGGATCCACAGCCCTAGAAATTGAAGAGGTGGAGCTCTAGCAACATATGTCCTTCCCAACAGCTCCTTGCCCAAAACATTGGGAGGGAGGAAAGGGGAGGCTGTTGTCTGACCCAGTGAGTCCCTGCTACTGGGAAGGTCCCTCCGAACCATGGGCCATCACTGCTGATTAGAAGAGTGCTCGAGTTCAGAGTTGACTGAGGAACAAGGGGACTCCTTCTGATGAGCTTGTCATTTCTTGGACATGGCTGAGAGCCATCTGTTGGTTTTTTACATAATTCACTTCCCAATAGCTTGCCCATTCCTAGTCAGTTTTGCAGAAAAGATTAGCATAACAGCAGTGACTGTCGTACAGGCCTTTAAGATCAACTCAATGCTTTCAAACTTCAAATAGCCAGACATCTGGGTGCCTTGCTAAGCATGGATTAGCTAACTCCAACTGCCTCCGCAGACTGTGTATTCTGATAGCTCTTCTTCAATGAAAGTATGAGGAGTCTAACCACTGGAGCTCACCGCCCCTACTAATTCACTGCACACCTCTGCCTTTTCCTTTCTTCAAAAGATATTAATGACCATTCATGGGTCCCAGTGGCAGTGTTGGGTTTTTTTGCCAGCATTTGGCAATCTAAAGTAAAATCCATAATCTCTATTCTAGAACCAGCAATAGTGAAAACACAAGTAGGTACCAACTATCAGCCTTTCAACCACTGCTGCCCATACTCTTATTCAAGGTGGTTTTTCCTAATACATAGCAGCCAGTGTCTTATCTACACTACATTTCCTTCTTGACAATGCTGGAGATGTAACATTGGGAAGTTTGAAGAAGATAAATCCGAAGTAGACAAGGGCAATCAGTTTTTCTCCTGGGATTTAAACCAAGAGGACCTACTACTGCCAATTATGGTTGTCATGCCAGAGTAACCTCATATATATCACTGAGGCCTAGGCCTATATGAAAGAGGCCTAGGACTCTCCAGTTCACAAAGTCTTTGCCATAACCACTTGTACATTGCCTTTGTTGTCTCACTGGCCTTAGTGCTGTGAATACCAGTGAAGTGCTGCGATATGAAAGAGAGGACTCTGCTATTCTGAGATGAGAGAAGTGGAGTTGGAGCACAGGCTCATGTAATGCAATACAGCAAGACTCGAGGTAGAGATGCTCACGTCAGCACGTAGGAATGCCAGACTCCCAGGAGTAACTGCGGAGGTGCTTAGCAGGGTTGACTTTCAGGTATAGAGGCGTAGGCTTCAGTGTACCCTGTTTCATTCTGGCCCTCAACCTCCTTCATGTTGATATCTCTGTGGCCTGTACCTCTAGTTTGTGCTTCCTTAGTGCCTTGGAGAGCATTGTGTCTTCTCCAAGAGGACACACCAGGAGGCTTAGCAGCCAGGATAAGCTTTTGTGCCTGAGGTTGCTTTGGATGACACCCTGCCAAGGGACAACGTTTGCCATTGTGTACCCTCTGGCCTTGTAAAAAGTGCCACTGTGACAGCTGGTTTTCCTGATTCTGCCAGTACCTTTTGGAGCACTGACTGTATTGAGACGTCAACTTGCAATCCAGTCAGTTCTTGCTTTTACAGTAACATTTTACCTGCGGTGCAGTGATGTTCTGCAGTTGTTGGCCAGATGTATAATAGGATTCTTTATAAAGTAGTCTCAAGAGATGTCCATTTGGCTCCTTTCGTTAGGCCTGCCATTTCTCACGCTCACATATGTGTGTGTCTGCATGTATATACAATCTTGATGAATTCCTGGTGATAATGTACATAAAAGGTGTACTTGGATACTAGTGGACAGCCTCCAAACACGACCTCAATTTTTTGGAACAACTTTTGAAGTGTTAAATTTTGTTTCCATTCTGCTTTGGAATAAATGCAAAGATTTTCAGTGGAAAAGAAAGGTTTTCAGTTCAGGCTGTCTCTCAAGAAATGACTAGAGTCCACCTGAGAGCATTGAGACCTTCTGTTACAAACTTCAACAAAATCAGTATGTCTCGGTGAAACATTTTGGCTTTGATTTAATCAGCATTTTTATGGAATGGCTGAAAACTGAAAATGTTCTTATTAGTTGTGCACATCGATCAAGGTATCTTTATCTTTAAGATGCCTGTTTTACTCTGTGTATTTGTTATGAGCTTAAAGATCGCAAAGATGGTCAAATGGTTTAACACTCCAGATTGAAAGACTTTTTGAACTTCCTGCTCTGCACAGATTCTATTCTTCCCTTTCAAGTGGAAAAATTAAAGCAGTGATTAACAAACATACATCTGAAATTGGGAGATCTCCCTACAGACTGCAGAGGTTGCTTTACGCAGGAAGTAGTGTTTCCAGTAATTGAATATGGTGATTAATTTATAGCTGCTAAGCCACAAGTTTGCACAAATCAGACATAATGCTCCTGATTAATTAGATTTTCTGTTTATCACAACACCACAATCTTCAGGCCAAAGATGATAGTTCCCCTTTTATTTATAGCCTTCCAGGAGGCAAAAGGCTTCTGAGAACTGGAATTGCTTGCTGTCACATCGCTGCCAGTCAGGTGGGCTGCCCCTCATGCTGAAGCATTTGTCATGGTTTGCCCAGCACCCTGTGTCCCATTGCTGAATTAGCTGTCCTGTGATTCTGGGACACGTGCAGCATGTGCAGGTATATGCACATGAGCATGTGCCCACACATGCATGACAATCATTTGGCACTGTTTGCTGTTTGAAAGAGATAAAGATAATATTTTATTTTTTTTAATGTGAATTGGGAAAGCTACTCCTAGATTATGAGTGGTTTTTTTGTAGATGATTCCAGGATTGGTTTGTGGTTCAGTGGTTGGGGTTTTTTAATTTTTTTCCCCAGCATTTGATGCCCTCAGGTAATAGAATCCCCATGCAAAATTATATTGCTTGTTCTGGAACAGGTCTGGTTAGCTCCAGTGAAGCAGAACACTGATATGATAGTCTATTATTGATACTTCCTCTGTTTTAAAGCAGTAGCATTGTGTTTAGCATTGACTGAAACTCAGGAGATAATGGGCAGCCTATTGACTGTTTCTGAGCTCACTGCTCAGACGGAGGTTGGGATGGGAGAAGGTGATCTGTTCAGTTCCTCACATAACACTGCAGCAGCCTTTGCTGCTGAGCCCTGTAGCTCCATCCCCATGTCATAGGTACAGCTGTCAAGGCCATCCTGGATTTGTCAAGTCCTTAGTCATTTGGGTTCTGGAGAAGGGAAGAAATTAAGCTGAAAAGTGACAGCTCTGGAATTTTTCCTTTAGTAAGGAAAGTAACGTCGTGTGAAGGTCCGTGATATATGGTTTTGTAGTCCCAAAATACAAAGCGTTGTTAAAAACCTAAAGAGAAAGCCTGATTTTCATGCAAAACCAAAGTAACACAAAGTCTGCGCGAATGCTGAGGCGCAGGTGACCCCTCTTCCTAGGAGCAAGGCTGCCCTCCAGCCTTGCAGGAGACGAGCAATTTTGATGCTGGGTGGAGCAGGTGAAGTGCTGAGTGTGGAGTGCCAGGAGCACACCTTCCTCACCGTGCAGCGTGGTGGCCTGCTCCTTCCCACTGCCTGGCTGTCACGGAGGTTCCTGGGAGAGGGGAGGACTCTCTGGTTTGCTTTGTGGGAGCAAGCGGCAGTCATGACTAAGCTACAGCACAGAAAAATAATTGGGTGATATCAGCCTTTTTTCAAAGCAGGGAGGGAAGAGATAAGGAAAAAAAAGGTGCGTGCATGGGAAGTTTTGCTGGCATGTGTAGAAAAGGTGGAACTCAGTTCCATAAAGGAAATAAACTAAGATGTATAACATTCCCTGTAACATTTCACTTTGCTATTCAGGCAGGGCCTTTTTGAAGTCAGTGGGAGTCTTTCCACTGCTTTCAGGGGATTTTGGATCAGGCCCATCCAATTGTTTGGGTTGCTGACATATATCTGGCTCTTTACCTGCTGCTTTTAATGAATGCTGCATGGGAAAAGCATCAGCTTCCCCTCCACTCAGAAAGCACCTAATGTGTTGTAGCTGCAACCTAATCTGTTGAAGCGAGCGGGTGGACCCAGCAGCCCAGTGTTTATTTACCCATACTAGTTTTGAGTTTACTTCAGCAAAGGAGTTTGTGCAGAAGACGTGGCTGTGACACAGTCCTCTGGAAGCTGGACTCCGGGAAGGAATGATCTGTCCTGCTGAGCAAGGGCTGCTTTGGAGCCAGCTACTGCACCGGGAGCAGAGGCATGCCCTAACCCTACCCCCTTACAGTACAGGTTCCTTTTCGGCATGTGACAGCTTTGGCACGGGGCTCTGCTCTCTGCCAAGCAGAGGGTTAGGGGTTTTTGCGTGGTTTGGGGTGTGGTTGAAGTTGTGCTAGTCTTTAGCTTAGAGATCACAACTGTTCAGCAAAAAAAACCCAGCTGCTCTACGAACTCAGAGAAATGCCATCCTTTTTCCTGTCCATCTACAGAGGAGAAGGAGGAGAAGCAGAGAGGAGATGCTTGCAAGGTTAGCAGCAAGGTCAAACCTGCCCGTTCCAATCACACTGCCTCTTTGCAGTTTTCCAGACAGACCTTTATGATTCTGAGTGTCCTGGGGAAAAAACAGTATTGGAATACTATTAATTCTTTTAAAAACAAAACAAGTAAGTGAGTTTTTATTTTTAATGGCTAAGAAACAAGTGAGAGGCCCAACGTCTATCTAAATGTAGAATCAGTCAGCGTTTTAATGCGCCCAAAGTTAGAAGTGAACCTTTGTTTTTCTTTAAAGTCAGATAAGCCACTGAGTGTGCCAGGTGGGTGTTACTGGCCTGCTGCACCAGACTCTCTGGTGCTAAAGTAGTCTGCTGCAGTGCTCTCCTACAAATTGATTGTTCTGGCTTTGCAATGTCCCTAGTTTGGAATTCTTCATGCTGATATTTTTGTGTGTCCTTTCTGGGATGCTATTACTTGGGATTTTACCAGATGCTGCTGAGTTCAGGCCGGTCCAGCAGCCACTGAAGTAAAAAGACTATTTCTCTTTGGACGGGTCCACGGTTCTGACAAAATGCAAGAGACTGTTGTCACCGGTGGGGAAACCTGCTACGACTTCTTAGGACTTCTGGGTAATGAGTATAGAACTGGTTTTGATGAAGTGCTTAGCTGTGTAGCGAGTCAAGCAGAATACCCCTTCCTCTCACCACACAAGAGATGAAAGAACAAACAGAAGCCTTTAGGATTAATGCCTGTGCTGTGACTGGGACAGGCTAAGGACAGCACCAGGCTGGTAGGACAAGGAGAAGAGAAGCCTTTGCCTCTGGAGTGGAGAGGCTCAGTTGCCTTAGAAGAGACTCCAGGGAAAGCCGCATGTAGGAGAAGGACTGAATTGCTTAAAGGGCATGAGACAGCCTCAATGAACACCAAAGACAACTGAGAATTGCATACAGGTATGCTTATTTTGAATAACTGTGAGGGCCATCTCTGATCTCAGGAGGGCCACAAGCAGGCTGAACACAGGTGTCTTCTCCAGGATGGCCTACACACCACCAGCTAAAGAAAGATGCCAGAAGTGAAGGAAAATACTGTTACAGCAGCCTCCGCTCACTCTCACAGGAAGCTCAACGTGCAACAGAAGCGCGTTGAATGTCCAGCAAGGAATTTCTACAGGGGTGGTCACAGCTCCGCTGGGGAGCATGATGTAGGAGTGATGAATGTGCATTAGGCATGGCACTCCAGTAATGCAGATGGGTAGCTGAGTTAAGGAGCAATATTTCCATCAACACTCGTATGTCACCGTGTACAGGGTGTGTAGCCAGTCAGGCTCCTCTTTAACTAGAATGCTGCTTGGCTTGTGAGCCAAAAGGTTGGGGCAGAAAGGGAAAAATTTGCAGATGCCTTTTGGTGTAATATCTATCCAGCAGTTTTAATGTATTCATCTCTGTACTATCTGAGCACACAATTTCCAGCCGTGGCCCTATGAATTCTTGTCTCTCACAAGGTGTGGTTGTGTTTTACAAGTAACCTTGTGCTGGCTGGCTGAAATATGAGCCCACAGCATTTAGACCAATACTGTACAAGTTGTAGTGTTTTCCTCACACTCCTGGGTATCGGTTAGCTGCAAGGCTGCCAAAGGACATTCCACAGTCAGAGGAAATTGAGTGTAGGTGGGCAGCCCAGAGCCCGAGTGCATACTTTATAAACTCTCAGTTGTTATACTTATAGGGGTGAGTCACACAATAATAATCCTGTTATCAAATTCACTGTTGGGTGTGTTGTTTTTTTTCTTTTAACTCAAATTTCATGTAAAAGTTGCCAATACTTTCCAGAAGTTTAATTTCAGAAAGCGGAAGAAAATGAGGCAAAGCTAGCTAGCTGACACATTTACATGTATGTAAATACTACTTCAGTTGTGCACTGTTTGGTTTTTTTAAGTGCCAAAAAATATTTTAAAATATTTTTGTATCATCTGAGGCTGAAGGACTCTGGCAGAAAAAAGGGGCTTGGACATCCCTGTTGTCTGATGCCAACTAGTCATCTTTCAGTATTAGATGGGCCTTCAGTGCTGCAAAACAAGTGGCTTTTTAACTGGACACCATCACCAGCCAGATAAGTAGGCAGTCACTCGCAGGAGGCATATATAAGGTAATTACATATTATAGAATCATAGAATCATTAAGGTTGGAAAAGACCTCTAAGATCATCGAGTCCAACCGTCAACCCAACACCACCATGCCCACTAAACCATGTCCCTAAGCGCCTCATCTACCCGTCTTTTAAATACCTCCAGGGATGGTGACTCAACCACTTCCCTGGGCAGCCTGTTCCAATGTTTAACCACTCTTTCAGGAAAGACATTTTTATATTGTGCATATACAAAATATTTTTCTCCCAAGGATTAACCCAGTCTGGCATAAGACAGAAATTGTTGGTGTTTTGTTATGCCTAAGTCAAGTTTTTAAAGCAGAGAGCCTTTTCCAAGAGACTTCCTAGGGTAGTGTCTGGGGCAATCAACATTGTTTATGACGAACTCCAAGCGACTGGCCTGTGACAGCTGCCTCTGGTCTGTGTGCTGCTCTACACAACCAGTTGTTTCTGTGGGGTCTGCTGACACCACAAGTGAGTGGGCTCCTGGGAAGGAGCTGTGTGGGCCTTGAGCATCCCCTTCTGCCCAATACTTGTGCCGTCATTTTCCAGTGCACACAAGAAAGCCCCATCCCCTACAGTGAACAGTCCCAAGGAGGGTCTTCTGCCACGGGATCCTCAGGGTTTCTGTTTCCTCTGGGTTTGTCTCCTGTGGTATTTCAGGCAGGGGAAGGGTGGAGCGATGCCTTGGTCAGGGATGTCTTCCAGCTCTTTTCCTCTCCTGTGATGGAAGAATTTTAACTCGGCCTCTGAGGCCACCAAGGTCTTGCCCAGCCCATTGCAGGCTGAGTCCCCATGAGTCATGGATCAGCACCAGCTGACATGTCTCCTCCAGCTGGCAGGAAACGGCTTGTAGTCAGAGAGGCAGAAATAGGAGGATAAAAGGAGTAGCAGCAATGATAGTCCTCTCTTTTCACTTGGTTACTTCTTGGATTAACCTGTTTTAAAAGCCATTAATATCCTGACAGCATAAATGAGGAGAAGCCTGTTTCATTTAGATGATATTAGGAATTCATTCTCTACTTTGAAGCAATTCTTCCTGCTCTCTGCTTTGTCCTTCAAAGACATCCTGGAGAAGGCAAAACTCTTTACTCACACTGCACAGTCTCCATGTAGTCCTTCTTCTTCTTTTTTTCTAAACTACAGCCCAAGGGAGCAGAAAGGCTATAGAAATGCTACCTAGCCAGAAAATAAGCGCCCTCCTCAGCCATGCACCATTCTCCATTCGTAGAAGTACTGGCCCAGAGGTGACATGGTAATTTCATTGTTGGAACTGAGTGTCTTGCAGGCAACACTAATGCTGAGGAGTGTGGAGCTGATGGCTTTCTTTGCTGAAGATAAAAATAATTTCTGATAAGTGTAATGCAGTTATTGTTAAGAAGGAGACAATCACTGTCTTTGTATTGTGCACATAAGCAGCACAGCAGGCCTTGGCTGCACATCAGGGTCCCTTGAGAGCTACCAATATTGGCTTGGCAACCCCAAATCCATATCTGGGTACTTCCTAAGCCTGTCTCCCCTTCCTTTCCTTCTAGGGCTCAGGGGCCATATCAGCAGGCAGGAACTATTTTCAGACGAAAATACCCTTCATTTTTTGTGACTCAACCTCCCTTCTTCCTAGCTGAGGAGCGTGCCAGGTTGTGTACTGTACAGGTGTCTTCTGGATGCTGGCTTAGGCATCTGGGGCCTCCCAGCCCTGTGCAGTCACAGAGCGTTTCCTGACATTGTTCACTGGAACAGCTATTTGTTTCATAATTTTTTCACCGAAACCACCTTTTCCCACTGCTACTGCAAACCATATTATTCTTGTGGAGGCTGCATTTCAGTGGTTCAGTGACCCATGTATAAACTAGCCTTTGTACCAAAACGCTTAAATTACTGTTTTGCAATTTGAAATGAGCAGTGCTGCAAAAACACTAAAGATTATCAGTTGCTGTTTTTATTTCCTTCCTTTGGAACAGGAATGAATGAAACTGTTGTGATAAATAAGACTATATTACTCATGCCTTGTACTGCTAACTAATCTGAATCTCAGAAGAGCATTTTTTTCCCCTGCACGACAGATATTACTATCTTTCTGGCCAATTTGCAGCTTGAGTATTGTGTTTTGTTTGTTACCTCTCCCCATGGATTAAATCTGCTGTGCTGTTCTCCTTCACGTGCCCCTCCACCCCCAGCACAATGCCTTGTCTTACACGCTGCATCCAGGTAGTGTTTTAAGTCATTACCTTTTGGGTTTGCCTGCCTCACAGTGCCTAGCAAAGCTGAATCAGCTAGGGCTCTGTCCATACCACTGAAACTAATAAAAGCTTTTTCATTAACGTTAATGGGACTTCAATCTTCTTTTGGTACGCTGCTGCACATCCTGAATTCCTGATGATTTTTAGCAGGACCAAGTGGCACAAAGCCATTCCACTGCAGGCCAAAAGTGTGCATCTAGCTCCCACTGACATGCACTGGAGCGAGACACATAGCAGCTTTTGAAGGTCTTGTTCTTTTAGGCTTGCAATGCATTTCAGGGATTTGGTATGAAAGGTACTATAGATGGACAGCTCAGTACTATAAAAGTAGGAAGATAAATATAGTTGTGGTATTTAGCCAGCTGAGTGGCTTCTGTTGTCCAGTACAGTGTATCCAAGAGTGACCAAAACAAACCACTTCAAAGAAAGGTGCAAAAAAATCCCTCCATCCCACATTAGGTAGCTATGGGATAATTGCTGCTAGTGCTTCTTCCAGCCCACCATATTTAATAGCTCACTAGTGCACTGAAGCTTACAGATGTACATATCTTCTAAAACTCTCACATCACTTTTGAGAATTAATATTTCTGGTGCTGGATGTTCTTGTTTTCTGTGTCAGTGACTGATCCTTTTGTCTCTGAGATGTTTGTGGGGCCATTAAGTTGTGCCACTGAAGCGTGTGCCACTAAAACAACACTCGCTGCTGGCGCAAGTTGTATTCCTCTGATCTCAGTGATCACTGCTGGCACAGCCCAACAAGCAAAGTGGGGATTGCTGAATGGGGAGCAGAGGAGTTTTTAGGGAACCATGTTTCAATTTCAGTCTTCCATGAGGTGACTTGTGAACAGAGATGATTATTTTAAGAATTTTGAAAGACCTCTTGTCTGTGTCCTTTTAAATAAATGCAATTTAGTTTGTTTTCCCCCCTCATGTAATAATCATGGGCTACTTCTGCTGTGCTTGCTAAGCATGTTCACTCTTCACCAGATGAAGCTTACCTATTAGTGCAGCTTGCACTAGAGATTATTCAGTGCAGCTGAATCTCAGTTTTTGCTTATTTTGTGACACACTGCTCATTAGGCAAGGTGAATGATGTTGTCTCTGTGTAGAAGAACAGAGAAGTGCTGTCTCATTTTCAGTTTGTATCTATTACAGATGCCCAGTTTCTGTGGTCACTGAGTTTCCCTTTGTTGCTTGTTAGCTTTCCCCTTAGTGTTATTTCCTCATCTTTCAAGGATGCAATAGTCACCTCTGCAGGGCAAAAGATCTCAGTAGGTAGATTGTTTTGCTCAGGGAAAAGCACACACATAGATTAGCATTTAATGAACAGACTCTGAAGAGGTGCATTTAAATCAGCACTTAGGGCTGAAGGTGTATGGAGAAAGAAAGATAAAATATTGTCATCAGTGGCAAAAGAAGTTATATGAAAAAGGACAGGAGGATACTATGCTGTAAACATAGAACTAAAATGCTTAGATTTTCTTGTATGTCAGATCCAGTTTATGAAACGCTAGAAGAACTTTGTAGAGCTAGTGTTGAATGCAGGTGTGATAGAAACCTGAGACGAGGTATGGCTGTTCCCTCCTCATGTAATAGACATGTGAGGCTGTGTTGGGTGGGGAAGATATTTCCCACAGCATAATGGGGTGAGGGAGGCACTGCAGCTATGGCCTCCTTGCACTCATAAACTGAACAGCTGATGTCTAGGATTTGGACTTGTTACTCCTCTTTCTCGCTGTGATATCTTAGTCTCCCTGCCAATGGCCTCATGCCATTCCCCTGCTAATAAACGTCCGTGGTTCCTTCCCATCTCATCCCCTACCTGCACCCAGCTCTTTAAGCCCTTGAGAATCCCATTTCTGGAAGCTGCGCTGCCTATCCTCAAGTTGCATGTTCCTTCAGGCATGAGGAGGCTCTTTCCTATATCAGAATTTCCCAATTTCATTCTGCATTGAGGCAGTTGTAGCCAACTCTTCTGCAAGGAGGCAGTCCAGGCAGTAGTGTTGCAATTTAGCTTATTTTATGTGGAAAGGCCAAAACCACTAATGCTGTTAGACAGGCGCAGGAGCAGGCTGTCCCTGTATGCTGCAAAAAGGACGGGCGGGGAAGACGACCGGCCTGGCTGAATGGGGAGCTTTTGCTGGGACTCAGGAAAAAAAGGAGAGTTTACCGCTTGTGGAAGAAGGGGCAGGCGACTCAAGAAGAGTACAGGGATCTCGTTAGGTCGTGCAGAGAAGAAATGAGAAAGGCAAA
>NW_008825216.1:7873663-7878982 GCF_000699105.1 Pygoscelis adeliae | reverse complement strand
CAGGGAAGGGGTTGAGTCCCCATCCCTGGAAGTATTTAAAAGACAGGTAGATGAGGTGCTTAGGGACATGGTTTAGTGGGCATGGTGTTGTTGGGTTGACGGTTGGACTCGAAGATCTTGGAGGTCTCTTCCAACCTTAATGCTTCTATGATTCTATGATTCTATGTTGTTTGCCTTTCTAAAGGGCCCCTGACCATCAGGAGCTGAGAGCTCATGTGTTTCTGGAAAGCAGGTTCCACGAAGAGGTCTCAAGTGGGTCATCCACAAAGTGATGTACTCCAAATCATCAGGCGCATGCTTTGCCCCTTGCTAAACAAACTGACTTCACTGCTTCCCTTCACTCTTCATTTGCTCTCTCACCTTCTTTTGCAGAGTCCTCCTCTCCCTGGGTATGTCTTTTTTTGGTCATGCCAACTAGATGCCTGCATATCATCCTCCTTCCCTTGAGCATTATTTTCTCCTGATAGCTTGTATACATTTTGACTCCCTCGGCCTGGGTGACTTAGTTCTTATCTCACTGCTTTGCCAAAAAATATTTCTCTTTTTCCTCTAGATGTTCCCCTCTTGGTCGTGACTGACAGTATACTGACTCTGGTTTCTGCAGGAGGCTCTTTCCTCTCCTCCTCCCACAGCAGGGACAGTTTTTGCAATTCTTCAAAGTGAAAGTTTTAAATACCTGTAGATGTTCCAGGGATCAGGCTCTGTGACCCTCAGCTCTTATTCACAGTATTCCCCTGTAAGAGGAATCACTCTTGAACATACAAAATTTAACTTAAACATGGGCCCAAATCAAGTGTTGGTACCTGCACATCCATGCAGGTTGAGTGACTGTCAGTTTCTGAGCTGATCAGGGTATTGTGCCTAGGTCCATCCCCGTCATGAGCTGAGCCAGATCCACTGATTCAAAAACCTGTAACTACTGGGACGCATCAAAATCATTCTGAATTTTAGAGGCTAGGTTCCTTCTCAGCAGCTGGAAGCAAGGAACATTTCAGGTGATCCAGCTTTGTACTGCACTCTCATTCTTCTCCACTCTTTCTGCAGCATGGAGAAACCAATTCCCCTTCTGGACTCAGGAATAAGGATCAAGTAAAGTGGTAACTTAATAGGAAGGAAGAGAGAGTTGGCTGTTTGACTGTATTCTCCAGTTGTTGCCATCTTCCCGGTGGCTTTTTATAGCCCCCTGTAACTCAGACCGGCTAGAGCATCCTTGAACTAGCAGATGGCTGCCCTGCAGAGGCAGCATCCATGCAAAGGCAGAGTCCTTTTATATAACAGGGCCCAGGGAGTAGATGGACAAGTATTTTCATCATTGTGCGATGATGCTATTTAGATATCAGTGAACACTTTGAAGAGCATCCTCATCATGGCTCTGCACATCCGTGCTGTGTTGCTTAGTGAAGAGGAGTTAGGGCAGGTTGTCATTGCCAACAGTAATGCTATATTCATGTTGCAAAACAACTGCAGTGGAGATGAGTGAGGAAATCTGTCCAAAATGCCTTTCCTCCTGGGTGAGGAGAAAGGGAAGGGGCAAAGGAGAAATCCCTGTACAATGAAAAACATATTTTGCGAAGCTGAATACAGATTAGAAAGAAAACAGACATTAAAATGCCTACCGTAATGTACATTTGATAAACAAACAAGGAAAGTTCAAAACCATTTTTCAAGGTTAATTGAACAGAAGTGTTTTTTTCATTTTTTTTCTGTACAAAACCTTTTCTATCTCTTGTATTTGAATCTTCTCCCAATGTGCTGTACAAAGCCAGTGTATCTCCTGCCTTTAAGGAGAAGGGCTATTGGGCTCCACACTTATGTTGGGATTTCTTTAAGTTCGTGTTCGCTTCAGTCTTCTCACTGGACTTTTATCTGTGTATCTGGGTACACTGAAACAGATGTGCTGCGAATAGGGAACATGATCCCATTTCTCCTTTTGTTTCTTCTTGATTGGACTGGAGCCGAGAGCTGTGTAAAGTGGCAGTGGATTTTGATTTCCCACTGCCCTTGTCGGGGTGGGTTTATACTAGAGGAACAGCCAAGCTGTTACTATCTCTGGTCTCCCACTGTAACTCCTGTTGAGATAAAGAAAAGAGGCTACCTCAGCAATTAAATTTGGAAGACGTCTTGAAAATAAGTAACATCTCCATGGCTCCCAGCCCCAGAGGCTCCATATGGACTTGCCCAGCTGGGCATCTGTGGAGTTTTGGCTCCAATTCAAGAGGCACAACTGCTATTCACATGTGTGTTTCTGGGTGTCCATTTCTGCCCCATCTACCCCCCCATGCCCACAAGCCATCCCAGTATCCATGTCCATAAAGTTTTAACACTGGCTTGCTGCAGATGAAAGATGGCCACCAGCTCCAGCAAGTCACTGTAATCCCCTAATAAAACATCCACTGGTATTGGCAAGAAAGCCCCTAGGGAATATATCTTCTGGAAAGACATTGATTAAAAGAGATGGTTGGGGTAGTTGCGCTTCATTGAAGGGAGAAACACTTTTTCTAGCAGAAAAATGAACACTTAAATATGTTCGGCCAGCCGAGGACAATTATCCGGCTGGTGATGCGCAAGTGTAGAGGGCAGTTAATCCATTTTAAATCGCTCTTGCAGTGAGGAGAGTGACAGGAAAATGCCACCAGGCTGGCTTTTCCTCTGGGTGCTGTCAGGGCGACTTCAGTGATGGCTGGGACCAGGCTTGTTGAGCGCAACCCCTCTTTTCTTCGCCATGACTTCTCACCAAGGGTATTCAGTTGGTAACAAGGTGTTTCGTTCTTCCTTACAAACCTGCACAGGTAGCCTGGGGCCTGAGCGTGAAGAGGGGAATTAGTCTCTCCCTCCCAAAGTGTTGCCTGTCATACACAATCTGCTTCCAAGGTTTACCCGACAATGCTCTGTTGTTTCGGGAGCCCGCCCCATATACCAACTGCCTACCGTGGTGGCACTGACCCCAACAAGAGAAGCTGTTCTTCCTGTCAAAGAAAATACAGAAGCGTGACTGAAATACACGCAGAATACACCGGCTGATGAAAACAAAGCTGTTTCTGTGGTCTTTTCCCCCACTGATATGTTTTAAATACTGAGTCACAAAATCTCTTTTTTTTTCCTTGGGTGCACTAGGGTGATGAAAGGAGAGTAAGCTGGTTTGTGAGTGATACAAAAATGGCAGTTTTCTAAATTTACTCAGAAGCCTTCAGAACCAGTCCATCCTCGGATTTGTCTGCAGCAGGGACCAAAACACCTGCTCGGATTTCCTTTAACTTGCATGAGTAAAACACTTCAAACTCGCTTATGTGCTACAAAAGAGGGAAGGGAAGAAAAGCTTGAGTACTGGCACGCTTCCCCGCCGCCCCCCTTTCCCTGTGACTGTGAAGATCTGAATTCAGATGCTCATTTGCACCAGCACAACAGAGAGAGAGAAGCCTCCCGGTTTTGTCTTGTTTAAGGAGAATTACAAACCACCAAAGCGCTGCCGTAGAGGATCAGATGCAAGCATTACCTCATCACCACGTAGTGTTATTGGCTGGAGATAACTGGAGGTGGGGTGTTGGTGCCTACCCACTTGGTGAGCCTGGGTTTTCTCTTTATCTCTTTCTCTTTCTTTCAAAACAACTGACCCTTTTAATGGATGTCACCTACAGGGACAGCCCGCCTTTGTGGAAGTGTCTTACAGAACCTGGGAGGAACAGCACAAACGTGATCATAAAGAGATTGAATGAGAGCAATAGAAACAATTCTAAAATAAATAAATAACTCTTTAAATGCAATAAGCTATTGTGTATTCAATATGGCAATTTTAACCATCCTTTTAAAATTGCTATTAAATCCCACAGAACAGCTCTAAAAATATATATAGTCATTAGAATCCATAGGGCTTCTTGGTTTTTATTTTTCTTATTAAGTCTCTGTATTCTTCCTAAGGCTAAAACATGTCATTTTTATTCAGGACCACCCTCTGTCATTGGCTTTCAGAAAAGTCATCACTGATTGCAGTGAGCGTGAAAACCTTGGTGATGGCATTACTTACCTCTTGTGAGGACCTGGCTTCTCAGTCATTGAGAACGTGTTGCCCTGTTGGGAGACACCAGGAAATTTGGCTTTCAGCCCTAAGGTAAATCCCAGGGCTTTTTAAGGGGGAGAAGGTTACCTCTCCTTTTGCAGACAAGGAAAGCAGCGGCAGTTTAAGGCACCTGCTAGTGTGATAGCTGCACGAAAGTGGCAGAATCAAGACTAGAGGTACTGTGTGAATGCAAGCAATGCTCTTGCCACTGGCCTTGGTTTTCACTTAGATCTCACTTCTGTGAAATTCCTTTTAGCATAAAAGCAATTCAATGTAAATTAAGAAAGGATCTCAAGGTTTATCTCTTGATGAATAATGTGGCCAGGTGCAGACCCAGTTCCAAGACCCTCTTCAGCATCTGTGCCATACAAAGCTGTATGCCAAGCTGCGAATGGCCTTTAATCCTTTATTTCCTTTATGGTGTTTATTAATAGGGGACTGAATTCTCTCTCTCTTTGTCTCTCTGATGTCATTTCCTTTGTTTCCTTTTAGGAGCAGCACAAGGGGATAGAGAGCAGACAAACTGCATTATCCTGGTAATTAACTATCTCAGCAATATAGTGGCACCACGGCAGTGGTAATGCTGTGTAACAATTTGCATACATTAGTTTTCATGTCCCAGGAAAGCAATTTAAGAGGAAAATAAGGAGAAAAAAAGGGAGGGAAGAAGGGTTGAGCTGGGGTAAATATATGATTTTAATTCAGAATTGTATGCAAAGAAAGAGAATGAGTGAAGCTCTGAAATTGCTTGGAGCCTTGTTAACATGGATGCTATTATTCCTGAAGCAGTTAGTTGACAGTGCTGATCCAGTTTGGAGAGATATTCAGCACCTTTAGGACCCACTGATTTCAACCAGCGCTGTGGGTGAAGACTCTCAGCTGTAAGCAACGTTGTGGCCCTGCATGTACAGCACTCGTGATGCTGCACGGGCACTGCTCCCTCCCTGCGCTGCTGCCTGGCTTGTGGATTTCAATTCCTGCAAGGAAAAGAGCTTTGAGCAAAAGAGAAGACCCCCAAAACCTGTCACCGTATCAGATGATCATGTACTAGCAGTGTTTTCATCAGAGAGACAGAAGCTTTGGCAGTGAAAATTTATCTGTTGCTGCCAAACTCCTTTGCATCCTGGGCTCCTTTACACATCAGGGCTGTTAGAAGAGATGGAAATAGCCTCCCGGACATTAAGAGGAGATAGGGGCTCTCAGATCCGGGGTACACCGAAGTAGTCCATTGCAGGGGCTGGTTGGAGGTAGGGGAAGAGACCCTA
>NW_008825216.1:7870559-7873639 GCF_000699105.1 Pygoscelis adeliae | reverse complement strand
TGCCGAGTCTCTGCTGCCCCTGCGCTCCAGGTACAGGGGTGAGCTTCAGCAGAGAAAAAAGTAAAGCTCCTACACAGGCAAAACCAAAAGCCCTATTTTCCTTTGATCTAAACCACTACGTGATGGTAGTGATGCCACTAGTGGTGCCACACTATGGTTATCCCAGCATGCCTTTGAGCCCAGTTTGGCTGAAAGAATTAGATCTGAAAGAGGGGTCCATGGTCTGGCAGACAGTAGGGGACGGGGTACCCCGAGCTGGTTTTGGATTGGTGGGAACCTGCAAGCTCTGTGTTATCTTCACAGGTATTTCTCCACATTCATATGCATGTGACGTGGCAGCATGTGGTCCTTAAATTCTCTTCCTGTTCTTTTTGATGATTTACTCTGTGACTTTGGGAAAATTACTTAATATCTGTGTGCCTGAATTTGCCCATCCATAACTTGGGTGTATTAATTAAACAGCTTCCTCAGAGGGACGTTGTGAGGTTTAATGAATTCACGCTTGCAAAGTAATTTAAGATTTCAGATGAAAACTGCTAGAGAAGCGCAAAATGCATTATAATTAAAACAGAAAGGATACAAAATAATAATAATAATCAAAAGGCCCTGAAGCTGCTGATCACTGTAAAGGGAGAATATTTGTACTTGAAGTTACTAATAAAAACATCAATCACTGCATTACAAAGTAAGGTTTTTCAGCTACATAGCATTAGTTAATACTATGCTATTTATTATTCTGCTTAGTATTTCCATTGTCTTTGCACAGAAAGAAAAATCTATTAAACTGATTTACTGTGAACTTATATCAAAAGGAGATCAGCATCGTGCCCAAAGTATGTCAGAAGAGTGTGAAGCCCTGGCGTGCTTGTTCGTATGGCTATCTTTACTCGCAGCAGAAGTCCATAGGGTGATTCACCGGAGTGGTTGCAGAAGCTTTTGTGGAATGGGGGCCTTGGTATGCAGGAGCAAGGGAATGAAAAATCGTCCTCTCACCACAAACAATGCAGTCCATGCAGAGTACCAAATCCTTGGAAAGAAAACAGAAATTGTGTAGCACATCCCAAAGCCTTTTCAGCTACCGTAGATTTCATTATGTAACACAGAAAACACAGGGATTAGTGTTACCTTACACGCCTCCATAAAACGAAGGTTATCTTTGCCTATGCCCAGCTGAAAGCTGAGGGGAGGAAGGCAATGGCTCTTATGAGGTATTTCAGAGAAAGCTGTTGTAGAAGCAGCAGGGCAAAACCACAGAACAGGCAAGAACAGAATGTGTATTCTGTTCATCAAGACACATCCAAAATCCAAAAATCCAGAATATTTTGCATCTTGATCCAAAATCCAAAAACTTTTGGATCCCAAATCCAAGCCTAAGACTGACTGAAGATTTATGGCAGTTGGTTCAATAGCATTCTTGTAAACTCCATAAACCACAGTCATCTCTGTGCAGCCTGCAAGGCCTGGGTCCCCCCTCCATAACAAGGGAGGCAGCTAATCCCTTGGCAGGGATGGTACCTGCCAGTCGGTCAGTGCAAGCTGTCAGCCTTGAGAGGAGGTGTAGGAGCTGACCTACCTTACAGATGGGGACAAGTCCTCAGACAATTGAAATGGTCATCAGTTTCTGTGCTTCATGTACAGCTAATACCAAATGAAGGGTCGTGCAATCTTTTAAATAAAGATGGCTTTCCTGTTACGGGGCAACTTATGCATGCCCTGTCTTCAGAGGACAATGCTGAATTGGGGGAGAAGAGATAAGAGAGGATTTTACCTATTCGGAAATGTAAGGGATTAAGTTGGACTTTGAATTCCAGTTTCCTAGGTGTATCTTTGAAACTTGGCTCTCATGTGGGTAAAAAAATAAACATTTTTAATGTACTTTAGGAACTGATTTTGTTTTCACGGAGCTGCACTTGGTCCCTCCTGAGATGAAATGGGTATTTGTCCTGGCATGGGAGAATCACAGAAGCTGCCTGTTCTGGGCATGGCAAGCCCCTGGGCAACCGTCAGGATCGAAGGGCCCCATGGCGACCGTCAGGATCCTGGCTAACACCAGCCTCTGAGTTTTGAGAGCTCTCTGGCCTCAGCTTCCCATTTTGCAGCTGGGGAACTCAAGCAGTGCTGCACTTGGGACAACAAACATACAGAGCCTGGGTCCTGTAAGCTGATTCCTGGTTCATCCGCAGACGATGAGCTCCCAGAAAAGCAGATTAGACAGTGTCCAGTTTAGGGAGGACCGTATATGCTGTTGTGGTGGGTTGACCCTGGCTGGATGCCAGGTGCCCACCAAAGCCGCTCTATCAGTCCCCCTTCTCAGCTGGACAGGGGAGAGAAAATATAACAAAAGGCTCGTGCGTCGAGATAAGTACAGGGAGAGATCACTCACCAATTACCATCAGGGGCAAAACAGACTTGACTCGGGGAAATTAATTTTAATTTATTACCAATCAAATCAGAGTAGGATAATGAGAAATCAAAAACTAAATCTTAAAACACCTTGCCCCCACCCCTCCCTTCTTCCCGGGCTTAACTTTACTCCCGATTTTCTCTACCTCCTCCTCCCAAGCGGCACAGGGGGATGGGGAATAGGGGTTGCGGTCAGTTCATCACACGTTGTTTCTGCTGCTCTTTCTCCTCAGGGGGAGGACTCCTCACACTCTTCCGCTGCTCCAGCATGGGGTCCCTCCCACGGGAGACAGTTCTCCACAAAATTCTCCAACGTGGGTCCTCCCACAGGCTACAGTTCTTCACAAACTGCTCCAGCGTGGGTCCTTTCCACGGGGTGCAGTCCTTCAGGAACAGTCTGCTCCAGTGTGGGTCCCCTGCGGGGTCACAAGTCCTACCGGCAAACCTGCTCCAGCGTGAGCTCCTCTCTCCACAGGTCCACATGTCCTGCCAGGAGTCTGCTCCAGTGCGGGCTTCCCACGGGGTCACAGCCTCCTTCGGGCATCCACCTGCTCTGGCGTGGGGTCCTCCACGGGCTGCAGGTGGATGTCTGCTCCACCATTAACCTCCATGGGCTGCAGGGGGACAGCCTGCCTCACCATGGTCTTCACAATGGGCTGCAGGGAAATACCTCCTCT
>NW_008825216.1:7851745-7870429 GCF_000699105.1 Pygoscelis adeliae | reverse complement strand
GGAGGCTCCATCTTGGCTCTGTCGGACATAGGGGAAGCTTCTAGCAGCTTCTCACAGAAGCCACCCCTTGTAGCCCCCCGGCTACCGAAGCCTTGCCACACAAACCCAGTACAGCTGTATAGCTCTTAACATCCTTGGACATTGTGTTTCGATGAAGTACACATTTTAGGGACTTAACAGGGAATGAGAAAGAAAGGGATAATCTGTCTTTATTGAAAAGACAAAAGGGGAAATGTGGGAAGTATCCCAGCCCTCTACCACAAAAATACCTTAATGTATTAGTCATCCAAGTGTTTGCAACATGTTCTGACATTTCTGATGCCAAATCTGTGACTGAAATACCGAGGAAAGCCAGGTGTCAATAGTCTTTCTAGCAATGAGTGACAACCCAGACATATTCTTTGAAAAAGCCCATTTTGTGTTAGATAGCTTGGGGTCCAAATGTTTACAAACACAAACTCTGAGTCTACCCGCACTCTGAGGAGCAGCTGTGGGTCTGACAGCGGCTCTGTTTCTAGAGTGGTATAGAAAGCCTCAGCCTTGGTGTTGTGAAATTAAATGCGTGGGTGCTTCCACTCAGAGCAACTTCACAGAAATAAGAAGTTTCCTTAGTGCTGTGGGCAGATGTGACCCAGCTGTGGAGTTGGGACGGTGTTATATGAAGTAGTTCATGCCTTCAAACAACTGGTCTGCTCTGGGGGAAGGGAGAAATAATTTTTCCATTAAATCTGTTCCTGCCTAGTGTATTTCAGATAGCTAGCACCCAGATTTCTTCTCTTCTTGTGGTATGGACAGATACTGGAAAAAATAGTGTGTGGCAACTGGACATCACCCTTCACTTAAATTTCTCAAAGTATATTGCAAAGGTGAGAAAATGCTCCTTTCCCCTGTTCTCACAAATGTAAGGGGTATAAAGCCAGGATAGAGGTTCTGCAGGTTTCTGAAGAGAGTGATGGAAGAGGTGGGAATAGGGTCCCCATGTTCTCTGTGTCCACGGGTGTTCCAGGCTCAGGAGAGCAAGTGAGGGCTGACAAATGGGCTGGAGACAGCGCTGTAGTTGTGGGCTCTCAGCTTGCTCCCCTGCTAAGTGTTGGAGTCCTGTTCTGTACCAAAGGAGGGAACTTTGGAAAGGGCACCAAAGCACATTACATTATGAGGAGAAGTGATCATAAATATCTCTGTAGTGGAAGACAGAGTTCTTGCTTAGAGCTGTCTGAATTATCAGAGGGTTTAGTGCTCAGTACATTGGATTTTTACTTCTTTTTAACATTTCAGGTTGTCAATAAAGCACTTAAGTATATACAGATATGCTGACTGTGGGGAACTATAGGTGTTAAACCAAAAAGGACCATGCAGTAGCCTGGGTTTGACTTCCTCCCTGTTAGAGGCCACTAAGCTTCATCCAGTTACTTGCGTACTGATTTCAGTAACTTCTGCTGGGCTAATGCAAGCTTGATCGCAATTTGAGGATGTCGAAGAAGCAGGAGTCACCATTTCTTTTGGTAGTTTATTCCATGAGTTTGTGCCTCTTACTGGAGGGGCTAGGGATGAACCTGGTAAGAGAAAGAACTGAAAATAGGGTTTATTTATACCTTTAAAACTGTGTAGCTTTATGTTTGGCCATTCAGTCTAGAGGTTTGCTAGCTGCTTGTTTATCCCAGGGAAGTCATTCCTATATACTTTGTCGAGTCGCTTCTTGATGTTTGTCCTTTATCTTGACTTCCTTGTTCTAAGCAAGCTGAGCTTCTTCATTCTCCCACTGTAACACATTTTCTCTGTCTGATGGAAAACTTTTCTGGCTCCTTTCTGCCTCTTTTTCAATTTTCAAGTGTCTTTTTTAAAACTTAGATAACAGATTTGTCTGCAGTATTCCATCATTGGTTTTGCCAGTCTCACATACTCTGATAAAATTGTTCATCTGCTCACTCCTTCTCTGTTCAGATACTCCTCTCTTCTTGTACAGGGTCAAGAACCATGGAAAAGAAAGTGAAAATTCCTTTTTTTCTGGTTCCAAATATAGCTAATTGTTTGGAATTATGTGGTGTGGATTTCTCAAAGTAGAAAATGAAAAGATACTAAATAGGTAAAGGAAACAAGACAAGAGCCTGAAAATAGCCAACTGTTCTAGAATAGCTCTGAGAATAGCTCATTTCCCATATCTCTAAACCTATTCTTAGGCTAGTCATTTATGGGATGAAGTCTTAGTGTACTTCTCTCGACAATGTTTCAGTTAAAGGGGTCTAAGTGAAGTTTGGATAAAACACAGTCTGCCCCAGTTGCAGCTCTGTGCTTTCTGTGTCTGCATCTCTGTTGGGATTTATCCTCATGTGCATGTCACTGCACAGCTGCTGGTTGTTCCAGTTATCCAGTCTTTCATATTCTCACTGATCTGTGAAGAACATGGGTGGAGCTTTTCTTTTCATTTGGAGGAGATGTTGAGCCACGAATGTGCCTGTATTGCTAATTTTACGACAACTTCACATAAAACTAAACACTATCATTTTATCACACTTACAGTGATCCACCTATATTACTCTTCTAAGTGTGAATAACGAAGGACTCCAGTTTGGGATCAGAAACAACATCTACAAGCAGATGTTTGAAGACATATTTTCAAAAAGTTGGATTTCCTCAGTCTGAAAATGAGGCTGGCCAAACTGATCCTGATCAGCCAAATTTCCAGTAGAAATTTTGGAGAACTCTTTAGACTCTGGCAACTTCTTTGAGGTGCTCAAAGAGAAATAGAGCTCTTCTAAATATCTAGCCAAAAAACGCAAGAGCCAATGAAGCAGAGGATTTCATAACTTAATTAAAAGTGCGGCAAAACAGAGTTGATTTATGAAAAAACATCAAAACAAGGCAAAATTCCAGAGTCTAAAATTGAGTGCATACCCAATTATAAATTTTTACATTTATAACAGGCCAGTGGATTTTTTGTAATAGGCCAGTGGACCATCCCGGCTCCCACTGCAGTCCATGCAAAAGACTTCAGGGAAAAGCAGAACTGGAATCTCTTTAATTACCCATTTATATATATATCTATAGATATATAGATATATATAAAATTTTTTTTTAATAGTTGTCAAGGCTGGACAAAACACAGTTGCAATAAAAGTCAAATTGATCACAGTTCTAGCCATCTTTTCTTGTCCCCCAATTTTACTGATCCTTTGTGGACTCCCTAGCTCTTATTTCTCTAGAGCAGGAGAATGAGGGCTATGAGCCAAAAAGACTATTATTTATTACAATCTGTAGTGGGAGTGATGGCAGCTGTTGATGGTAGTTTTTCATTAACAGTTAAGTAAAGCCAATAAATGTTGTAATGCACTGCACAATGGCAGATGGTAAGCTAGAGAAAGAGTTTCTACCTCAATCAGTGCTCCATGTTCATCTCCATTTTGAAATACCATCTAAATAGAAAAGAGTTTTAAAAAGGACCACCTGTTTAGCTACCTTATTCCCACATAACTTTTGTGTGTCTGGAAATGTAGTCCAAATACAAACTGATAGGATAAAACAGACTACTTGTGACCAAAAGGAGGAGAAAAAAATCCCTTTCCACTGACAATTTGGCTCCTACCTACAGCACAGTTTCTCGCCTATCTTATGCTCTTTTTCTTTGCAGAATTGAGTGGATGCCTTGGCCTGGAATAAAGCACCAGCCCATGCTGAAGCTCAAACACTTACAGCTTTCTTTTCCAGAATCAGTAGCGTAGGTTAGGATAGAAATGCTCTTTCCACACTGTGCTTTATGTCCCACTTGGCATTTCTCTTGAAAACTTGCTCATGTTCCTGGTGAGTTATCTTTATGCTTAGATTATATCATAGGCAAAAGGTGGCCTCATTCAGAGAAACCTAAGCCTAACTGTTTGAAACGGAATAATCTGAAGGAGAAAAGCAATATTTGGTTCTTGAATTTCAGCGATATTAGCCTCTAGGAAAACTTCTCTTTTTCTACCAGCATCTGCTCCTACGAGGTCTATGATTGCTGACAGGAAGCTCTTGCTGGTACCAGCAACTGCACTACTTTGTATACTGTCATGATGACTATAGTACAGGATCTAGAGATATATTGTAAGTGGTTTCCGAGACATTTTGTAGTGTCTTGCATGTCTGATGATGGTAATGCACTTCTAGCATTGTCATTTTTATATTGAAGAGAAAAGAATATAAATAATGGATTGGACCAGGGTACTAAACCTTTAAGTTCCCGAGTCTGCTAGTGGTCCCTGCTGTATTCTGAGTCAGGAGCTAGTGAAAACAGCAGCGCACATATAGGCCCTCCCTGCCAGTAAATAGGTTATTTGATGCCTGAAGCATCAGTGCAGTTTCTGTACGTTATTGCTGTTATATAGTGAGAGTGATGCAGCATCGTATTTCCAAGTGAATGCACAAACTTCATGAGTCATAGCTATGCTCTGAAGGGAGGGACAGAAACTCCTTTTTGGTTTATCTGTACTGCAATGCCTGGAAAATTAAAGCAAAACGATCAAAAAAATAAAGTCGAAGTCTGGTAAATCAATATGCTGATGCCCATATGAAAAAGTAACCTAGTGCTGAAAAGTAAGTTAGATATTACTGTAGTTTAATCCATGTGCTCCAAGAAACCTGCTACTCCAAGAGTGGCTGGTAACAGCAGGTGTATTTCTCATGTCCCAGCTGCTTCATTGCTATTGTTTGGTGAGATCATACTATTTATAGAAAAATCACTATAAACAGCAATCCAACCAAAAGGCATTGCATAGACTCTGCAATACAGCAAACATCTCTCAGCAGGATCACTGGTGCAAAAGGTGCAGTTAGATGTAGGATGCTGTAACTGGCGTTCTGCCTTGAGGACTAAACCAAAAATGTTCTGCTCTCCCTCAGTCTCTTGCTGCAGCAGAAATGGAGAGCAGCTGCTTGTAATGAAGGTAGTGTACAAGCTGGAAATATATGTGCTACTACATTGTATGCTGCTTCTCCTTCATCCAGCCACTGGGAAGGCGTATTTGTGAGCTTTGCTCACTCGTAGCTCTTTACTAATTTCCACCTTTAAACCATTAAACATGAATTGTGGCACTTTGTGTATCTATGAAATGGGGGTTTTCCATGGCTGTTGTTAGGAAAAAAATCAGTAGCAAAACGTTCAATGATGACATTTTTAAGACTAAATAGTGAAAACAAATTAGCACTTTTCTCATTAGGTGAACCTGTGGGATCCCTTGTGGACACAGCTTGGACCTGCACAATCTACAGAGGACACGTTGATCCAGCTGTGACTCTTTTGGTACAGATCTTAAATGTCTGAGAAAAACGTGCAGAGCCAAAACCTTATTTTTGCACGACACTGTGGTCTGTTACAAAGTGAAGGGACATCAATGTCATGTAAACTTTATTATTGCTCCCAGTTGATGAAATCCTTTCTATCACCAGCATTCTTGATACACTTCTTTTCACAAAAAGAACATAAACTGTACTTATTTATTGTTTTCTATGAGGAAAGTCAATGAAAAAACAGAAGAGAGTTTTCCACAGGGGAGACTGCAATGAATATTTTTCCTCCCAAGTGGCTGCAGCAACACTGAGAGCAGAACGGTGCCTGCCTTTGCATGTAATTACAAACAACATGTCTGCAATCCCAAATCAAAAGGGACCTCACACAGATGCTTAAAACACCTCTTTGGGAGCTACCTATGCTGCATGGGCAAATGCTTACAAGCATCTGCATTCAAACATCAGGAGATCTGTAACTGCAGCCCGGGACACTATAGAGGTGGCTCTGTTCCATAGCACTCAGACCTAGACCGGGGATCAGCCCCAGGCTGCAGGAGTTCCCCGTCTTTGATTCAGGTCTAGACTTCTCGCTCTTTTTAAATTTAAGAAACACTGACAGTCCTATTAATTTCCAATAGAATTACATGTTCACCTATCTAAAAAACTCCTTACGATTGACATCAGTGGAATGGGTCTTAAGGAACAATTACCCTCCTCTGAGGTGGCATTGCTTCCTTCTCCTGTGGAGCTCGTGGTCTCTTCCCCACTGGAAACTTCTCAGTTAAATCTGGAAATTAGCACCAGACACCCTCAGCGGATTTAGGAGCTCTCCGAAGCCTCTGCCGAGTGTCCAGCCCCATGCCAGAGGAACAGCACACATCTGACCAGGTGTGTGAAGCCAGTAGATGCTACGGTCTCTGCCAGTGCAGCCATCTGCTCTCAGCCTACCGGCGCGGAAGGAGGTGTGCTGGTCTGAGCCCATGGCAGAGCTCTCAGCTTTATAAAGCACCCCGGCGCAATTCCTCTTTGGTAGCTTTTGATTTGGCTTGGAGTGATGGGGGGAAGGGGAAGGGGCTGTCTTGCTTTTTGTTTCTTCAGCTGGGGACTTCCAGCATGTCATTTTCTTCTGCGCATCTTAAGTCTCCAATCAGGGGCAATTATGATAGCACATTATGTAAATATTAAAGACAATTGCAGAGCTTTAATTAAAGCCAACTTTGTTTCCTTTCCCTCTCCCTCCCTCCCTCCTCTCGATTTAGTCGGGAACACAATAAACTTAATCAGCTGCCCCAAATTATGCATGCATTAGCCCGTGAGATTCAGCAAGGCCAGGCTTCTCAAGGACAAAGAAATATACTGAGCTCCAACATCTCACTTTGTTTTCTCCAGCCATCTTTTGTGGTGTGTCATGGGAAAAATTCTAATGAGTCTCTCTGTGCTGCTGGAGAAATTCCTGTCAGGCAGAAGCCAGTTGCTCTCTCCACTCTTTATATTCCAGATACAAATTTTCTGTTACCCTGTCCTCTTGCAAAGAAGGAAAGTTGCATCAGGACAGACTGGACTGGCACTGACTTATCATAATCTATAACAGTTTTGCTTTTCTGGAGTTGATTTTCCTCCCTTCTCACACAACTTTAAGCTTTTTGGCACTGCAGCACACTGACGAACACATGTTAGTTTGCATCTATAAAATAGTTTCTTTATGTCTACTTTCATTGTGCACGGGTTTGATTGTGCTTGTCACATAGTATTTTTTTTAAATCTGCTATAAAGCCGAGGATGTGATATGAAGTATTCTGCTTCTAGGGACATTTCTGGCACAGTGGAGATGCAGAAGAATTTGCTAACCCTCCCTCCCTGTAAGTCTTCCAGCTAGCAAAACTGCTCAAATTAACAAAGCTTCAGGAGGGAGATACACACTGTCCTTCTGACTCATCTTTATGAGGGGAGGTTGCAGGCTGGCCCATCTTTTTTCTGATTTTTTTTGCCTTATCTTTCTGCTGTGGGTTTAAAGACGAAATGATTTTCATCTCCAGGTCTGGGTTCTTTCTGCCGCGACCCACACGGCTCTGCTTCATGCTCCCTGACTGTTTCAAACGCGAGCATGCTTCAGATTAGCCTGGTTCTGCAGCTCTAGACAAATGAATTGTTTCCTGACACCGGGGTTCTGAATCGGCTGCGTGCCTGCATGTGTGCACACGTGGGGAGGAGGAGGAGGAATAAGGAGGGGACGAGGAGAGGGGGCAGCTGGGGGATGTGGCCGTGCTGTCCCACTGGGGCAGCGGCTGGGCTGCCAGAGCCACCTGGAAGCACGAGCTTGTGCTTTGGGGTCTGTGCATACGTCCCCAAGCTCGGCCGTCATTTTGAGCGTGCACTGCATGGTAGTGCCAGGAAGCTGCTTTGACCAAATGTTTGTGGGTGTTCTTGTTTGCTCATTGACAGAATAATAACTTGCTGCTCTTTGTATTAAGGGAAAGAACCCTGAAAATGCAGCCTTCTGGAAATATTTGTGCTTATTTATGTCAGACCGTCAGTCTCAATTTAAGAAGACAAGACAAAAATAGCAATTTCTCCTGGTATCTGGCTGGCTTGCTCACCAGCATGCCACATGTAGTTTAACAATAGACAGGCTCAGTGTGTGCCCGGTGTGGGAAAGCACCGAGAGGAAATGAGGGCGTGATCTGAAGCATGACATCATCCCATCTACCAAACAAGCACCGATGCTTAATTTCTCCAGATCAAAGACAGATATTTATGTATCTAAATTGAAGCCGTTTGCCACGATAGGAATGAAATCTATACCATTTAACATCTTTTCTGAGACATTATCCATCATTTTTTAGAAAATAAATACCTTGGGTTTGGTTTGACTTTTGTGTGCTGCTATGAGGAAGCTGTTCCTCTAGCACAGAACTCTCTGCCCACGGACGAGGAAGGTGGGAATGCGCCTCCTCTGAGCTGTGTGGAACCGTCCAAGAGCAGGACCCTTGCAAGGGACCACATCAAGCAGGGAATCCGGCTCCAGAGCAGCTCAAGGGGGAACAGAAAAAAAATCTTTCTGCGCCACCTATGCAACTCAGCTTGTGCCCGCCAGGGTGAATTCAGAGGGGCTCCCCAGGCAAAGCTGAGAATTTGTTATCCTACTTCTATTGCATCCTGCTTGGGTTTTGTTTTAACTGCCAGGAAAGCGTTAATTTTAGTGTAGATTCACCCACTTCAGTTTCCCAAGGTCAGTTAGGTGTCAGGTGTGTCCCACTGGCTTGGGACACAATGCTTAATTTATTTACCTACCTAAGAAAAAAATCTACAGGTGCCTAGGCCCTATAGGGATTTTAAGTGACGTAGATGTGGCTTACTAATTATTTCCTGCTAACACTACTGGTTTTTCTAGTGCAGACACAATCTTAGTTTTTTTACTGCCTCAACCATGCAAGAATATATTACGAATATACTAATTACTGACAGCCAATGGATTTATTCTTTTGGCTGCGGTGTAGTGAACTTTAGCTGCACCTTAAGTCCCAGTTTTCTGAGCCATAAAATCTCTGTTCATTTGGATACATGTTCCCCTTCCTTTGCTATAATATACCAAGGTATATTACCCTTCTCAGCAGAAAATGCTGGCAAATGAGAACAAGCGAGGAAGTGAATTTTCAATCAGAAGAAGAGAATTGAACTATTAAAATTAGTGAGACTAAGATGATTTTAAACATATGGTGAGTAGGAAATTTTGTACTAATTTACCTGATAAGTGACTTTCTTCCTCTTAAGACTAGAACAAATAAGAATACAACAGCTACTAAGTCTTTTCACAGTCTCATCTCCAGGTTTTAAGGATATGCCATTCAGCATTTACATTTAATCTTCTATTTCAGAGGAAAGGTACCCTTTGGTCTGGCTGGCTCTCTTCTTTTTATGGAGCAATCTTCAGAATTCAGTTGTAAAGAAGAGAAAGAAAGCCTTGCTCAATAATAAAGTTGCAAACGTTCTGCCTTTTAGATCTTGGCAACGCCTGCTTGCCTGTTGTGTAATGTATTAAATTGTTATTTGTTTGGGGTTTTAATGCTCAGCTCTCACTAGCAGGACTAATGCAATGAAAACCCGAAGGATTTGACTTTGTTGTGATAAGCCAAAGTCTCCACTGAAGGAAATGAAATGCATTTCCTGAATCTCCGGACAAAGTTACCACAATAGCTTTAGTGCAGTTTTGTTAAAGAGGCTTATTGAAATAATGCAATGGAGAATTGTCCAGTGTACTGCTGCACAGCTAGGCTAGGGTAAAAGTCCTCTGCCTGCCACTAAATCACCAGCCTGTTGAGCAGGTCTTCAATATCCCAGGTGAAGCTAATAGGGAGAATGCAATAGCACTGCAGGTGTAAAGGGAGACCAGTGGTCTGAGCACATAGGGCTATAGAGAAGGAAGAAAACGTTCTCTTATGTGCATATGAAAGGAAGAAAGAGAACAAGCTGGTGTGTGACAACTGAATCCCCCAAAACAGTTTAGAGGAAGGACAAAGACAGTTTAGAAAAAACCCAAGGTAAATGCCAGGTCTGCCACATACGGTGTTATGCGGAGGGTCGGTGAATAGCAAACAATGACGCACCAGGTACAAGTACAATAAGGTGTATATACAGTTAATATTAGCTTTGATATATGGTTTATGAAATGAGATAACAATCATAAAACATTGCAGAAAAGCCTTCCTGTGTGGAAGGAATAGGGTAGCAGAAGGAGTGTAAGAGATGTGTAACAACATTATTACTGTGATCACAAGGCGTAAGCTAGCTGGTGAGGGAAGAAAGAGAGGAAAGAGAAAGGAAAAGTGTTTGAGGCATTCAAGTAGTTCTTGTTAGGTCCTAACGTCAAGCCATTATGAAACTAGGGCAAGATGCCCACTTCTTCGTCAAAGCACTTCCCCTTGCTGCAACACACTGGTGAGAAAACTGTGTAAAGTTAGTGGCACTGTCAGGGAGATGAGGAATTGTCTTGCTCTTGCATTTTCATAAAAAAGAAGGCAGGAGACATATCATTAGGAGCTTATCTGGTATAAGTCCTGGAGTACTATTTCTGCTGGGGAAAAAAAAAACAGAAAAAAGGGCAAAGGAAGGAGAAGAAAAGAATTCTGCTTCAGAAAGGAGAGAAGTGTGGGTTGGAGCTTACATCAGATGCTGGGCTCTCTGACTTCAAGACAGCAGAAGAGATGGGCTGGCTAGGAGCCAGGTAAGACAACTTGAACAAGAGGCATATTTCCATTGAACCCATAGTTGGGTTTTGCCAAAACTTCATCAAAATCCAGCTGTCTCTGCAGAACATACTAGTTTTGGACAATCAGCAAATTTTGACAGCTCCATTTTCCCCATCTCCCACACCCCTGGTTGTAGTTAGGTTTTAAACCAAAATCTCTCCCTAAATTATCTGATGCTACTTTTCAACTCTCCTCCTATTGGGACTGCTAATAAAACTCCATCATCTTCACTCTAAGTTGATAGAATTGAAAATAGTATCATGCCACCAGCCATGGTGAAGCACAGCCTGATGAGCCTCCCTTTTCAGTGAGCATGAACTTGGAGCTCCGGATCCAGTCTGCCTTTAAGTTAAAGACTTTCTGGTCCTTTTGGACTGTTCACGTATATGGACCAAGAAAATCCCCAGTGACCTGATGCAGAGTTTCAAGTTCTTACTACTTTTGGGCTTCTCTGTCTCTGAGATATGAATGCAAATCATAATGATCTCTCAGATGCATTTGGAGCAGATGTAACACTTGCAGGTTTCTAATTAGTTTTCTTAATGTCCTGTTGCAGTTATACATTGTGGGAAGAAAGTTTTAGCTCTTCAGCTTCCTCCTTAGGCCACAAACTCCTTTTTTTTTTTCTTTCTCTATTCCTTCATTTGTCAGTGATGTAAGATCTAGGACTAAAATAAGAGACCTTTGCACCACATACACTACCTGGCTCTGAGCTGCTTCATATGATTTCTGTGGATGGGATACAAAGGTACAAACATGTGGGCTGTGGTCCGCTTGCTGTTGGACCTAGGAGAAGAACCTAAGGACTGATAGCTTTCAGACTCGAAAGAGCATCCCTGGATGACAGCAGGTGGAGATCAAGATTTCTAGGGGGAAGTAACCAATTTGAGCACTCAAATATGTGCATATTTTATATTTTGTAAATATAAACCATCTTTGTAAAGGTAAAGGTCTGAAATATACTTGTAGGAAACAAAGAATTGATCACTGAGATTAGCTGTCTTTACACTTTGATACCGCTCCTATTGGGGAACTACAACACAGGCCTGCAGGCCGCAAAGGCTGTCTTTCCATATCCAGAGAGTTTCATTGTTGGCTAAGCTTTTTAGGCTTCTGGTTCACACATACGGTATATGTATGCTAAGTAACTTAGCTGAACAGTTGGTTCATCAATATTTACATCGGAGACCTTTATAAATAACCCATCAGATTTCCACACACACGTTTGCTAAACTTACAGTTACGACATCCACCACAAGCCCCAGGAGCTTGCCTTTGGAAACGATCGATGGAGGCAAGTTTCTCCACTGCTTGGAAGAAAAAAAAAACAACAACATTTATTGGCATTTACATCTGTAAAATCTGCCTTCAGAATTACTCCGTTGTGTCACTGCTGTGCTGCATTGTTTTCCATTGTCATTTGGCTGTTTAGGATAAATGAAAATGAACTAGTCAATGAAAAGGCTCCCTGGGTTTTAATGTTGTCAGTAAAAATGAGAAAATTATCTTCCGTTATCACAGAATATCCCAAACCAATACACGAGTTGCTTATCATTGTAAAGAATAAATAACATTGAATTTATTTCATGATTTTACATAAGTTGATAAGGAGCTCTTCTTTTCCAAATGATTTGCGGGTGATTGTGATCTGTTAATACCGCTCTCTTTTTTTCTTAATGGGAACTGTAAATCCAAGGCTGCAATGCTTCCTTTGGAAGAAGGGATGCAAAGGGCAGCAAGGGTGTAAATCTGGAGTAGATGATTTGAAGGCAGTGGCATCGTGCTACCCATAACTGAGCCTTGCTTCTTGGAGTTCTTTCAGTGATGCTGAGGTGAAACTTGCATGTGTGGTGTAACATCTTTGCTGTCTCTCTGTCCCGGGGTTGAAACCCATGTGCTAATTCTTGATGACTGCAGTGGCACCTCCTGCTGTGTGCAAAGCTGATCAACCTTGCCTGCCCTTCCTGTTGACTTCTATTTACAGCCTGCTGAGGAACTCAAACACTTACTGTGGAAACGGGGAGGAGGGAGGGGAAAGAAGGGAAGAGCTCCCTAAGAGTGACCCTAACCCAGGGGGACCTGTCTCACTAGACCCTCTCTCCACTGATGGAGAGAAGGAGGCCTTTTTTCTGAATACTCCTCTGAAAACCTAACTTCAGGCACTGAGGAGCACGTCCTGAGGCTGTTGGAAGGACAGTTTGCCTGGTGGAGTCACAGTGACTTGTGAGCACTTGTCTCAACTCACTGAACTTTCACATTGACTGTGTTGCGGCCTGGTTTTTGTAAGCATCACAGCAAGAGGGGATTTTAAAGAGGGATTAAAACTCCATAGGCGTTTGTAGGGAACTCCTCACAGGCAACAACCTGAAGAGGAAAGAGAAATGCTATCTCAGGATATCTGCTTCCTCCTGTTGCGTCCCCGTGGCTCGCAGAACGGAGGCACATCATGTATGTGTCATGTGAAGCCAAGGCAGCCTCGTGCCCAGCCATGGGAAAGGGGCCTGCAGTTTGGCAAATGGAGGAATTGAGCCTCCTGACAGACAGGATCCTCAGGAAGGGGTGAACTTCACCGCGATTTGTCTCAATGAGATCTTTGATGAAGTGACAGTAATGATAACTTTGACATTTTAAGGAACTCTTCTTGCCCTTGGCAGCATTTCCGCTGACAGCAGAGCCACTTCTCAGAGCAGATATTGTAAACAACAAACACAGTTAGCTTGTTCAGTGCCGTGTGTCTCACTGAGGACTTATCCCTTCGGAGGAAAGGATCATACACAGCTGGTGTGCATGACGGCAAATAATACTTGGTATCACAGGCAAAAAGTAAACTTTCAGCTGAAGTAGCTTTGATCACTGCTGATTGCTATGACAATAAATGTTGCTTGTCCTAGATCGGGAGCAGCCAACCTTCCAGAGCCTGACAGGCAAGAAAATAAAATGTGTAAAGTCAGAGAATCACGGATTTTATAAACTACTTAAATTAGCCTTTGGCAGGTATTTTTAGCATAAGAACTAATATAGTTATACTGTGCAGCATCAAATATATCGAACTTATTCTTTCAGCAATTTAATAAATGTCCAAACATGCATTTTAGTACATTATATTTGCTTTTGTTGGTAGCATAGCTATGGCTTTTAATTAAAAATAGTTATAACAATAATTACAAAATTTTGCACAGAAGCAGGCCAGTTCTGGCCTCGATGGCTGTATCTCTACCAGCAAATAAACCAGCCTAGGGCTCCTTCTCCAGCCCTGACAGCAAGTGGCACAGCTTGCGATCATATAGGTAAGCTGTCTTTCTCCCAAAACCAAGTAACCTCATCAATAACTGCCTATTGTGAAAAATCCCCAGCACCAAAACATGCCCTGGCATTGCCTGGGACAGTTGGCACAGGGCAAAACTGTGCCAATAAGCACACCAACAGTTACACAGTGCAGATGCTCAGGTGCCAGTGATTGGATCCATGCCCTGACCCATTTCAGTTTGTTACTGCAGTTGTAGCTGCTGTGACGTATAGTGCTGTTTATGTCCTGCAGTGATTTTCCAGAGAGGTGGCTCGTGTTCTGCTGTGCACACACAAAGATTTGCAAAATGCAACACCTTTTTGTGGTGGGCTCATGATAAATAAAGGAGCCATAGGAAAGTTATAGTCCCTTGGCTAGCCATGGAAAAATAGAGCCGTCTCCTCTCTTGCCTTTGCCAACTGGTCCCCAGTCCCTGCAGAGGTCCATCAGCTGGTTGGCAGGTCCCTGCACAGCACAGTAACTGTCAGTCCCTACTTTTCCTCCTCTGCCTCACTGAGCCCATTTGCATCTCTTGAGAGACACAGCAGCTCCCTGGTGCTTCGGTTGCTCCTTCGCCCTTGCAAGGCTTGCCCGGTTGCTGAGCGGTGGGTGCTACGTGCCAGCAGTGCACAGAGGGATGGGGTGCTGCTGCCCTGCACAGCCTAGTCACCCCACCAGCTGATCCCAGCATGGACTGGTGGGCTGGGCAGGCAGACACAGAAAAGGACGCCTGATATACCAAAGAACTGCAGGCAGCTTGGGAGATATTTTAGCCAGGCACCGTTTTAGCCTGGTTCGCATCTACTCTTTGAATGCCAAATAATGTGAAGTCAGGTGTGGAAAGCCATAAAACAGCAAGCTGCCTGCCTGTGGAGGACTTTCTCTTGCTGTGTTTATCTAACCTGACCATGGCCTCCATTCAAATTACTTTTTTCATGTTGTATAGAAACTGCCTAGTAAGGTCTAAGGAGCAGCTCAGGGATTTTCTAAGGGATTGATTAGGCACAATTCATGTCAGGCTTCAGCAGGCTTAGCTGTTCACTCCAGTCGTGCCCATTGCATGGGGGCGAGACCCCTTGGCAGGCATGTCCGGATAGCATTGCAGCTGTCCGAGTGCCTCCAATCGCAGAGGCATCCAAGAGGCTGAAGGATGAGTTTAGCAACTTCTAAAAACAAACTGATTTGTAGAAGCCACAGTCCAACTTGGCAGCTTAGAGCCACTGATGAGGATGTGATTTAGAGGGCTGTTTGGGCAGGTACAGAGTAGGTTCTCTGCCGGTTTGAATCTGTATCTTTCTAATGGGTTGGGGAGAAAAGGCACTTCTGCTTTCAGTCAAGTTAATGAACTCTCATACTGTGCTGGCTGGAGCAGACAAGGAGATACAGATATAGACTTCCGTCTGTCTTTTCTGTGTGCTGTACAAATATTGCAGCACGTTGTATGAGAAACGTGCAACTCTGAGACCAATATACAGGATTTGTCATTTCATTTCTTTTCAAAGGACTATTAATAGTAAATCAAACATCAACTTAACATAAACAGAGTGTGGGTGCCAGCTCTGCCTTTATAGCACAGCACATGCATGTCTGCAGTCAGCTTAATTACTGCAGTGGTAGCATTGAAGCTTGAAAGAAAGCCTCCACCAGCATTTTGAAAGTGGAAAATCCTGTAGAACCTTGATTTTTGCTGAGCTATTTGGAGTTCACAGAAGACTTAAATTTAGTGGAAAAACAAAAACCTTTTTGTTGTCCACTGAGACTTGATTGTTTGATAGCAAAAGCAAGCCTGGCAAAGAACCAGGGAAGTGAGAAATTCCAGTTAAAGAGCTTAGGCCTGACTGTGGCTTTTTTTTTCCTTTTCCAAGAAACAAAAGACCATGTCCTTGTCAGATGACATCAATGCACCTTGCTCAGGGCTGATTAGAAGGTTGTTGTGGGAAACCCTGGCTAAATTACAGAACAAAGTCTTGCATGTGCTCCTGCTAGACTACTCCTAACTTGCTGACACCTCTCCTTTCTGTATTGAACCACTGCTCCACACAGCCATTGAAAATACCACTGACACATGTGGTGCCTTCAAGCTGAAGGGACGAAAGCCTGGCAGGTGGAAAAATGGCAAAACAGGGGAGGAGGCAAAAGTTCTTTCACTGAGACGTTAGATTTCAGGTTCTCAGCACTTTGTAGGCTGTTGATTGCCAAGAACGGTCATGGGTTTGGATCACTTCTCCTTTTTATATTAACTGAAGATGTAAAGTTGCAAGATCTTAAGCTTCACTGAAGAATGACCTCTTCTTCCTTGGATCTTCAAGTCATGCTCAGCACTGTTTAACTACTTATAAAACTAGATGCTTTCTTTCAGGTAAAGGAGTCTAGAAATGATGGTGGCCTGTTTTTTAAGACATTTATTTTTGTTGTACTTGAATCTTAATCAGGGAGTTGTATTTAAGCTATTAAACCTTCAGTTTTTCCCTTCCTTCGAAAACAATAGTGGTTATCGGGAAAAGAACATCCTCTCGGCTGCTTTTTAGGAGCTTTATTTTAATTGTAAACTCTTGAAATGGCAGCAGTAGGAAGCAAGGAAATATGGTCTAATATCAGGATAATGGTGTTATCTTGGAAAGCTTGCAAACCTACATTTCTCTGTCCACAAACTGTATTTACTCCCTTAAGGAGGAAATATGTAAGGGAAGAAAAAAAATCTATGTGAGAGAGAGTGTGTGTGCATGTGTGCGTGTGTATGTAAAACTGCACATAAGGCAAGCTTAGAAAATCCCTCTGGATAAAATCTGCAAAAGAATTTTTCTTCCTTTTTTCAATACAGGAAGGCATACAGCAACTTTTTGCAACTTTCACATAGATGTTGACACTTTCACCTCTCTAGATTGAATTGGAGATGAGCTTTGTGAGTGGGTCCTCGTGTAGGTAACTAACACCGGTCGGTTTAGACACTGCAAGTACAGATGTGGGAATCACAAGTTAAAATGTGTGCCTCTGACCCCTGAAAGACCTGAAAGAGGATGTCTGTCCTGTCTGCACTTTAGGTTAAGGAAGATAGTGTCTATTAGTGGGGCTGATCTTTCCTTTCTTCAGCAGCCACCAAAGGGGACAAAATCACAAATTCCCACCCATGTCCTACTCCACCTTGCTGAGTGAAGCTGTGCATACACAGCACTTATTATATGTACACAACCCTGCATTATTGATCAAGACAGGTATGTCCATTTAACACTGTAGCTAACAACTGGAAAGCTCTTGTCTTTGGTGATGCTAAATATGTTCTGGCACCTGAGGAGGGCTGGAAGCTGTAGAAGGAAGACCAAGTGTGATACTACTAGACAGGGTGAGCCAGTGGGAGGGAATGGCCAAAGCTAAAGAAGAGATTGGTTCAGTGGTCACACAGAAAAAAAGAAGCGTAAATAATTTTGACTGGAATAAAATGTCGGTTGCAATTTTGGGGATATTTTGGTATACTGTGAAAGTATACTTCGCAGTATTTTTATTTCTAAATTCACATCAACATCACCAGAGATACTATTAGCTGTTGAGGCTTGTGGAGGCATCAAAGGTAAAGGGAGACAATAATATAAAACAATTCTCTCTAGCCACTTTGATAGAGAAAAGGAAAAGGACAGAAGACTAATGTAGAAGAGGGCAGAAGAAGAAGAGAAACCGCATGCAGCAGGGAAGGGAACAGAATGGACTTTCAAAAAGATCTGACCTATGCTTAAAGAATAGCTCAGAGTGATGAGGAGACAAGAGCAGGAGACAGCATGAGGATGCATTATTGTTCTGGTCTGAGCCTTGTTTACAATAGCATCACCTAAAGTTCAGTGAATTTGTGTTAGAGACCTTTGCAAAGGCTGTGTGTTATGTGTTTCCACTTGATATGTGGGCTTTGAAGAGGTAATTAAAAATGGTTTCCCTGTCTCGTGGAGCTCGGCTGCTCATCTGCATTCCGCACATCCATTCCCTGCGGATTTGCCTGGCCACCTGGAGAGCAAATCCACCTAAAGACTAACCCGGGGAGAAAAGTTTTCAGCCAGATCCATTTCCCAGTCTCTCAGTGGCTGAGCTGGCTTGTGACAGTTTAGAGCACTCATCACTATGCACGTAATATCATGATTATACACCACGATTACACACCACACACCACACGTGGTGAGGATGTGTCTGCTGCTGGGGTGGTGCATGCAGCAGAAGTGGTGGGCAGACAGCTGGTGGTGGCATTGTCTCAAACTTTTGTGCCAAGATTTACCACAGGATGTTTTAAGCAGCCATGATATATAGTGTACACTATAAGATGCAACCACAGAAACACCAAGAAATTGTGAAAAATAGAAGAGTGACAAGTGGAAAAATGTAAGCAGGGACTCATATTTACATGACTTTTTGAGTGACTTCTTTATCCTTTGAGATTTACTCTAAAAGCTGTGTTTTTCCTCTCTGCACTGGGGATAGTGTTGCTTTTATTTGGTATTATAAATGATGTATTTTTACTCTCTGGTTCAAGCAGAATACAGTCCTTTTCCCTAGAACAAGTGTTCTCCTTGCTAGATGGATTGTTATTTTGGTTCTATTCAGCTAACGTTATATATACTTCACAGGGTTTTGTTCTCCTTTAAAATTTGTGGGGCTGAGATTGGTCTGTTATTCGCATATAATATAAGCTGACAGAAGCTGTAATACAGGAGTATGATTACACAGAATAATTCATAATTTTTTACTTCTAGGCAAACAGATGCAGTTGGAAAGTATGTCTGTTTGCAAGGATGGCTGTCTTTGTTCAGTCCATAGCAAGCCTGAACCATTAGGGAGTTTTAGGGTGTAGAGGATTCAGGCAGCTGCTCTGGTAATTTTCAGACTCCAGATGTATAGCAGAAAAGTCCCTTTTCTTCC
>NW_008825216.1:7850200-7851712 GCF_000699105.1 Pygoscelis adeliae | reverse complement strand
CCTGCTGAATAATATTAAGAATAATACACTGTTAGAGGTGAGAGCCAGAAGTAGGAAAATATTACTTAGAGGAATGAACAAAGGAAGGGGATGCTGGCTTTAAACCCTGGCTTCATGGTCTCCTTTTCTTTCTCACTCTGAAACCAAGGATAAAAATATCTGTATTCTCAAAAGGGATTGGAAGCATCAAATATTTTATAAAGCTTATTCAAAATGAGTCTAGGCAAAAACCTACAAATGCAAACCAAGAACCAGAAAAAGAAATTTGACTTCTTGGACAGAAAAATGGCCAGATTCAGTGTGACTGAAAGTAGATATTAAAACTTGCTAAATGATGATAGTCATTTTAGGGGGAGTGGGGGAAGAGAGAGACTTTTAAAATGAGGTCTAAATACTTATTTTCCCTGTTCTTAGAATGTTTCTACTTTCCATTTTGAAATGGTGCTTTGTTCTGAAGTTTAACTTCATTTTTTTGTCTAACCAGTCATTGAAAAAGCAGTTTTATTCACAGCTCTGTTTGAAATGATGAAATGCAAATGTGTCCTTCCCTGTAGGGGCTGTGTGCTCAGGATCCTTCCACCCTTCCGCAGAGCTCTTCTTACATCAACGGAAAAACGGCCTGTTTAGGCACAGGGAAAACCCTTCCAATGGTGAATATTAATGTTATGAGTGCTGGGGGAATGCTGGAACTTGCTGGTTACGTTTGCTGTAAGGGCACTGTCTACAGAAATTAAGTATGGATTTCCCATGTAAGTGTTGTGGGTGCATTTATTCACAGTCTAGCTTGCAACTTTTCTAGTGGCGTGATAATTATTTTTGTCTACTCAATGACCTCATCTCCTCATTGCTGCCAAATAAAAACCAAAAAGTGTCTGAACTTTTGCTTGTAAAAAACAGGGATGATAAGTTTTCTATCTACGCTCTGTAGATGCTCATTCCCTCCTGAACTGTCACTTCAGAATCTCATAGTTACTGCTGAAAAGGAAATTTGTGGAGCACTTTTTAAATGTTCTTGTTGGGTATACTTCACTTTTCTTTTAAATGGTGTCTCCACATATTTCTTTTAGCTAGGCTTAGACTTGTGTGAGGCACTTGAGGTTGAAGTACCCCTGTGCATTTGGATGGACTCTGACGTAGGTCCTCTCAGGTTTTTCAGAAGTTACAGCAATCCAGAATATTCTTTTTTTTCTTTTTTTTTTTTTTTTCCTCCAAAAAAGGTGCTGATGCCATGCCTCCTTTACAGTATTTGGGACTGGGGAAGAAAATGCAGTCATTTCATGTGTGCACATCACCTTGCATTCCCCCAGCTAGTGCGAAAACACTAAGAACACTTGGAAATGGGACAGGGACAACACTTGCCATGGGACAAAGCCCTGGAGGGAAGAGGGGCCCAAGAAAGCTGGGTAATATTTAAGGATCACCTCCTTCAAGCTCAGGAGCGATGCATCCCAACAAAGAAGAAGTCAGGCAAAAACGCCAGGAGGCCTGCATGGATGAACAAGGAGCTCCTGG
>NW_008825216.1:7838551-7848407 GCF_000699105.1 Pygoscelis adeliae | reverse complement strand
GAGAGAGTTGGGGTTGTTCAGCCTAGAGAAGAGAAGGTTTCGGGGAGACCTTATTGCAGCCTCTCAGTACTTAAAGGGGGCTTATAAAAAAGATGGCAGCAAACTTTTTAGCAGGGCCTGTTGTGACAGGACAAGGGGGAATGGCTTTAAACTAAAAGAGGGTAGATTTAGGCTCGATATAAGGAAGAAATTTTTTACACTGAGGGGATTGGGCTCCTTGGACAGAGTCAAAGACACTCTGCTGCTGAACAGTCCTTACTGCTGCCATGGATTGCCTTCCTCTCAGGGTGCAACACCCACACCTGGACTGTGGATCTTCTTGGTTTCCCTCTTTGGAGTTTTTTGTGTAGTAAGAAAGAGACCCTTAAGAAAAGCTGTGTGAAGGGCACTAGGAAAGGAGAGCTAGCTGATGGACCACTAAAAAGGAAGCCCCAGTCATGACATGAAATGGCAATGGAGGCTTCGTATTAGGAAGGCCTATGTGTCAGCTGTATTATGCCACTTATCCCAGTCACTGGTGCTTGTTCATGTAATTAACTTCTGCAGGTCCAAGAAGATGACAGAAAGAAAACTGCATATGGTGAAGCCTCAGCTAGGGATGAGAATTAAAAGAAGGTTCGGTGAACTACTTAGCAATGAATGCTATGGCACTTCGTTGGGAGCAAAATATGGGTGGAACACGCAAGGGCTGGGCACATTATCATTTCTGGCATTAGGTTAATTGCATTGCTGATACTCTGCAAACTGCTGACGGAGCAGGAGTGGCTTCTTGCTGGACTCTGCCCTTGTTGATGCCAGAGGGGAAAGTCTGGTTCCCACCTCCTTCAAAGCCTTGCTGAGTAAAGGAGATCACTGGCAAATGATTGGGAAAATATGCAGGAGAGACTTCTAAGTGCACATGGGGGGACATTCTTCATCAAATGAACAGTAGAGATAGTGCCAGGAGTTAAGCAGGATATTCAAGAGCATGGGTGAAGGAGGAGAAAGGAAATCATTGCTATGCAGGGAAGCATCCTTCAGATGCAGACACATTACTGTGGGGCTTAGCTGGAACACCATCGTCACCATGTTGCACTAGAATTACGGCAATTCCTATTTTGCCAGGTTTACCCTTGCATGCAGCGTGGGATGGCTACCTACAGTGGCTACCAGGCATAAGCTAAGGGAGGTGCATGCCAAAGCTATGAATTAGGTAGGGCATTTCTAAGACTGCTAGTGAGGATGTGGTACCTTATTCCTTCATCGAGACAACTCAGTCTGCTCTCTGAAAATCAGCCATCAGGGATTTGCAGGGTAGTCAAGCCTCTACAGAGCAACACATGAGCGAAAGAATTTTTGCCCCATCTTGTCAATCACTCAGAGAATCAGACGGCAGCTTTGCTTTCCCTGCTGCTCAGCCATAGATTGGCATCATTTTATCTTAGCTAACACTGCCTGATTTTGTTACCATGCCAAGTAACTGAAATATGAACACCTCTGGGCAGTGGAGAGAATAACGGAAGTTCCTATAGTGGAAAGTGTGATGATCAGTTGAATGATGCAGTTACAGAAGCTGGGATTGGAAGCCCTTCATTCCCAAGAGCCGTTGGTCTCCATGAGTTGGACCAAAGAAGAAATCCCACTGTTTTCAATAGTAGCCTGACCCAGTCCCCCTCTGCAGCCAGTTTGCAGATGGTAATGAGACCTCACTGCAATAAGCTATGATGGGAAAAATTATTGTGGGCAATCCATCTGCCGGGCTGAAGAGCATCTGTGAAGACCGTGGTGAAAAAGGGACGCATTACTTGCAAATTTCAGATGGAGCAAGAAGTACCCACTCAGCTGTTTGTGACCACACACATGAAACACAAGGCAGAGCTAAATGCTCCAAAGCGGGGTCAGTCCATGGGAGTCTGAACCACCCACACTGAGGCAAAGGGGGAAGCGAGTGACTCAAGCTCCTGGGAAATTTGGAGGGATTTAGGCTCGGACCAAAACCAAGTGCCAAGCTGCGTTGAACTTTGGACTGTTCGAATTCCAACCTGGATCTGAGCTAAGCAGCTCAAGCTGCTTTCTGAGAGAGAGATCTATTTTGCATGCCATATAAAATCATGTTCACCTGATTTATTGTCTAAGAAAACAGTTCTCCTTCAAAGTATGTTTTTATGGAGTTAGTTTTATGGGCTGATGTACATGGAAATCATGTTATAAAATATACGTATAGAAATGCCCCACAGGGTATTAAAGTTTTGTTCTACAGGCACTTCAATAATGTCAAAGATTAGATCTGTCTCCAGCTCTGCCGAACACAGAAGTGAAACCTGTTTACAGTCAGGAGAAGAGTAAAGTGTTTTGGCACAAGGGTCTTACAGAGATCACCTGAGACCAGATATAAAGGGGCAGGTGATAGCCCCATAAGTGAAAATAGTATATCCTCCCTCTCTCCTTAAAAAGCAGAATTAATTACCTGCTTTAAAACACACACACACACAGAGAAACAATGCGTCTTTTGCGAGCAACAAAAAGAATCAATTTGAGCTGTCAGATGACAAGGTGATCCTTTTACATTCCTTTTCAGTTTTAAATCATAGGTTGTGTTTAAAGCAAATTCCCATGTTCTCCTCTATCTGCAAGTAACCCTTTGAAAGGTAGAAATTAAGAAGGCTGGCGCTATTTATCCAGCTAATTGTGTCCTAATTTGGTAGAGTACAACAGGCTTATAGTTTTGGAAGGAGAAGAGAAAGTCTAGAAAAGGGGTGAGTTCTACCCTGGATAATGTCCTGATGAAATATACAGCCAGGCATTGAATAACATTTCTTTTTTTTCTTTTTTTTTAATAATTTGAACACGTGAGGAAATTAAGTCATGGAAGAATTGTAGGTACCATGACATCTTGCATGTAAGCAATTGAACTTGAACAAGATCAAAACATCGTTGTGTCCATATAGTAGGTCCTGAATATCCTTTATTCAGCGCCTTGAAGTGCCATTTATAACAGTACAAAATGAGTATAAAGTACTACTGAGGTAGCGATCTGGATATTTTTCACCAGCCTCAAAAGGAGTCCTTGTAGAAGATGGCAAGCACTGCAGAATAAGGCCTGGGGATATTAAGTAGCTTGTCACACAGCAGTCACTAATACACTGGGAACAGAATTTACAATGATGAAACACTGTTTTAGCTACTAAAACTATTTCTTTAACATCTTCCCATGTTGAGGAAGGTGGGGAGAACAGAGAGGGAGAGGGCTGGTTTCCAGCACAGGGAGCTGCATGTGTAAGTGCCTGTGGAGTCTGGTGAGGCTGCAGGGGATCTGGCTTTCTAGCTACACTGAGATGCAAAGGTGATAAAAATAGGTTTATTAATTTGGCAGGGGCCAGAAAGGTCATGACAGACTCCAGTGTTCACATGGTTTCTGTAGGAATTTGAGATGGTTCAGAGGCAGGGATCTTGCTTAGGCCCTGTGTGGAGGAGCCCTTTAACTCAGAAAGCTGAGTCCTACTGCCTGAATTTTGATTAATTTTGGGGGTTTAATCTGCTTTTATTGTTCACACCCTTCCTTTTGAAAACCGTTGCCTGTGTATACAAGTTGAAACAGAGCACTTATTTGACTGTGATGATTTTCCTCTACAACAGCCATTTATTGACTTACCTTGAAATACAGAATTGGAAAACAGCTGACTGTGAGGCTACAGGAGTAAATACTGCATTGCACAATGAAGTGAAAAGTAACCGGAATAAAAAATCCCACCCTGAGCCTTTGCTGAATGGTGCCTGGGAACAAGAGTTTGTTTCTGTACAGTGCAGCTGGTGTTTGACATGTCGTGTGGAAGGTCATCGTGCACTTTCAGTTAATGTACAGGTGCTACATTTTCCTTTTCTTGACCTTGCCTGGGTTTCAAATCTGGTTTAATCCCTCCCTCAAGAGAGTAGTATAGCAGCAATAATCACTTAATTTATGCCCACCCACAAGTGACCACAGGGGAAGTACACAAGAAAAACTTCCTATTGCTTTCATTGCGGAATAGAAGAAGAAATTATGTTAGACAAGAAAAGAGAGGGAGGGAATGAGAGATATGCATATGGTTTTTTCCATACTGGAGTTGGTGTATCCTCCAGGCAGTTATTTCAATAGCCAAGGGTATTTGGATATGTATGGCTGATAGGGGAAAACAGAGACTTTGCAAACTTCACTGTACAGAAGAAAAAAGGTTTGTCTCACATTTCTGAAGCCTGGTATTCTGCATTTGAATCTTGCATGTGGTTTGCACCAACTGCAGTCAGAAATAGCAAAGTTTCACCTGACAAATCTCTTGCAGCAAAAGTCAGAACCCCAAGCTTTCAGCCATTTCCTTTGTTTCCCTTTGCTCAGACCAGCAAAGCCTCCAAAGGGCATTTTCTGAAAACATATTTTTGACTCTGGAACCCTTTGTCAGAATGAAATCTTCCAGGTAGCTCTAAAAGTGAAGGCAGCGTTTACCAGTATACTGCATTGCTCATCTAATGGATTGCTATGTAAGTAAGTGGAAGGATATTCTAAAATACTGGTCATTTCCTATTTCACAGGGGCAGTGCATTAGATACTACTTGCTATATTTCCCAACTCTTGGTTTCTTTTTCCTTTTTTTTTCCTTCTTAATAATAGCTGCTGTAAAAAGTTATTTGCAAATATTATTTTCTTTTCTGTCAGAGTCTTGCTTTGGCATCACCAATTTGGAAAGCAACTGCAGCCTAAAAAGCAATCATTTGCAATGACACTGGGACATACAGAGAATTTAAAAATGTGCCTTCAGTGGAGATTACTACGTCAAAAAAAACCAGGAAAAAAACAAAACGCTGAAGCAAAGAGCCACTTACCTTTTAAAGTTTCACAACAAATGTGTCCTTGACAAATGCGTGGAGGGTAACTAGAAAAGAAAAAGTTACCTTAACATAGGAAGAACTGAGTTGCTAGAAGCAAGAGATGCAGCCACTGCACTGCAGGCACTTGCAAGGGAAATACGGGAATAGTGTTTAGGACCAGCTGTTTCCATTGGCAAGTTGTCCTTGCAGTCTCCCATGGAGAGACTTCCACCTTAAAAGAAGTGGAAAGACACCTGGGAAGATGTGCTAGCCCAATACCCATGCCTGGGGCAAAAGCCTGATCACTGGTCCCTGCCAGAACAGCCTTTTGGAGCTGGGCTAGTGGGAAATGGGGTTGCCAGGGCCAGAGAGCCACTATGAGGTTTCATGTGTGAATATGAGGTTTCATGAAGATATGCCTTGCCTGCAGATAATTTCCTAAAGAGAGATCATGTTTGGGAAGATCTATTTCATGCAATGTCATGTTGAGTGATCGCCCCATGGGTGGTGGTGGGGGACATGGAATGGGGAGGAGCAGAAAGGAAGAAGGACAAACTGTGTCCCGCTCCCCTCGCTTAGAGGAAAGCCGAGAGGAGACGCCTTGGGTAATCCTTCTCCGTGGGGTCAGAGGCGGGACTGTCCTCCACACCTTTTTTACCAGGCAAACTAGCTAGATTATCCTTCTCCACCTCCATATATTTTGTTTTATTTTGAGACTTACCAGGGAGCAGACAAAAGTCACAGACCACAAGAAGGGTACCAGAGATTTCTCAGTCCAGCCCCTTTGCTTTCCTTCTCTCAAGTGTTGCGTATTCGTATTTTATTCTAGAATAAGGTTCATGGAGTTGGCTCAAGACGGCAATCAGCTAGCAGAGCACAGCATGAAAACTATCCCAAAGGGCCTCCGAGGGCAATGCTGCATCCAGGAAAGTGCCAAAAAGCCTTGGAACAATGGCCACGAGCAGCTGCAGTGGATTTCTGCCGCCTCGATGTTTCTCTGTAGATGAAGAGGAGCTGAAAAAGGAGTAACTATTACTGTGACCTTGCTTATGGCTCAAATGTCATGGAATCCTAATTTTTATTTAAGAGGGGCCGATTTCCCTGAGGTTTTAATTGGAAGAGACTGTGATGCAACGGAGCAGAAATTAACCCACAGAATGTATAATTCATTTCATTTCCAAAGGTTTTTATTGCTGGTCCCTTAGGCCCTAAGCACACCCCAGTCTGTGTTCAGGATAAGAAATACCTGATTTCTCTTGTCTCTCATCAAATTAGACTAGCACAGTCAGTACTTAAAGGATTGCCGTTCCCCAGAAAACTCTGTGTGTGGTCCCTGCTTCAGCTCAGCAAAAAATTCAAATATTCTCAGACAAAAATACGTGAGGTTATCTTAGTCCCAGGCTCATATCCCCCTGTTTTCTTAAAATCGAGTTTTTCCAGCCACCTTGTTATCCAGCTGGAAATAGAAAAAAACTGTATAAAAAATACATTCCCATTGCCCATCCATACATGTCCCACACTACGTAGGAGAGAATTATGTATTACTCCCAGAATGAAATAGCAACGTCCATCTTTCCTCCAAAGCTATGTCATACGAGTGCTTTCTCCGAGAGTGCCTCTCCAAGAATACCTTTCCAAGGCTGCCACCTTTTTCTGTGGACCTGTTATCAGCATGAAAAGGTGCGCTACTGCGCAGGGTGCAAGTCTTTCCTTGCCTCTGCCTCTGTGTTATGGGAGCGAAACAGCAGGCCTGTCCAAGAGGGCAAGAGCAAGCTGAGAGCTCATTCAGTCCTCAGTGTGTTCGTTCATCTCATTATCTTGGTTTTCTTCCAATTTTTAAAAAATCGTATTTATAAAATGGCTTTATCCTAGCCTGATGATGTATCCATCTCTTTTCCTGACCCAGAGCTGAATTTACTGTGCTGATACCTCCCTCCTTAGCATGGAGGCTGAGACGCTGGAGCAGGCTGTCCCTGCTCCCATAGTGCCACAGCCCTTTCTTGTATGTCTTTGGTGGCTCATGTAATCTGTCCATGTCTGCTGTCCACCTATAAAATGGCAGTAATAATACTTGACTCACAGGTAGGATAAACTACTTTGTACGTTTAAGGCCGTGTGGACACAAACTTTGCTTGTAAGACTCTAGCTGTAGCAGCAAAGTAGCTGAAACCCCTAATACTGCAGGACATGAAGGGCAGCAGAGAGAATGCAAAATGCTTGGCTCTTGGCATTCAGCACAGAGGTTTCTCCTGACATCCTGGAGGCCCTAATGGTGGGAGGGAAGTCTTTCCAGGAGAATTTTGGATAACAGAAACATGTTGACACGTCAGGGTTGTGCGTTGTGGGTGGACTATCTCAGGTCTGACCCCTCTTCCCATTGCAGCAGTATTTCTGCTGCCGTGTGAGGCTGGAGTCCACAAGCATGGAGAGCACATCTGGGCTTTTCGAAGGAAGATTTGATGCTGTGTACTGGGCTGCAGCCTGCTCTTATTTTCCCAAGCTTATTTTGAAATAGAGTTGAACCTCTAAAGCTGAAAAAGGAGTAAAGCTGAAAAAGAAGTCAAACTTGGCTGTGCATCTTCCTGTTTCAGCCATCTCTCTCTAGCAGCAGAGCTCTTGCACGCAGTCAGCCCAGCCTAAGTCATCCCGTAATTGTTTTCTTCCTGGACTCACTCTCTCGCTGTTTCTTCTCAGCTCTTCATTCATCTGTGTTGATCAGTCAATTAGATGTTCAGCGAAGCCACCCACCATTCATTTGACTTCATGCTCTTATACGCAGTGCTCTTGCTTGTAAAAATTGCTAACCAGTCCAAGATGATGTTTAAGACAGCCAGTAAACATGTCCTCACTAGTGACTGATGAGGGGTGTTTCTGCACAGACTAATGAATGCACATATTGAGATAGATGCGTTTTATCACATCAGGCTTTACACCACTTCCTCTGGGATAAATTTTATAGACGCAGTAAGATTTTTACAGCATCTGAAGAGACTCAGGTACTGAAAGGTAGATTTATACACCCTCTACTTTTACAAATCTGGTGTGCAATCAGTGGTCAGTGGAGTTCAAAATAACCTCTTTAAAGGATTTTGCCCTTATAACTGCAAGAATATAAGTTAAGTCCCGAAGAGTGCAGAAATAAAATACACAACATGGTAAGAATTTTAAATGGAAAAAATTAGGTATTTTATGGTTGGTTGCTCATTCCTATGAATTTAATTCAGCTCTTCTTTCAAAAGAGGTCTGTAGATACAATCAAAGCTTGTAGGTCGTAGTTTTAATTCATTTCATATCCATTGTATTATCTGGTGTTATTTTTATAGTGATCACATATAGTTGACTATTAGCTTAAATCACTAGTGCAATTTCATCTTTTGCAGTTATTCCTAGCTTTCTCAAATGTGTTCTTTTGTCAGTCTCTAAATAATGGAAATTTCTTGAGCCTGACCTATTTGCCATCTAGAAAGCACAGACTCTGAGATGGATTACCACTTAAGCCATGGCCACCTAAATTACATGGAAGTATAATTAATGACCAGCTTTAATGACCTTTGTACTGTCAGGGCAATGAAAAGTTAGCCTTTCTAGAATTAAACCAGGCAAATTCTGCTCTACTTTTCCTGTACATGGGAGCTGAAATACATAGGAGGTAAATTTCTGAAACTGATAACAAAATTTACTCCAAGACCTGAGTAATCATAGCAGACCTGAGAAGCATAGCAGGCTATCGATGTTTGAAGGTTTGATTTACCTTCCGTGCTGATATAATGTTTTGCCTTTAATGGATTCATTTCTGATTTATACTGCTGTAACCAAGAGGAAAGTCTATTTCCAAGGCAGAAGGGAAGTTTGTTATGACAAATAATGGGCGATGTTTTCAAAATTCTCTAAGCAATTAATTAACCCACAGCTTCAAAACAGAAATATTCGCGGCACTGTGTTTTCTAGGACTTCCAGCAATATTATTTTAAAGGTCTCAAACAGAGAGCCTTTGCCTGTTCCCATGAGCAACTGTTGTGCCATCTTAAAGATGATACAGAAGATCCCCTAGCTGCTTCCTTTAAAATGTTCCTTCTCCCAATCTCATCGCGTTTGGAGGCACTGTGGAGAAGGAGTGATTCCCCAGCTGTCATCCAGAGCTCCCAGGCGGGATGTGGTGGGTGTGGGCTGTCCTGGGCGCTACAGCTCCAGGCTGTCTGGCTGCAGCAGCTTACCACCCTGCCACACAGAGGGCTCTCCTGCTGGCCCTGCTGCCCCTGAGTGGCTTTGGAGGGGAAAATGGATTTGGGAAGCACTAGCCAGAACAGCAGAAGTCACTTGGAAAGACAAGTTGGACCCCTTGAAAGTCAGGAAGAAAAAGAACCCATTGCTAAAACTCTAGGAAGGAAATGATGGGGCATGGGCTGGCCATGCACAGGGAACGCACGGGGCAGGTTTTTGCCTGGGGTGAGCCAGAGCTGAGTGCCCCAGCACCTGGGAGCAGGTGTCGTGAACTGCTTTGCACAGAAACAAGGTGTCCCCTGTGCTCTGACTGGTGGCTTCTTGTGTTTTGAGAGGCAGCGTCTCCCACTTGGTTTCTACATCCCACTTAACCTTTACTTTGGGAAAGAAATACAACTGTTGGGTGCACACCCATGGAAGTTTCCTGCCTCCAGCACGTGTGATGGACTGACAGCATTAGTCCTTCTACTAATGTTTTGCCAGAAGACCAGAGCTAATGCATGCTTCAAGTACAACATGTATTACAACCTCAGAAGTGGATGCTATTTGACTGAGGTGTTTTCAGGCTTTTGCACCAAATTCTGCTCTCACTTACACATCTCCTCTTCTGCTCCTCTGATATTACTGTTGCTCCTACAGCAGCTTAAAAAGTCTGCCTTTCATCTGCCTATTGCTATTTTATCAGTATTTAGTGCAGGCAAACTCTCACTTGCTCTTTGAGTTAAGAGCCTTCTGAGGCATCCTCATGCCTGTGTCACCACCCTTTGTGAGGAGCTTTGCCCTTCATTAATTATTGCTCTTGGATCTCCTCAGG
>NW_008825216.1:7823570-7838368 GCF_000699105.1 Pygoscelis adeliae | reverse complement strand
AGAAGGAGACCCCTTGCAGGAGTTACCCACAGTTTACATTTATGTGCCCTTAAGAGACATGTCCATCCTGTCGAGTTCTAATGGCTGTAGCTAATCTTTCTATAGATCTCCACACCCAGACAGAGCACTTCAAACAATGCAAAAGTCTTTGGTCATGTTCAGTCTATTTCTACAAACATATGCAGGATAAAAGATCCTCAGCTAAAACTATCCGAGAACTTCAGACAGTCCAGCCACTTCTTCCACACAGATGTGCTTTTCATCCCGCTCCTGAAAACCCTCCTTCATCAGGGCTGAAATTCTGGTCTTATAAGAGCCAATAAGCACTTTGCCGCCGACTTCAGTAGGGGCCAGATCTCTGCCCAGATGTCCCTCCTTTGCTTTAACATCTTCCTGCACTCCTGGGCTCCTAGTACCACTTTGTTCCACTCCCCATCACACGCTTCATTCCTTTTTTTCTCTTCCATTGACAAACAACTATTTCTGGCAAGCAGCGGAAGTGTCAGAGGATGCTCGCTAACATCCTTGCCAGATGATGTTTCCATACAAGTGGGTCAGTGTCATGACTAGCGCAATCGTTCTGGGGGATACTGTGCCCTTATTCATGACAACAATCAGGCTCTCAAAATCCCTCACACAAAATAGCTGGCAAAAGCATCCTGTTATCTCTCTTTTTTGACTGTGTTAGCTGGTACAGGCTACTCTGCCTCATGCACTCTGTGCACTGGATACAGCTATGTGAAGGTTTCAATTTAGTTCTTCAATTGCTTTTTCTGCTGGGTCTGATCTAATTGCTGTCAGGATGCGTAGCTGGCGCTTCAAGTGGTAATGGGAAGACCTAGGAAATGCTTTTGAGCTTTAAAATCTCCTTAGGACAGCTTCTTCCCTTTCCAGAAAATTTGCTAAGCTTCTAAAACTTGTAAAAATTATTGGTCAATGTGGGAGAGAACTTAGACTGTAATACTAATGTGCTAAAATTCAATCACTGTGCACACCATGGCATCACTTCAATAGGTATAGCTTAGCAAGCGTTAGATTTACAACCATGTTTTTGCCAGCTTGGTCTGCAGAGTTAAATTCTTCAGCAGTCCTCAGGACTTTCCTGGATTATTCTCAGCCAGATAGATCTCATCTGCCTCCCTTTCCAATCTTAATAGCCTCCCACATACAGTCCCTCTCTCTGTCTGTCTGTCTTAGCCTCCTTTGGCATTTGGATCTTAGCCCTTCTTTTCATTTTCCCTGAAAGTTTTGGCTTGACCACTGCTTGAAAGACAGAGGGAAAAAAACAATTTTCAGGGAATTGTCCTAAAAATCAGTCAGTGGACGTTCAGACAACTTAACCTAATAGTTAATCCAAGACCAAGCGTTACAGGAGTGGGAGCCATTTTTGAGGACTGACAACTCCTGATTAACGTCTTGCAGGACTGCTACTTGTCAAAAGATAAGGGATAATAGGGCTGGCTGTTACTTAGCATGTTTGATTCTTTGGTGTCTCCAAAGCAGTGATCCAAACATTTTGTCTGCTGACTCTGGTTCAGTCTTTGTTCCTTGTTTTGTCAGGACTGGCAGTATATTATAGGGCAAGGTACAGCATAGGTAGGACTAAGGTTACTGTTGTCATTGCCAGTTTGTTTGTCTTTTCTGGGTCAGTATGGCAAGTTAATCTATTTATTTTGGTAAAAAGAGCAATTATGGAGATATTGTGAGCTCCCAGTTGGACCACTTCAGCGTTTCCCTGGGACCAGCTATAACTGTTTCAGGTAATTTGAGTGTGTAATGGGTGTAATTAAACACACAACTCTTAGCAGCTAATTTCTATACCTAGCAGATCTTTGGACTGTGCCAATTTAGGAGGCACAATATGTGCTGTAACTCTGGCAGCAGTTAGCAATAAATCTCCAAGGAAACCCCTGGACACATAGTGCATAAAAATCTCAGTCTGGTCATGGACTATTGACACGCTCAAAGGTATGATGCCGATGCGATGACCTTGAGTTGAGACCCAATGTGATGAAATCAGGAAAGTGCAATTTAAAAGGAAGATAACAATTTCCAATACGTAAGCATGGAAGGATGCCTTAAAGAGTGATTAGTGTGGCATCCCATTAGCTTTAGTACTACAGAACATCTGGCATATTTCCCCCTTGACTGCAAATTTCTGAGCACTGGTGTTATGTCACCTTACAGTATTCATTTTCTCCCCGTCTCTATAAATCATCTCAGCAATTGTTGTTCATATGAAAGCAATTATATAAATGCACTTGATTAAATTATCTTTCAGCTAGTACAGTTTTTTTTATATGGGCATTTCCCTTCCAAAAATAACTCAGAGGAACTGATGCATTAGGTTTGTGCCATATGATGGAGATTAGAGTCCCTCAGCACTGCTAAGCCAGTACATTTCAGCACACCTAGGGCCCAAATGCCATACCTGGGGTTGATCCACTGGGCTCCTCTCACATAGGTACCTGGGCAAAATTTTGTTTATGGAGGCAGCCAACTTACTGAAATTTTAACAAATTTCTGGAAGCTGGCTTTACTTGTTCAAGTTTTGCTGATTTGTATTACCCTTGGATGTTTCATGTTCTCAAAAGTCAATCAGAGAATGATAAAGACCAGACTGCACGGCACAGTGACCTTGGGCTCTCTCTCCTGTTACCACGTCTTGGGTGCTTTAACACTGAGCAGATTGGGTCCAAGTGTAAGAGGATAAAGTCAGAGTGATTAGGGATTTGTCCCGTGACTTCAGCACTCTTGGATCCTCTTGAATGCTTTAAAAGCCCTCATGAATTATGGACGGAACTGTGCATGCCAACACACACTTTTGAAATGTTAATTTTTTTGATGTCTCACAGTTGATTAAAAAAAACAAAATAACCCTCCACCTTGAGGAAGGTAGCAATATGAATTAGGCTCATTATGACTTTCCCCAGCTCCTGCCCTTCAAGCATTGAGCAGAACTGTACCTGGTGGCAGCCACAACGGGGTCAAGGGGTGGCTCCCGATCCTCACAGTCCTTTTCTGACCATGCTCAGCATCCAGCCCTGGGTGTTGCGCTAGGGTTATTCACCCTGGAGCATTACAGAATAAACTCCTTGAAAATACTCACCACTTAAAGCGTGGCCCTCTTTCTCTCCCCACCAGTGTTTTGAAGAGTAAAAGAAGGAAATGCCTTTTATACAGGGTTGATCACACATAGCTCTTAACCACCCACTCTCCTTTCTTCAGCATCAGCTGTTTTGCTGTGGCAGGCTGACCTGACTTCACTTGGGTGCTAGACAAATCTCAGCATGCGAGAGTTCAGATTCGAGCAACTCGTCCAAGGGAATATGAGGTGGGAGGAGGAGAGGAGATGAATGTATCAAACCTTGGATACGTTACCACCAGTCCCTCACTGCTGCACACACTAAAACAAGAGTGACAGAAGGCAGGAGTGTGGGAAAGGGAGAGGGGCTCCTTCTCTCCACAGGCACTTGAAGTAACTAGTGCTCTGTTGTATTCACAGAGTGGCAATGGTTGTGCCATTGCACTAAGCAGAAAACAGCCCACACTGCATATTTTTGGGGGGATTCTTTTTGGAGTGCAAGAAGCTGACTAAGACCACCTCGTACCAAGTGTGCTTCTAAACAGAAACTGCTCTGGGAGTGCATGAGTTGCAGGTTGTTCTCTCACACGGGCGTGTGGTATGATTTCCCATTGAAAGTCCAACTGCTTTGCCCTCCTCAAGGTTTTGGGAACTCGGAGACCAGGCAAAGTTAGTCCAGAGAGGAGCTGCCCGTCCCACGGAGCCACTTGCTGGCCTTGGCAATGTAGTGCAACAAGAAAGGGTGGGAAATATATCACAGATAAACATAGACCATCTGGGGCCTCTGTTCCCTGCCCTGCCTGGGCTTACTCTATCTCAGCTTCTCATCCGAAAAGTGGGGAGAATGGTATCGCGCTATCTCCCAGCTGTGGTGTAAGGATGTATGCATTTCAACCATGTCTTGTGCTCTGAGTACCAGTTATGTATATGCATTAATCTGCACCCAGGCAGAGCAACTCATAGGTTCTTTCTTTTCTTTTTCCTACAGCTGAAGTCAATGGAAATACCCTGATTTATGTTATCTGTGTATCATACCACTTTAAATAACAGATGCAACCTTTGGTATCCCTCAAATTCAAATAGGCCCTATAAAAAATGCTTTTTTCCACCAAACAGCTTCTTGGCTGCAGAGGAGGAACTGTCCTCCAGGCCTTCAGAGGGGTTTTCTTATTCTGTAAGTCATTTTATACGAAACAAGATCTGCTGTCAACGGTGTAATTAAGCCCTAGCGAGTTAGGGGAGATAAAGGTTGAGATGAATTACATGTTTGGAATCATCAATTAACCTTTTAACCCCTAAGTTGTCCAGAGCAGGTCACCCACACCCAACCAAAATACAGCACCGGCATCCTGAAAAGTCACCAGAAATCTTACTAGTAGGATACAAGATTAATAGTAGGGAGCAAACATCATGAGAGGTTTGGTTTGGATAAGCATGCACACGTTTGACTGCTTATCTGCAATGTATCCAAATGACTGTAGCCTAAAAACCTTGTAAGAATGGGCTTTGAAGGTAACTTGCCCTAGCTTTTTGGTTTAGTTGGTCAAAAAGGGAAAAATGGGAAATGCTTCCATATTGGGAAAAGACCCAATGAGGAGATGGGGTAGAATTTTGTACAATCACCTCAGATTTGCCCTTCATCCATTTATTTTTTGAAAATAACTTCTTCAGAAGAGACAATGTGCTATAACAGAGCTGGTTAAGGCAGGGATTTTCACTTATTCCGCACTGTGTTAGTGCACACAAACTCCTTCTATTAAAATACATTTTCAGGGCTGCAAAGTCATACACTTGTATTAGGAAATGCCCTGATTAAAATCATCCACACAGCTTCAGTTCATCCCATTCAGAGGCTAGATTTTGTGGTGGTCCACAACTCCCCAGTGCTGTACAGCCCCTGTTGCGCTCACCCTGCCTCAGCCCCTGGATGCGGTGGATGGAGCTCACTTAGGCAGAAGCTGTGCAACACATCGCTGCCTCGGTGTTCGGTGTGTGGTCCCACACCTTATTTACCACGCACCACTGTGGGAAGAATCACTCACTTCTTCATGAGCCTTCCTGCAGGCTTTACAATCGGCAGTGAGTTGCTTCACAGGCGTTTAGAAATACCCTCTCACAATAACTCTTAAAACTGAAAAGCAATTTAGCTCCTTTCTACACATAAGGAATGTGAGGCAAAAAGAGATGGAGGTGAAAGCACATTCCCCATGGACTACAATTGCAGCTTTAAGTGTTCAGCACTTCTGCCAGTCAGACTGAAGGGTTTTTAGGCAGAAACCAGAAAATGGAGAGTAAACAATCCGTAACCCCATCAGAGTGGGGGTTTCAGGGCATGAGGGAGGGTGTCTACTCCATTTTTCTCTGTGAAAAATGCAGTTTTGAAACAGCAACATTTTTTGCATAGTGTTTGCTGTGCTGTTGATTTTTGAATGTGAAAATCACTTTGTTGCTATTTTTATTATCTTAAAAGGCTATTTTTTATTTCAACCTGAAATCTTGCTTTAAATTTATCTAAAAAAATTAAGTAAATGTTAAATGAAAAAGCATTTCATTAGTCACTATGCCTGTTGACAGCTGTGTGTGAGACGTCTGGTTGAAGGGACTAGCTTAGCATCACACTGAGGTCCTGGACTTGGGGGGGCTGGAATTTCTCCACAGCAGCCCTCAGCTGCCTTCAGCTTGTATTCCTCCCAGTCCCCTGCCTCACTGGGAACAGCTTTTCCAGCTTTCTCAGCCAATGAGGACATTCAACCAGGGCAACGAGGATGCTGCTGGCTCACCCAGGATGCTGCTCATCCAGATCAGGGTGGATGAATCCCCCTGAAGCTCACTGTGGTCTGCTGCTGGCCCTCACCCTAGTTTTGGTCCCCTGAAAACCAAAGCAGATGAGGAGTAGGGGCAGGCGCAGAGCAGCATCTCACCAAGATCCTGCACTGGGTCATGGCCAAGGCACACCCCAGAAGCTCACTCAGATCCCCCCATTCAGGTGAGCATCTGCTGCATCTAATATAAAAAGGGGCAAATTACCTGATCCTCCAGGTCATAAACTGTGTGAGTTCAGTGCGGGTGTGAGGAGGGGTGCCTGTTCCTCACTCCTCTGCCAATATGCTGGTTATGGCATTTACCTAAGCAGAGACTCTGCTTGTACAAAACTGGGCTTTTAAACTTTGAAATCAGTTCAGGAGAGTTGGGCAGAGCTTTGTTACTCTCTACAGCAGAGGGCATGTTTGTTTGCAGGACTCTGTCTCAGTACCAGTATTTCACACAGCGAATGATGAGACTAGGAAATAAATATGGGAGAGAAAGGGAAAGTTGCCAAGATGAGGCATTTTCTTGAGAAGTTGAAGGCTGGGTTTATACATTTCAGAGCGCTCTGTCCCTTTGTTCCCAGACAAGAAAAATTCCAGGAGAAGGATGGTTACTCTTCCTTTGGCAAACCTTCCTCCCTCCCAGAAGGGTCCCTCTGCAGAGGCCCTATCTCTGTTAAAATAGGTGAAGTATGTTGGCACTTACTGCAGGAGGTTAATATTTGAAAACAAAACCAGGCAGACTTTGTTCCCAGGAATCAGTGCTGTTGGCAACATGCATGCTCATTCAAGGCAGCTGCAAAACAAACCCCGTTCCCGGTAGCTGTTGTTACTATGAGAATGTAAAAGCTGCTCATGCACGACAGACAGGAGGTGGTACTGGAAGACTTGTGCTAAAAACCAACATGTACTCGCTGTAGCAGCATTAGCAACGCTGCCTGCACAGGCTATTCCTAAATATAGTTTAGTCTTTTTCAGGATGAGCTCTGATTCATGACACGAACGTAAAGCTCCATGGATAATAATAAAACAAATAAATCAAAACATCATCCTTTTACTTGAAAGATGCTACATGTTTTACTGCTTCATAGAGAGGAGTTTTCTAAGTCAGGAAGCGCTGCAGTGCCATGAAGGTGCAATGAGCTCCAGCCGCTCACTGGGCTGCATCACAGCGTAATTGTAAGGAAAACATGGCACATCCACCCCCGGTGTCACTTTGTTGTCTTATTGGCAACACTCCTGGGATGAACTTGCCCTAGTGTGTTTAAACAGACTCCTGATTGTGAGTCAGAATAGGAATGGATGCAGAAGGGTCCCCAGACTGAGCGCATTGCTATCCTGGAAGCCACCATAGGGCAACACGATATTGTCCTTCTATGCAATTTCCAAGTACTGCACCTTAAAGAGAAGAATGAGCAACATAAAGTATGTTTGTTTCCATATGCAAGTAACCGAATATTATCTTTCCTTGATGTGTATACAGAGGATATAAAGCATGGCAATACCGCATGGTATTAGGCAAGATGATTTACACTTAGGAAACGCTGTAACTATGTTTTCTCTTTCCTGTATGATTTTGCATCGGGTCATTTCACTGCAAGCAATTGAACAGATCTGCAAGCCAAGCAGGCAGGGGAAGCAGAAAAGCGAACATACATTAATAATGCTGGTAATGCCCCCATTAATGTCTGTCACTGCCAATCTCTAGCTCAGTGCAATCATCAAACATCTGATGGGATGAGTGATAGCCCGGTGCCATGCAGCATGCAGCCAGAAGCCTTCCTTTGAAAAGCAGTGAGGCAAAGCCGGTACATCTGAAGGGAATTAAAGGCAAATTGACAGCAGCCAGGCAATACAGAAGCAGCAGCCCGAACAGCTGTTGCTGATGTTCTCCTGTTTGAATCCGTTCTGTCATCCTGCCTAAGCCACGCAGAGGCTGCCAATGCATCCTGCACGTGCAGAAATACTGACCGCTTTGCCTTGGCTGGCTTATTTGTGGTGGGTTCTTTGTCTTGAGCCATCGCCTTGGATTTTGAGGCTTGCTTTGATTAAGCTGATAGTTGGCTTTAATATCAGCCTTCCCCCCTATTATCCTCTCTTTTGTCTCCTCATTTCAGGGTATAGTAAAAGCTATACATAATCCTTTGCCACAACAGAGTTTAATTTTGCACCTCCTCTGTTTCGCGCCTCTAAAGCAATACTGAAAGGGGAAGGGGAGAGCAAGGCTTAGCTGAACCACGCCAAAGCTTTCTGCCCCTCACCCCACAGTAAGACACTCCTTGGGGGAGGATATGGGTGTCTACTCTAGCAGCAGAGCTACACTTAATAATCCATAGAAAAATGGGAAAAAAAATTAAGAGCAGATTAAAAGGTTTAATGAGTTACACAGGGACAATGTTTTATCAGGAGAGGAGAGGCAAGGGGCAGCTCCCGCCATCCACCCACACGTTCCTTCGTGCTTTCTCTATCCAGGGAATTGTGTGGTTGTGCAGAAATTGCTTTCATGAGGTCAACGCGTTCACTGGGCTGAAAAGAATTGCCCTCCTCACCACTTTCTTCAAAAGAGCAGGACTAGTGCTTTTCTCTCACGCTCAGGCTGTGTAAATCCAAAATTACTCCACAGAGGTAACTGAGCTCTATGGATATAGGGAAATAGGCTAAAGTAGCTCAACACTGATGATCACATCATCCTGGAAGTTTATTGAGGAGCAAGGCTGACTACGCTCTCAAAATCCCTCAAGCGCAGTGGATGTGATGATGTACAACAGATACGAAAATATCAGTGGCTATTTGTCCTATATCAGTACAATAGCCATTTTGGTAGCAGAACACAGGTTTTTGATTCCCACTGAAACCTCAGCTGACATATAGGAGGCTTTATGACAGGGCTTAAGGGAAATTTTATAGAGGGTTGAAAGTGGATTTTAGTTCCCTGTAAAGCAGTGCCCTGATTTTGGAGGTTAGCCTAGTTGCCTAGTGCTCCATGAGTTCAGGCAGCAAGATAATGTCATACTGTATCTCTTGGAGCGATGCTAATAAGACAAAAACTTTTCTATTAGACTTGTGATTATTGTTCACGTTATGATGCTCCTAGGGAGCCCAAGGCTGGGTCAGGGTCCCACTGTCTTAGGCAATATGGAAATGTGTAGTAAATGACCATCCTTGCCCTCAGAATCCTTATATCCAAAATTATACTGTATTTTTGATTTATATTTCATGACAGTGTATTGATATATCACTTTTCATTTCAAAGACTCTGTAAGCACTTCTCATTACATGGTGTAGTCACAGTGCAGGGTAGAAGAGTGCAAGTGCTAAATACTTACTATGCAATACAACAGTGAAGAGATTTTAGCTCAGGACAGATGAGTAAATGTTTCACTTAGGGCAAGTGCTAGGTGAGGATGAGTGTCCATACAGTCCAAACAAGAGCAGAGTGTTTAATATCTTGCTTGAAAGATTCATGGGTCATAAACTACACAGTTTCTGGCTTCCTCCTACAAATATGGAAATGATCCTGCTTGGGTATGAACATTAGTTGCTGCAGCCATGCATCCACTTGGCCGGCATAACCAAGGAGCATCCCATTCATCCGTTTCTCCCTGCCTCTGCCCAACTACATCGCTTACCTGCGAGCACTGCTGAAGTTAAACAAATCTCAGCATTACCAGTCCAAATCCCTGCTCAGTGGTTTACGTAACTGTGCTTGCAAAAATTGGCTTAAAATGCTTTGTAAGCTGAACCTTTCAAGGTCTATTACGTATCTCGCTGGTAGCGTTCTTTATTACAGCAAAACAGCTCTCCTTGCAATAGAAGCTCTCAGGGTTTTGTTGTTCTTATTCCCTGTGTCTTGAAAATTGGGATGAAAAAGCCCCAAACAATCATTGTAGGTGCCACACACAATTGGTATGAAAAAGCAGCACTGCTGACACTAATGGCATCATTTTCTCAGTTGAGAAGAAAGCATGGGCGCTGAGCTGAAATGCATTTGAGCTGGGTGGATTGTTTTGTTAGTAGCAATGTTGTCCATGGTGTCTGCAGTACTGCTTACAATGGTCTTCAGCAGAAGATGGAGTTTGGCTTTCATGTTCTGTTTCTCCCAGTGTAGAGCAGGAAAAAAAATCTGGATTCAGTGTTTCCTTGGGATATTTCTGGATGACAAATAGATAGAGTTTAGGCTCACACTGCTTCTGGAGCTGGCGTGGGGCATTCTACTTCAGGCCTTAAGTGCCTGTGCTTATGATAAATGTGAAGACACGTGGCAATGTGCATTAAGATTTCCACAACCCCTGCTCCCTTCTGTCTCCTGCCCATCTTCTCTGCTGATCACAACATTTTCTCTAGCAGAAATGCTGATCATGTTAATGTCATCCAGATGCATGTAAAATGGTTATAAAAGGTCCATGAATTTGCAAGTGCAAAGGACACGTATGGTGAGCAGCCATCACCAACCTGACATTTACTATGGCTGCATATGGATTAAATGTCACATAAATTTCTATAGGGTCAGCAGAGGGAAGTGAGGATGCTTTAAAAGCAATGCTTCCCCTCTCCTCACCCTGCCACCTTACGCAGGTGCGTACACTGGATTCCTCTGAGCTTCCCTTATAGAATCAGAAAATTTTATATCAACACAAGAACTCCATGGGGATGAGCACATGTTACATTCCAGGCCAGCACCTGACCTTGAGCATGAAACCCCCATGTCATGGTCAGAAAACCTCCCTGTTTTGTTGACTCGCAGTCCTTGAATGAAAATAAGGAATCTGAATTATTATAACTGTACAGCCTGTGAGGAACAGTGCATTCTCAAATATCCATAGCATCTCACTCTCTGTTCATTTGCCTTATCTTCTCTGGGAAAAAAACAGTGTGTCAGATTTCTCATGCTGCTTTTTAATGTAATGATATAATGTATTGCCCCTTTAGTGTTTAATTTCCTTATTGACCATCAACACCATGTAGTGCTCTATATGACATGGCAAAGGACAGCTGGTTTTCAAAGAGTTTAAAGAGTTAATGGTGGGGGTAGAATGAACAAGGTGAAAAAACTTGAAAGACCGATAGCTGTACTTAGTTTAAATGCAATTTTCTTGCTTTTGTGCCTTCCCTTGATACATTGGACATATTCTGTTGTGACTGAAGTGTGTTTTTTAGTGACCTGGAATAGCTCCGATGATGGCCTTCTAACGGACTAAAGTGTCAGGAGGGGACAGAAGTTATGGTCTCTGTGCAGAGCTACCAGAGCTACCAAAGCAGCAGGCTCATATTTCCCAATTATCCTGCATAAGGGTCAAGATCGTGGAGGAGGAGGTCCAACGACATGGCTGGAAGGAGGAACAGGAGGAGAAGGGTGTACTAAAGTTTGATCTGACAGTGCAAGGCAGATAACCCTGCTTCTTTTCATCTCTAGTCTTCCCTTTTCTCTGTTCTGTCTCCTACTGATGATCTTTCCATTCCTTTTCTTGATCTTGTGGCTGCAACAACATTTAGATGCAATTCATGATTTCTGCCTGTTTGTTTGCCATTTAGATCAGCTCTTCGTTCGGGGCATGTGCAAGTGTGTGACCCCAGGACTGCATTTACAACACTGGGATTTTGAAAACATGATGGAGATCACATGTCATTTGGGCTCCAGCTGGCATCAGCTCTGTCTTCCAACAGGAGAACGGGTCATACTGTGCTCTCAGCGCACCTAGGTGAGAAATGGTTTACCTCTCCCACAACGAATCTTAAAAATCTGCATTTTTCTTCTACTGTTTGTCAGACCAAAATTTATCATTTCTGATTAGAGACAGCCTCCTTCCTTGACATCGCCAAGTCTGAGGCATTCATCTGGGATGGTGAGACTCCAGGTTCATAACCCCTATGTGTTTCATATGGGTTGTGCTGATTACAACCTTGCTTTTGGGTCTATGCTAAACCAAGTGCTATGCTACTGACTACCCTGGCTGAGAATGCCCTGACTTGCTTTCCTGATGAAAATGTCAGAAACAGTGAATTTCTGCGGAAGTGAACACTGGGGTCAGTGAGCTGGCCAAGTATAAAAAACATATAATCAAAAAATTTCCTGAAAACAAAAAGCATCACATGCTTTAAAGTAGTTGCATATTAAACAATTCTAATTCCAATATTGCAGGTACTATTTTCCGTCTCCATTTGAGCAGATGAGCTTGGCTCTGCTCTTACGGTGATGTAATTCAAGTAAAATGTCCTATTGTACCAGCAGCCACTGGAGTTAGAAGATCCCATTTTCTCCATCAAATCTGGGCCAGATGGGCTGAAATAGTATCCTTTCTACATGTGGCAAATGTTTTCAGTGCAAAAGGTGGGCCCACGTACTCTTCTAACACAGCCTGCCCTCTGTATACTGCCAGTTCAGTCCTGATCTCATCCCACATGCCTGCATTTCCAGCTCTTTACAAAAGCCTTGAGCTAAGCCTATCCTCCTTTGAAGGAATAATTAGCTCCCAATAGGGAGGAAGTCCATCCTGCAATACATTGTTGTTTTTTTCTTATTTTTTTAGCAGGTACAGCTGTTTTTCAGTCTGATTGAAATGCTGTAAATGGCCCTTCACTCAAGCCGTCAGAGAACTTTCTCAGCAGGAGGTAAGGCAACCAAGCTTGACTGTTTGCTTTGTAAAAAACCTTTAAATCCTTTTGCCTGACTCCGCTTAATTGTTTTGGAGTCCTTGGCAATTGTCTTTGTTGCTATGTAATTTACGGTTAATGTTGACCCAGCAGCTTCCGAGTTAGCCTCATTGCCCAATACCAAGGAAACCCAGCAGACTGGTGAGAGGAGCTCCAGGGATGCTCCTACTGCAGGAGCAACCCTTTTTTGGCTTTCAGTCAAACAGTCAGAGTTTGGACTGTTTTGCTATTTTCTTTCAGACAACCGGCTTGAATTCAATCCATAGAGAGCATGAGTAAAAATCGCCAGCGTTTGAGGGCTTCTCAGTGGCCTGTGAGGTTGTAGGATCTTGCCCTGCTGCCGATAAATAGATATCCTTGTTTTTAAAACTGCTGCTGTAATTTCCACCCTTTGTTGATAAATTCAGCAGAAAGGCCAACGCTGAATGGATCTGAAGACCAAACTGACTCCAGTGGATCACAGTGGATGGATGCTGGTACAGTGCCAGGGTCCTTCTCATGCACTTTTGATGTTGGAGCTGTATCCTCAGTAAATGGAAAACTGCCGAATTCATCTCCCATGATGCTTGAATTCATGTCGGTTATTTCATTGAGATGTTTAATGTGCAGTACAGAGATGAAGGCACAGTTTTCCTTTAGCCTTTCTCCATCAAGGTCCAAAATGCAAGGAGAGGGGGTTCATGGTCAGACCTGAAGATCTCTCCCTTTGTGGAGAAAAGCCCTACCCAAAGAGACCAGTCAAGAGGGAATGAACTGGAACAGAAAGCAGGATGCCCTCCTGCCTGCTGCACAGACACAGCCCCTAGATGGACTCGTTCATGCTTCCTTTTTAATTCACTTTTTAATTAAGATTTAATAGGCAGTGCCAGGTGTAAGAAAAAAATCCAGACACTTTGGGTGTTTGTCAAGGACCACAGAGGTCTTCCTCGTCCCATCCCAGTTACAAAGAGAAAATCATGCTTTACACTGCATAAGCAATGCATGTGTCTCCCAGGATGGGTATTTAAAAGGGTTTTCACTTGGTGCTCAGGCTCACGATTGAGTTGTGGCCGTTCTAGAAATTTCTACAGACTGGCCTGTTTGTACGTTCTTTGCCTGCTCCAAATGGGAGTTGGAGCAATTTAACTTGAATGTCTCTCTGTAATTACCGTAGCTCAGTTGATGCTGCCACTTGATAAGTTACCGCACTTTGTCTTTATGTCTCAGCCTTCAAGAGTGGTAAAACTGCATCAAATACTTATATGACCCCCTTTGAGGAGTTTATGGCTTCATTATATTTTGCCTAGCAAAAATACGTAGGTATTACAGGGGGCTTCAAGGTAGAGTTTTATGCAGAGAGGTGGATGAGGCATCAGGGCAAAATGCCCCTTTGACGTAGCAGTGGCAGAAGCCAAGAATATGCATTCAGGGATAAACAGGCTCTATGCAGGATGGAGCTGGCTTTTTGTGTGTCCCTGATAATCAGGACACCTGTATATAATTTTAAATCCAGTGAATTATAGGAGAAGATTAGAAATTCAGTTGTTATTCGTCTGTTGCCACAAGGAATGACTTGAGAAGGATAGGTAAAAGGATGCTTTTTCACTCTGTAAAGCAAAGTGTATCTATAAAGTATTATATCCTGTTATGATCTAGTTGAAGCTCTTGCCTTTAAAAGCTGGTGATGCAACCAATGAAATTACAGACTTCAACACTGTTTAGCACTTAGCTTACACTGAGACATACAACTTACTGATTAGACCACTCCACGCTATACTTTGTTAATTATCTTTCATTTCTCTCCCTCTGTGTTGCAAGCAAACAGCTGAGGAATTATAGGAGCAAGGATAGTATACAGTTTTATTACCTATTATACTTCCTGAAATTATCTTTCCTTTCGTTATACACGAAAACAATTCACCAAATAATAGAATTGCAAACTGAAGCACTAAAGGGCTATAGCTGAGAGATTTAGGCCCCAGCTTTTATTTTTAAAGGCTTTTACAAATCCTGAAGTAGCTACTAATAACTTTATGGGCAGTCTTAGTGCCACAATGATAAAAGCACCAGTAATTGGACTTTGTGACTTGCTGACACCAGCAGGATAATTCTCTAAACCCCCGCAGTGTACCATATTTCATGCGTGAAGCCTGCACGCACCTAACGATAGCACCTAGTGCGTGGAGCTCCAGACTGCAGAGCGCAGTGGGGTTTGAGTAAATATAAGGCCTGTACTGTCATTTATGAAAGAAAACCGGGAGGAGGAGGAGGGAAAG
>NW_008825216.1:7814432-7823539 GCF_000699105.1 Pygoscelis adeliae | reverse complement strand
ATACCACGTGCATGCCCAGTGCCTCCGGATTCACAGCCCATGGAGGCCATGCTTTTGTCTACCTCACCTCCCCCTTGGGAGGACCCAATGCTCCTGGATATACTCCTGCACAACAGCTGTGGCTCTCTTTGGAGCAAGGGGGTAGAAACAGGGGTCTCAGGTTTTACTCCTGTGCGATAGTCCCTGCTGGGCAAGTACTTTACGTTCAATGGGGGTATCTATAGGAAACCCTTGGGAAAGAAGATGAGAGCACAGTGTTTCTTTTATCCCCAGAACAAGCACAATAGGGGCAGCAGTGATGCACAACTTCCCTTGTGGCGGCTTTGTGATTCAGCCACCTGAAGGCACAAGAGGACAGATCTGGCTCCACGCCGCTCACTCAGCAGCTCCATAAAAAGCCCACTGGAGCTGAGCAGGAAAAGGCAACCTTCGCCACTGCAATTTTTTCAACCCTTCCAAAGAAGCGTTTTCTTCTGCAGGGCTGTTCTAAGTTGCCCAGAGCGATCCATATAAAGCACTTGATACCTGCTCCCTGCCAAAAATAATGCCAAATGGTGGTGGCAAGGTTTGTGTGCCGGACTCTTTTCAGGAAAAGCTTGGCCACAGGCTTAGTTTTGCTCACATCCCTGTAACATGCAATGGGTACCAAAAAAAGCCAACACGGACCCTGTTGAAAGAGGCTAACAACTCCAGGCCAGTCCTGCTCACGGTGAAGTTGATGATACAGCCACTGTGAACAGAATTGGAAGAAGGAACTAGCCTGGACACTGATATGTGCCATCATTTTGCCACAGAAAGCAGCCCTTATGTAAAAAAGAAATCAAGCCGTATGAATGCAACGGGAAATCTGAGTGAAAAAGGGGAAGGAATTCTGCTCTGGACATCGGAAACTGTAAAACACATCTCTCTGCAGGCTGGTGATGTCAGAGAAATGCTCTGTGACCTGGGGACTAAATAAAATGTCACCAGGCTTCCAAATCCAGTGAAGCAAGCCAGTAAAAACTGAGTGTTTTCTGAAAACATCTCTTCTATAATTGAATGCATTTTCTCCAAACTCTTTTCATGCCAAATCAGCATTGGCATATAAACCAGCTAGCACATTAATAAATCAAAAAAGCTTACCAGATTGTGTCTGTATATATAAATTTACCTTGTCTGATAGGATTAGGTGAGTGAGGAGTAAATCTCTAAAAAACAAAGTGCTGAAATAGATTATTTTTAAAATTACTCCTTTTATACCCTGATTTTAAAAATGACTCCTTCTATACTCTTCCTGCATTAGCAAATGTGAGGGGTCAAGTCTGAATTGCTCTGTTCATTTTCTTGGCATTAGCTAGCATGACTTACAGCATGGAACCAAGTGCATATATTTATAATACAACATTTAAACATTACAATTTCAAATTATACCTATAATCATATTCAAAACTTCAGAATGCTTTCCAGTGAAGCATGAACATGTTACATAAGTTGAATTCCTGAAGCTATAATATTAGGCATCATGAATACTAGCCCCCCAGAAAATATCCCCCAAAATGTGTTTAAAAAAATGTACTGTATTCTGGAAACCAAATTTTAATTCTGGATAGATGCCAATCCCAGAGCCGTCAGCCTGCCTGTGAGCACTGAATTTGCAGTGAGGTGTTTAGATGATGACATTGTTTTAACTGATACATACTGGAATACTGTCTTAACATTATTAATGTGAGGGGAATGACTTGGACTTGGACCAAACAGTCTTGCCTTTGAACATACTTAATTTAGGCCTGTCTTTGGGTACTTTTCACAACCTAACACAACAGAGAAATAAAGTCTTGAGTAGATAAGGGGGCTGTGGTCCAGAGCAGTACTCACAGGATGCAGGCGCTGGGCACCAGCAGCGGTGATGGAGAGACAGTGACCCGTGGTCATGCTGTCCAGCCAAAGGGAATCCCTACATTCCTCTCTTCTGCTGGAGGCAGGAGATACTGGTGGCATTTAATATTTTGTGCTCATAGCTGTTTTCAAAAGAGCAGGGAATTCATTTGGCCTGTTTTCAAAACCTACTTGAATGTGGTCCCGCAGTTAGACTTGGTAAGTCATGAGAGCCTTGTTACCTTCAGGAGACTGCCAGAAAAGCAAACTCCTGCAAAGGCATCAAGTGAGAAAATGCAGCTAGCCGAAAAATAATTTCCAAGTAGCTGTGAAAGTGAAGCAAAGAAGGACGGGAAAAACAAATGGAAGTGTGTGTACAGCCCATGTACTGCCAAGAGCATCTGCCTGCCTAAACTGAGAGCTAATGTTCTATCCCAGTGCATAGCATCGTGCTCTCCTTAACTCAAAGCATATTTTTATTAACCCCACCCCAAAGGAGAATGTATGGGTTTAAATTACAAGATGGGAATAGGTTCATGAACTCAGGCAGGTTCTACAAAGAGGCCATGAGGTTAACAAAACTCCATGGGGCTCAGCCATCCCTTGTACAAACATTAGCTAATTGACAGTGACATGTTTCTTTCACTTCTTATCCCGCTCCCAGAATGAGACCGTCAGGGCTTGGAGCAAGATGCCTTCCCCTGTCAGCTCAGCTACTCGGGGGGGACATCACCACATCCACCGACTAATGCCAGGGGTTGGTTGGCCATGGAAAGGTGATATTATAGTGGAAGGTGTTGAGCAGAAACAGAGAGATGATGAAAAGCTCACTCCTGTGGGACTGTTAGGACTGTGCTTTCAGTGAGCAAAAGGGATCTCAGTCCACAATCAGCTAGTTTTGCAGTTTTGCAGAGGAGTAGGGTATGGGTCCTGTTCTGGTGTCACCTGAACCTGAGGCAGCCCCCAAAACTGCTTTTATCCCATGGACTCTGCTCATCAGCCCTTCCAAGGGGCCCACAGAGCCCCACTGCCCTGCTCTCTGCGCCCTCCCTGGTTTGTCTCAACCTGCTCGCTGTCAGGGAAAGGCGGCAGGCGCTAAAGCAGCCCACATGCTCATTTAGAAACACTCGCTCGGGCGAGCTTTGGTCTCAAAGATAACATCAGACCTCATTAAGCCCACACTCCGAGCAAATGTTTTCCTTCAGCCCACTTGTCAGTTTTAGGATGACAGAAGCGCATCTTTCAAGTTTCTTGGTAATCCCAGTGAGATAACATATGCTGGAGCAGGGGTGGCAAGGGATTTGCAACCCAACACCAGCATGCTTGCTGCTCTTTGAAGAGTGAGCTGTTTTGCTGTGGTGTTTAAAAAACGAGAAGCACATCCCTGCAACTTGCGACAACCCCTGACACCATCAGGCTCCCAAGTCAGCCGGCTTTCTCTTTTCCAGATGTTGCAAGGATAGCTCAGTCACACAGACACACATCCGCAATTTCTGGATCCCTGTTTTCCCCCAGACCGACTCTAATGGAACTGGAAAGCACCATGTTGCACAGTTGGTTAATTTGGTTAAACATTTAACAAACTTTCTCTTCATGATTGCAGCTTTTTCTTGCTGGTCAAATCCCGCAGGCCTTTCGCAGGCAATGCATTCACAGATCTCACTCAGTACTTAGTCTGCATTGGAAATACAGGATTTGACTCATTATTTACAGGTATTTAATTGTAAATAATTTACAATTATTTACAGGTAAGCTGCTAAGTGTCTAGTAACTTATGACAAAGACAGATGCCATTTGACCTTTACCAGTTCACTGATGGGAGCAAAAAATATCATTCAGAAAAGCAAGAGAATTTTCTTCCTGGGATTTTCCTTTTCTTTCTCCCCAAAAAATCTTTTTAAAGACCCTGGAAGTGAAATGCAGAACAAAACCAAAATCTTTGCAGAAGACCCCATGGGGCTATAATGTGGCTTTTGCAAAATGGCTAAGCTGCCCAGGGTGCTAACTGGAAGTACTTCAAAGAAAGCCCGACCTACAGAATTTCCCCCCAAACTGCCCTTTGAAAGATTAGACCTCCTGAAAGTACTCTGCCTGGGTCACACACACAGCAAGTCCAAAGCCTCTGCTTGCTCTTGGCTTACAAAAATCGAAAGTCAACAAATTCTTGATCCTCAGCCTATATTTTTCCTTTCTCCTTTACCTTCTGTACTCCTAATTGAGGCCTCAAGCATCACAATAAATGCTTCTAAATCAGGAGCCATTGCCTATGAAAGCTCTGTAGGCTGTTATATGCTTCATTTAGGGAACATGTAGCCAAGCTAGAAGTACTTTTTCTTATTATTATTCTTCTATTCATACTTCATTTAGGAAACACGTAGCTGAGCTATACATATTTATTCTTATTATTTTATTCCCATGAGGGCTCTGGTTTAGTAAGATAACAGAACACCTGCCTAACATTAGGCAAGCCAGTATTTTACTTAAAACCAATTGGACTCCTGAGCTTAAGTGCCCTGCTAATCAATGCATCAATAACCGCTTCCAGTCCCAAATCTTCCCATCCTGGTCTCGCCAGAAATTTTTCCAATCAGTATTGTGCTTTTCTTTTCTCCAGGAACTAAATGCAGGGAATGCCAGGGGCAGTCACACAGCGAAGGCAGCCTCCCTTGCTAGGGACCTGAGGCTTTCACTAACACAACTGAAATCACAATGGCCTGTTCTGCAGACCTTCATCTGGTAAACCTGTAAATAACAGAATATAATTCAGGATTTCCTATAGGTTGCTTTAGCATTATCGCTGCTCATGTTTCTCCCAGGCATTGAGAGTGCTTTATTTTTCCCCAGATAAATTAATATGATAAAACAGCAATTATGACTTGAATGCAAGAATGCATTGTCCAGAAGAGATAGAAGGAAAAATGTGTATGGTAAGCTAGCAAGTAATGTGTGTCAATAGTATCATAAACTGGAGAAACATGAGAAATAAAGGCACAGATAAAATGAACTTGCTTTGGTAAAGTCATTTGGAGAAAGAAGAGCAGAAGAGGCTTTGTAGGATAGTCTTCCCCATCCACATCAGATCTCTAAGCTGTGGGTTGGAATACGAATAGAAGCCTCTGCACTATTAAAGTGAGAACAATTAACAGTGCACAGCATCATTACAGAAATGTTATCTTTCCAGCTACAGACTGCAGAGCTAATCATCTGAAGTCCAGTTATTCCTAGAATGACAGCCAAAAACTTTCATCACCAAAAATGTAATCAGGAGAAAATGATGAAATGTTCTCATGAAATGGAGAAAATGTAGTTTTGAGAACTGGTGAAGATATTACAGACAAGCTTCTCTTAGAAAATAACTGTGGAGCAACATACTCATTAAATGAAAGAGCAAAGAAAACGTGTTGAGGTTGTTTTTTTTCCGGTGCAAACTCTGAGAAATGTGTGGGAATGAGTTAGCAAATCCAAGTGGCCTGGACAGCTCGGGGACTTAAATGTGAAAGTTTGTTTTTTCCTTACACCAGGACTTCAAAACGTTTAATAATTTGCATCCCCAGCAAAGGGAAAACAAACACTTGGAAAGAGGTCTGAACTTGACTGGACTAATGACTCCTTAAAAGAGCGTTAGGAATTAGACATGATTATGCAAAGAGTAGAAAAACAGATGTAAGCAGTTCCTTTCCCACTTTACAGTTCTTCTATGGAAGTGGACTGGTCTGATTTATTATTTTCATGGATGATATCGGTTCAAAATGGATTGGTACAAAACAGAGCAAGTACTGATGAAATTTGCAAGTGACCCAAAACTAAGGGCACTGCAAGTATAATGAAGGATCCAGGTATCACACAGAGAGATGTAGATGCCTTTCAGAATAATAATAGCAAAAGGGGCTGCAATTCACTTGTACAAAGTACTGGAGATTAATAACAAGAATTTTTATCCTGACACAGAGGTTCATCATTTGGGAATGACAACAGGAGAAGCCTGCATAATGAAGAGGTAAAAAAGTTAAATTTCATCTCATGTGTCTCCAAGTAAGATATTTCTAATAGAGTTAGGAAAATATGAATGCCAGACTGCAATACGCTGATAGTGCCTTGTCTGGAATATCTGCAGTATTCTGGAAGCCAGGCTTGAGGGCCCACAGGTTCAAGCAGAAGCATGTGCAGAAAAGGGTTACTAGGATGAGCAGAGAAATGAAAGTCCCATCTTACAGAAAGAGAACTAGAAGAACTTCACTTGTTTGCTTTGCTAAATGAAGCCTGAGAGTGATATGATTGCTTTCCATAAGCAAGTAAACAGAAGGGAAAAGAGCTGGGAGCTGAACAATACTGGCTTAAGAACAAATGTGTATAAATTATCCATGAATAAATTGACGAGGAAAATCAGAAGATTTCTATTCATCAGAAGAGTGAGGTGCTGCATCTGTCTTCTGTTAGGAATAATTAGAACAAAGAATCTCAGCAGCTTTCAAACGCTGTGAATGGGAATATAGTGCTGGTCGTCCTATCAGCAGAATAAAGTCAGTAGCCCAAAAGCTCCTCTCTAGTTGGATATTCTGACTTCTGCTCACATAGCAGAGAGCAGAGGTGCTCTTGGGATATTTTCAAAATGTTATTATAGATAAGGAACCAAATATGAAGGAGTGCTAAACTGAAAATTAAACTCAAGCCCGTTTACCTGTGTTGGGTATTACTCCCCTGCAAAGAAAATTACTGACTCACTTGGATGCATTTATTTCTTGTTCCATTTTGTTCGCTGTGAGCAATCTTTGCCATAGACTCAAGGAGATAGCGGGCAGTCTTGCTCCATCACAACAGCATTTCAGTACCAGACAAGCAGTATAAACCAGGCCGCTTGCTTTGCGATCACAGACTGCAAGCAGAGCTGTCATGGTTTCAGATCTCGCACCAACAGGGCCCCTTGAGATAAGTCATTTAATGTTTCTTACCACCAGATGTTGGAGTTGTCTGCAGGAACGAGAGATGAGTTTTTGCGTTGCTGCCCAGCCGTTTGTGTCTGGGCACTCACCGGGCATTTTTACCCTGGTCCTTTCCGCAGACTTTCCAGGAGTTTGGCTCTCCCCCAGGGTTGTGGGTGCTGGGTACCCCTGACAGCCTCGGCACCTCCATGAAGAAGCCAGCCTGAGCATGGAGAAAGACAGAGGAGTCTCCAGGAGAGAAGGAGAATTACCTCTCTGCAAGGGAGAGTGCCTTGCTTAGGAAATGAACATTTCTCCCAGGTAGAAATGTGTAGATGACTGATACTTCTTTTCTTCACCAACAATTCCTTTCTTTTTTTTTTCTCTTTTAGTAAAACAAGACCAAGCTATTTGCTTTTTAATAGTCACTGAATTGAGAAGAAAAAACAGTTTGATTCAAATTATAGACTTCATTTAGGAAATCCTTGGGTAATTTCTACAGTGAAGGAAACTGGAAAATAAAACACTGCCTTTCCAGGGGACATCACTCATGAGTGAGTGAGTGGAGCGGTAAGGTAGAACTAGGCAGAAAGAGTATTTGTACTGAATTCCCAGTCTGTAGTCTTGGACACAAATCTCCGGTATGCCATCCGAGCTCTCTGAGCTCTGGGCACAGGAGTGTGTTTCTCATTTATAAACAGTTATACTCTGCAAAACCGTTAAATACAAATTAGAAAAAAAGAAAAGCTTGAGTGATTTGGTAGCCTGATGGCTCAAGCAGTGGGAACAGCTGGACACTAGTCTTCACTCCAATTAGTGCTTACTCACATACACAAATGAAATATTTTTACCAGGAGATGCTGAAAAGGCCTTTTTGTTAGACCTCTGTATGGCTCAGCTGCTAGGGCACTTTCCTGAAAAATAGGGGTTGGGAAGCCTGAGTTCAGCTTCTGTTTACCTCCTAGCAGAAAATGGGTTTGAACTATGATCTCCTCTACCCTTGCTGGGTCTGCTGACACCCAGGCAGCCAGAGGAAAGCCACCCTTGCCTTGTCAGTTTTGCAAATCCACCCTTGAACCTAGCTTCAAAATCAAAGCAGCTCCTTCCAGAAGTGCCAAAGCAAGCCAGTTTGCGTCTCAGCCTCTTCCTTATTTTGATCCAAACTATTGAACGCAAACTGAATTCACAGATATTTTCAACCGTTCCATTTGCTGGTTTTAGGGATTTTGTTTTGGTCAAATAACGCTTTTACCACAAATGTTTGCCAAGCTCCAGCCTCAGGGTTATTTGGACAAAAAGTCCCTTCCCAGTCAGGCCTGCCCTTGTTCCAAGCTGGGATCCCCCCTGCTCCGCTGCTGTGTCTTGTGGGCTGCCTTTGCTTGCACAGAGCCTTTTGTTTGTTATCTGCCTGTGGATTGGAGCTGATGTTCTTTTTCTTTCTATCTCAAAAGCGTGTTGTGCAAAGACAGCACTGTGCTGACAAATTAACAGGGGAAAATAGCATTATTTAAGCACAAACATCTCAAACTTTTGTCATGGTGCTCTATGACAACACAACAGCATAGAGTGTCTGCTCAGATCAAATGTTTGCGATGAAAGGATGTCTGCGAATCTATTTAAAGGGGATTAAGATTTTAGCTGGCTAGATTCTGGGTCATTGGTTTAACGTCTATATTATTCAGTACTGTAGTATCTGTCTGCTAGACAGATTGCTTTAACATCTATCCTACGGCATACTGTGCTAATTATGCTTCCCATCCTCTGCAAGGCATTTGCAGATCTGAGGATGAAAAGTGCTGTACGAGTGGCTGCTGTGCCTATGACACTTTGTTAGCTGCCTGGCTCTCCCCTCCCGCACCCCCTAGCCCCTCGACTGACATGCACACATCCACGTACTGTGCTCCTTTGTGAAGTCCTTGTAGGCACATCCCTCTAACATGTTTTCGCTTGCCACGCTAAACTGTCAGAGGTTACGGTAGCAGGCAGCAGCAGCAGTACTATAGGTTGTTATTAAAACAGCATGAGCACAAATATACCTAGAACTGGCCCAATAATTTTTTTTTTGGTTTAAGGGCCAATAAGAAAATCAAGGGGGAGAGGATGGTGTAGGAAAAGGAATCCTTTTGTGTCAGAACATTTCAATCAACTAAGTATTTTTTTACCTGAAACTGTATTTTTTGCTTGTTCAGATTATTTATTTCCTTGCTTTCTCCTTTCAGCTGTGGGTTGATTTAAAGGAGAAAAAAAAAAATAAAAATGAGAAGCCAGACAGTTTAGCGCAGAGAACACCAGAACAGATTTGTTCGGCTGGTGGAGGCTGCCCTCCTCGCTGGA
>NW_008825216.1:7787044-7814422 GCF_000699105.1 Pygoscelis adeliae | reverse complement strand
CTGGTGGAGGCTGCCCTCCGCGCTGGAGGTGTGGGGGGAAAATCTGCATTTGTCAGATGCAAACTGGATTTCCCACTTAGGCAACCTTCCCCCCCCCCCCCCACACACACACACTTGCGAAGGCTCCCTTTTCCAGCAAATTTACTGCTCACTGAAAACACCCCAGCTCTTCCTTTGCCAGCCCTTTTGCATTTCCCAGCCCTGTTGTGTGAAGATTAGAGGCAGATGTGCCTACAACCAGCATCCAGGAGCTTTGTCTGCTGCTGCAGAAGCCCCCGCCTCCCCTCCTGCCCCCCGTGAGATTTCCCCGGCAGAAAGGCGTGCTCTGTTGTCCTCAAAGCACAGGAACAACAGACCTGTGACGACAGAAGTGTGATAAATAGAGAATAATGTGTCCTGCTAGACAGAATAATGAGATTACATATGAGCTGCCATATCATATCAATTAAACCATTGGCCCTTTTAGTCCGCCAAATCCATCCTGCCACAGTGATCAGTGCTTCGGGGAGAGGGGGGAGAGAGAGGGAGGGCAGGACTGACATAACCCGCTTAAAATAACTCAGACGCTCCCGCTGCTGCTCGCCCAGGCAGGATGGGTCCGGCTCTGGCACAGGGCAGGGGGGGTGTCCGCTGGGGCAACCCAGCAGCGGGTAAGGCTTCCAGCTGCACCAGGGCTCTCAGCCCTGCTGGCTGGGGTCTCTGCCCCAAAAGGAGGGGGGGGGCAGATGGCCCCAACCAGCTGCTTTTGCATGTTGCAGAGATCCTGGAGCCATACGTGCCAGCAGCCCGGGCAGCATGGTCTTGTCCTTCTGCCTGGGTCTCCTGGCTCCAGCTGATCGGAGCGTTCATCCCTCCTGGGTGACAGCTCACAACGTCCTGAGCGCTCACAAGGCCGGGTCTCGCTGTGACAACTTAAGTGCGTGCAACATGTGCTGGCCTGGCCCGCTCTCCACTGTGACACAGCTCTTTCCCATGGAAGACGCAGTGCCTGCCTTGAGCAAACCTGTCACGGGAAGACCCAGGAGGCAGAGTGAAGCACTCAGCAGAAAATGTGCCGACCCCTCACCCTGCTGCCCCACCGGAGCTCTGCTGACACCTTCTCAGGCAGCAGCCCCAGCTGCTAATGCAGGGAGAGGAGTACCCCGCTGTATGGGGCGATCGTATCCTCAGATATGTGTTCTTCTCACAGAGACATTGTGGTTTAATTAGACGTGTTTTGGCTATTCACTCAAGTAGCTAAGTAATGCACTGCCTTTCAGACACTGTTGTTGTCATAAGCTAGCCATGTACGTGGTCTAAGAAAGGGTTTAAATATAGGCCACTGAATTTAATTTTGTTTGTAGGGCAACGTAAATCCCCATGAAATCAGGATCAATTGTTCTCCATCTGACCTGTGTTGGATGAGCATGCCTGAACTGCACTGACTGTCCCCCAGGTACTTAGCCTAGCAATAGGATGGGATGTCAAACCTTCCTGCCCTTTCTCCAGCTGCTTTCAGCACATCTCTTGTTTAGAAAGGTTTAGCGGATTGTTCCAAAAGCATTAAAAAAACCCAAAGCCTGTTTCCCTATGCTTTTCTGTCTTATGGCTGGATTAACTGATATCTAAGAAGACACAAGCTCCACATGATGCTTTCCCTGAGGTTCAAGTGCTGTTAGTGTCTCTTTCCCATGCAAGTCCACTGGTGACTCTGGGGTAAGTTGCCACACCAAATCTCTCCACAAAACTTGCCTTCTTGTCCCACCTGCTGTGAACTTCCACCAGCTGAAGGGCTCGGGAAGAAGTAAGCAAAGGAAAAAAAAATAGTGGTGCCAGCAGAACCAGTCAAAACCTCCAGCAGATTTGGTGGGGTGTCTCCAGACAGGCCATGTGAGACCGACCCCTACGCCGCACCTGGACCCCCTACACCATGATGTGCAGTTCTCCATGCTCTGGCCATAGAGCAGGTGCCTGTTGCTGGTTTCTCCACTGTGATCATGGGTAGAATGGCCATCAAGGTCCCCTTCCCAAGTGAGACATGGGGCCTGGCCCCTGCGCCCACGCTTTAGGGCAGAAGTGGGTGTCCAGCAGTCAGAGACGGAGGAGCAGAAAGCAGAGGGGAGTGAGGAGTACACAGAAGATAAGCAGCAGAAAAATAGTTGGAGTATAAACTGATTGGAAGCGACCTGCAGCAAAGGGCAAGAGAAGAAAGATAAAGGGAATCAAAGATAATTCCTAAGGGAAACGGAAGATGAAAAGACCAGCTCTTCCAAAGAGAGAAAAGCATTCTGGTCACATATAGCACCATTTCTCGGGTGGGTTGGTTGGTGCCAGGGACAAAGCTCTCACTCCCTGACGCAAGGTGTAACTGAGCAAAGGTTACAGATACATGGCAAAGATGCAGAAATGACATTGGTTTCTAAACCAAGGTTTTTTGCTACGTGAAATAGCAGTATTACTTAAAAAATTCGGTATTTTCTGTGGGTTTTTTAAACACATTTCATACAGAGTTTTAAAGGCAACCGCTGGTTACAACAAAAACAGAGTTACAATGAATTATCTTTTACCTGGTGAGGGATGGTGCAATGGAGGGAATTAAAAAATGCAGTGATTGCTGGCTGGAGGGTGGCAATTGCCTGCTGGTTTTGGCCGTCCCAGTTTGTGGAAAGATACCCCATTAACATCAGAAGGTAAGAAAGGCTATTTGGGTTAGATCAAAAGTTTGCCTGCTTACCCTGCCTCTAACAGCAGCCCACAGCAATGCTGTGGGAAAGAGCATCAGAGTGTGGCCAGCAAGCAGCGATCGTTCCCTGGCATGCCTCTTCAGCAAATAAACGTAATTCTGCTGGGGCAGCTGGTAATGTCATTGTTTTCGTACTGTCGTATAACTCAAGAAAAACGGAGCCAGGGGCTGTGGAGTGGTGAGGACCTATGACTGTGCTTCAAGGGAGCCTAGGAGTGGGAATTTGGGAAGTCCCTGGCTCTCCCCCACCTGGGCCAGGGGTTCAGCCCCTCCAAAGGGCACCTCAGAGCATCACCTCTGCTGGTAATTTATGTCTGAGAAGTGGTATTAATGTGGAAAAAGATGTCTTTTCCAGCATATTTCATACAGTGGGGAAAAAGGTGTTTTAGGCTAGGGGTTTGCTTGTGTAGAAAAAGGATGTATCTTAGAAGTCATCTGTGTCTGGAGGAGAGGCAGAGCTGGTGAGCAGTGGTGGTGGCTGTCAGATGTGAGCTCCTGGGCTGATGCAGCATCAAGGACGGCGGACCTCCTCAAGACTCAAACGAGCTAGCGAATGTGTTTCTTCCCCTTTGACAACCAGAGGGACTCTGCAATATTTAAGTGCTCAGCAGGAGCAGAAATGAAGGACTGAGTCACACTCTGGGGCCCATGCGTGGGGAGCAGAGACTTCAGAGAAGATGTCTTCAGTGCACCTTGCAATAGCCTCCCTCTGATGAACCTTCAAAAGGATTCGTCTCCCCTCAAGCCGGTAATGCCTGCACAGTTTCAAAACAGACCACCTGTGAGGTAATGAAGGAAGCCAGTGGAAAAATACTGGCAAGACATAACAGATTCATCTGAAAAGCCATGTGTGTCCCCCGCCCCCCCCGAAAAAAAATTGTTCAGGAGTGGGGAAGAAAAGGTCTTCAGTTGATTCAGTGTTGTGCATCAAGTCGAAAATGCCTATGACATTTTGGAAATGCCGACAGCTTGGGGAAATGAAGCAACTTGCCATGATCTCAGAGTCCTGCTTGTCCCAGTAGGGATCGAAGCAAAGGCCCCGTAACATCGCTGGAATTGCTAATACCTCCACTCTGCAAAGGAACGTATGCTGGGCTGCAGTGTGTGCCAAGGCTCTGGCTGCCTGGGAGGATTGGGCTTGGAGGCACATGAAGGAGATCCCCGCCTATGGTGAAATCTCATATCCCAGCAGCATCCCATCTCGGAGGAAGGGGAACTGGAAGGACTGCTATTGCACCACTGCCAGACATGGGTGCTCCTACCTGGCTGCTCTGCACAGGGAGAGGAAAGAGCTGACATTGAACAAGAGGCTGAGAAACATGTTTATTTTTGCTTCAAGTCTAAGGCTTACTGCCTAGGGGACAAGATGTGAACTGTTCTTTTATGAAATGACTGTATGGATGAATGTGTCTGCATCAGTACTCTGCCTTGCTTCACTCTGAGTCATACTGCAGGGGGGGCTGACTAAAGATGGGCCCAGGCAACATTGTTCAGATGCAAATCTGAGTGAATTTATAGCTATTTGAAACATTTGAGGAGAGCATAGGTTTTTTAGCTCAAGGCTTTGGTCTGAGGGAAAGACTCATGGTTCTCCATTGTGAATCAGCATGCCTCAGGGTTGGCAGGTAATACAGGTTTTTGTGGAGAGACTTGTAGGAGCAGAGGCAGGGGCAGCTCTGTGCTCAGCCTGGCAGCAGAGAAGCAGGGTCCCAGGCCTGGGAGGAAGCCAGCCCAGCCCCCCTTGCATGGGGCAGGTAACTCCGTAGGCAGTGAGTTGTGGTGTTTGAAAGGCCCTGCCTGCAGCATAAGGGCCATCCCATAAGGGGCTGGCCTGGGTGTTCGCCCAGAGTGAGAGTGCTCAACTGGGGTGGGACAGTCACAGCTTCAAGCTCCTCGCCCACCTGGTGCAGGTCTGGGACCTGAGTCTGCTACACTGCAGTGAGCCAATCTTTCCTTTATCTGGGCAGGTCTACAGTGAGGATTGGCTTCAAAATTGGGTTTTTTAAATAAAGGAAGTCTTTCAGAAGACACCTGCGAGCAGGTATTCAGCAGGCTCGCCCAGGAGAGGACAGGGCACTCTCACGACCCCAGCTGGCTCTGCAGCTCTTGTTGTTATAAACAAGATACTCACCCCAGCCTTTCCTTCACTTTATCTTTTTGACGGGTCTGCGCGCCCTGTGGACCGGGCAGGGCTGGCAGAGACCAGGGGTATTTCCACCCCACGGGGCTAGGAGGCAGTGCCGGTGGCCCCAGGCTGGGTGCAGTCGGCATCCAAAGCTGGAGCCCTCGGGGAAAGGGGAAGCTGCAGTTGACAGCGCTGGTTTATTTTGGGGGAGGTTTTCTCCGTGGGGAGCCCGAGACAGGCAGTATTTTGAATGATGCATAATAATGGCGTTGCAGCCATCGGGGCAAATTCCTTCCTCACTGTAAGAAAGGAGTTGTGAAATCCTGCTTCTAAATTTAGGGGAAAATTTCTACATCAGCTAGAGTTTCTCGGTGAGTGTGTTATAAATGGTTGCCCAAGCTGTGAGCAGAATAAGCAGTGACATTACAAAAGTCAAATGACTGCTGTGTGCTATCTGTCCCTACCTGACCTCCTTAAAATCTCTCTGAGAAATACAAAAAGCTGGGGAACACATCCGGGCCTTCAACAAAATGCCACACAAACGAAACTGAACAGAGACACCACCTCGTTCCCGGGCCCCTGTGACACCCTGCCATCTCCTCTCTTTTGGGATGCCTCCCGGTTAGAGACACAGCTGTGGCCCTGTTAGCTGTACAGGCTTCATGCCGCCTGACAGCACGCACGTCTGGAGAAGTGCCCTTAGCTCCCGCCGCGGCTGCTGGGTGCTGAAAAGAATGCTCAGTATGTCCACGGCAGCACCGAAGCTCAGCCAGCAGGACCCTCCGCTTTGCTTTACTGGGGGAGAGAGCGGGGAGAAACCCACTGGTACCTGCATGACCCCAGCGGAGCTGCCTAGAGCTGGGAGATGCCCTTCGTCAAGGCACTGCCTTCAGTGACGGCTGCTGCAAAGGGGCTGGGAATTAGTCTGTTGTACAAAGTTGTTTAAATGTCTGTTATTTCTGTTTGCTTGTGTGATTTGATGCAGCAGTCAAGATGGGCTGGGTCACACCCATAAGCCACAGGCAGTTTACATTAACAACAGGATGAGATAACAGCACATTAAGACTTTTTTTTCGATTTGGTAGTTCTGAAGTTCCTTTTTTTTCAGTAATAACTTTTATAACACTGGAGCTACAACCAGCTTAGAATAGAACTGTTAACTTCTAAGACCACAATTTACCTAGCAGTCATTTTTTATAATATGTGGATTTATACTACCCTGCTATGTTTCCCTTTTGGAGCAGTTAGGATTTTAATATCATTAGCCTAATATTTAGTCAGAATATATATTTTATGATCCTAATAAAAACTAATTACAATGAGGCACTCACTTCATAAGTCACGATGTGTTGGTCTTTCTAGACATTACACATAATATTACTGGGCTTGAGGAAAACTAGACACGATAAGATGCAGCACCGCATCAAACCACAGAATAGGTAAAAAGCTGAACTTCACACTCAAATGAGAGATATTTTAATGACTGGCCTTTTGGTGTTAAAGCTTTTGCATATATTAGGAAGAGTATGCTATACAGTCCACATATTTATATTCCTTTGTGCTTCGGGACCAATTTAAACTCATTCTGGGCAGAAACAAGATTTTTCATTGTTTTACCTCTGTTCCCCACCTCTCCTCCCTCACACTGTGTCTCTGGTACCCTGCTCCCATCCCCTTCCCAGCCCTGAACACTGGCTGCCCTCTCTGCCCTGGTGTGGGGGAGGCTTTGCAGCTGGACAGCTTCCGTAGGGGGGTCCAGCCTTGCGCCATGCACTGCTGCTGTGGAGAAGGAAAGAGGCCGCCACACACGCTCATGCGGGGCTTTTCTCTAGATTTTATTGTGACTGCATTATAAGACAACAGAACCAGTAATTGCCTTTCATCCCAGAAGTAGATGGCCTCAGAAATTACCCCAAAAGGCCTTGAATCAGTAAACAGCAATTACGTGAGCTCTCTCTGAGGAAGAGGGTGATGTCATGGTAATTTTGAATAAATAAAAGCACTTGAAAATGATAAGAGCCCAAGCAATTTTACACTGTCATCCTTTCAGATTTGACTATTCATATGTTGCATTTCAGCTCATTAGGGCTGTTTCACAGGCAGCTGACTGCAAAGATTTGTGTCTTTTGCCTCATCCCTGCCCCCCGGGCCGTTAGGTCCAATGCTCCATGCGTGCCCCTCCCTTTCTCCCAGGCATCTTGCTTGGCCTTCACCCTCTGCGTGCTTGAACCCTCCCGTAGCATCCCCAATTCCCAGTCTTCACCTTTTCTGGCAGGCTTGCCCCTCTTCAAGCAGGCAGCAGGCAGCTGCTCCAGCGCAGCCGGTCTCTGCCCCATGTACAGTGGATGCCCTTTCGGGCTGCCACTTGGACCTCCTCTGCATGCCTTCATCTTCCCCTCCCCCAGCCCATGCCTCTCACTCTGCCCACGGTGCTCCTGTACCCCACAGCACAACCCCTGGGTTTCCCCCATCTCGGTGCATCCTGGCCCCCCCAGACAACTAACCCAACTACCCACCTAGGCAATCACTCCCCACTTTCCTAAACTCCTTCTGATCTCCACCAAAACTGCCCATCTGTCTTCTCCTCATATCTGTCTTCCGCTAAAAGGGACACGTCAATGTGGGCCTCTTTGGTAATTCATTTCTCCACGACCGTATCGCTAGCCTTTGACCACGGCAGCTAAATTTCTTGATTGCTCATAGATTATGTAGTTGGATGTGATTGCTGTGACCATCTGGTCTGATCTCCAGTATAATTTAAGCCACAGGTCTTTTCTGAATTATTTCCTGCTGTCTTTTCTATAAATAGGCATTCAAAAATGCCAACTCTTAACTCATTCTTTCCGATGATGGAGCAGCCACCACAAGCGTTAGCTGTTTGTTGCTCTGTTTGCTGCTTACTATTAAAAATACTTGCTTTATTTCTAGACTGAATTTGTCAGCTTCAACTTCCAGCTGTTAGATCCAGTTACATCTTTATCTGAAGAGTCCTCTGTCCCATTTCTGTTCCTCAAATAGATGCTATGATTAATTCATCTCTTAAACTTCACTTTGTTAAAATTAACCATCTGAGCTCCTGAGTTTTTCTGCTGTGTTTTCCAGTCTCTGCCTTGCTCTGAAGTACCTTTAACTGATTCATATTATTCTTGCACAGAGTGCACCATGGAAGGGTGCAGTAATATAAGGGTCTAGTCCTAACTGATATTCTGTATATTGAAAGACAATGGTTAATCTTCCACGCCACAGCAATGGCTTGGGAAAGATGCTCCCCCTCCTCAGGGAATATATGCTACAATATTTAAGAGTGATCCAGCAACCACAGAGAAAGAAAACTTTTTATCTTTGCCCTTGCAAGATGTAAATCACCTTGAAGACTTAAGATACATATCGGTGATGTATCCTGCTTCCCTTCCTGTTCCCGCACTATTACCTAAACTACAGATGAAAAGGTTTTCAATGCTATTTTCTATGATCATTCAATACCTCACCATTCCCAATTCATTTTTAAACAAACTGTTATTCTGTAAATATGACCTGTGCTCTTTTCCCCGAGGTGTAGGACTTTACAGCTTGTAATATTTCAGCAGGTATTTTTCCCTTGCATCCAACTTACAAGTTACCCAAATCAGTCTCTAGTTATCATGTTTGCAGCCTTTTTATTGTCTCATAAACTTCGTGAGGGATTAGTCCACATTTCCTTCCAGATCAGTGGCAATTATTTAGAATAGCATATGTACAAAAACTAAGCTTCACGGAACATCTGCAAAATCAAGCCTCTTTGTAAATGATTTCCCAATTACAATCATATTTTCAGGATCTCCATGTTAACTAGTTTCTAGTCTCTCTCATCTACTACGAGGATTTTGTGTCTTTCTAGTTTCTTACTCAAAATGTCAAGAGGTACCAACCCAAACATCTTTCAGAAGACTGTTATTTCAACCCTATTCTGTATCAGTCAAGCTTGGAATTTAACTGATTTTTAAAGAATAAAATCACATTCTTTTAATATACTTTTATTTTGTCAAAACCTGTGTGAGTTTGTACTAATTGTACCTTTCATCTTTCTTTCTTTCTTTCCTTAGGAAATTAAATTCTGTGTCACCTATTTGATTATTCTGCAAAGGATCAGTTCAGTTTCACAGGGCTCATACCATGGGATCATCTCATTTACCTTTTTTAATATTGCCATCTTATTGACTTCCTGCCAGCACCCCGGAACTTCTCCGGTGTTTCAAGATGCATTGAAAATTAACATTACTGATGCAGAGAGCCATTCATCAGTTCTTCTGAAGCTGTTGATTACAAGTTTTCTGGATTTTTAGAAGCCCAGGGAGAGTAGCTGCTGTTTAGCATTATCCTTGGTTACTTTTGGAATAGAAGGTGTTCTACACAGCTCAGAAAATCAGTGTGGTGTCTGCGTCTTTCCCAAATACAGAGCAGGTATATCTATTGAATGCCTTTTTTGCATTCCTTCTAGCACTGAGCAAGGGCAGTGGTTAAGATTCCTTAAAATCTCTGCCTTATTGTCATTGTTTCCCTCTTTCTGAAGGGGCCACTTTGCAGAAATGGTGGGACTTATACATACTAGCCCATGGCGGGCAATGGTATATATATATGTGTATCCCATTCTAATGAATTCTCCCAGCACCTCAAGTGACTGGTCAGCTTTGCTCTAAAGTTCAGATCATTCCAATTTGGATCAAGAAACCTCTAGAGATTTCGATGCACCAATTAATTTTTTGAAAGGAATTTTTGGTGGCAAATCAAAAAAGATGGAGCAAAAATAACATTTCTTTTTCCAAAGGGATTTTTCTGAAATGGTCCTTTTTGTTGAAAACTACATTGTTGGCCTGCCGCTGAACCTTCATTCATCTATATCATATGTTCTGCATGTGCATACAGTACAATGGTGGCAAGTATTAAATATTCATCTTTTCTCCAAAGGAAAGCTGTCTGAAAATACTTTGCTTAAACCTTTGCTCTGCTTAAAGCTTGAACTGGCTCAAAATGAAAAGTGAAAAGTTAGGACTAATATAGCATGTAGCACCACTGTCACTCGCAGATACTAAAGGTGTTAAACTCATAGAAGGCAAAAAAATACAACTCTCTTTTAAGTGGTTTCTGAATCATTCTGAAGTATTGCAGCATATGTTCCTGTTAGGAGCAGCATAAGTCGCAGAACAGTCTTTGCTTATGGAAGGTTCACATCTGAATTGCTGGGCCATTTGGATTAAATTGCATTTAGCTGCTTAGCAAAGCCAATGAAGGTGCTAAGGGAGTTGCTAAAAATCTTTACTGCAGTAGGAGTTTGCTCCACTGTGTGTTTAAATCACTAGCATCAAAATTCTCACCACTCATAGAAACATGCCTGGTTAAAAGGAGCTATGGATAATGGATTTAATAAACAACTACTCCAAGTGAGAATGGCTATTTGGCTGCCTAATAGCCATCACACATTTGTTAAACTAGACCTGTGAGCCATAAGGAGTTTCAGCTCTGTGATGAGCAGTAGGAATCAGCCATATAGAGATATTGCTGGAAAAGAAAACCTGGTGGTTTTTTTATACAGGTGAAGGATTTTTACTCACCTTTTCAAAAATAATATTCACAGTAAGATATGCAACGGAACTGGAAATTTCACAAGCTGAGAGGCAGCGGCAAAAGAGCAGATTGTAATGGAAAACCTGTGCAGCCTGCCGTGTAGCTCTAATGACAGCTCAAACACTTGTAAGTGTGTCAGAAGTGTGTGCCTGCACACCTATACTCCATTAGCATTTTATTTCTATTCTGTTTTCATGCTGGAGCTCCACACAGAAACCCCAGCTGCAACCAGTCTGTATACTATGTGTACATAGGCACAATTGGAGCGAAACTGCCATGACGCCAGTTGAACTAAACAGACAAGAGGAGAGAAGAGGAGATGCCTCATGACAAAGGAGAGGAGAGAAGCCACCCCGTTTGGCTCCCCTCCCCAGGCAGAACCAGGAGTTACGCTGCACAGACAGTGCTCGGTGCCGAGTGGCGATGAATGAAACAGATCATGACCAGACTGCCAGAGTTTCTTGGGAAAAGAGCTCTCTCAGGATACAAAGAGAAAATCTGACTGAGCAGACCAGAATTTTTTCCTTTTTATTTTAGCAGTGTCCAGCACAGTGAGTCTCCCCTCTGTGGTTTTTGTGCCATGTGACAATGTAAATATTTACCACCGTTGCTGACCATCATAACTCTAGCCAACGCAGTTTGCAGCAACTGAAAGTGCACACCTGCCACTCCATGAAATGGTCTGAGCTTTACAGTGTCTGGAGTGCACCTGCTGTTTATGGGAACATGAAATAACGCGCCTCGGTGGCTTTACGAGAGGTCTAGACTGAAGGAAGTTGCTCATCCTGCACTGACAGGCAGTGGCCTGAGATCAAAAAATAAATTCAAATTGAAAAGAAAGGTGTCTTTCAGAGAGCAAAGGCTTAGCCTTGGAGTCCTCCTGGGTTCTGGGACTCCCTTTGGACCTTGTGTTGTGGAACTGTATTTGATAAGAGCAGACCCAGACACACATGGCAACGGAGAAAATGGAGGCATCAAGCTTGCAGACTTGGACTTGGAGCGGGGCACTTGACAGGGCAGAGCTCATCTCTGTTGTAGCAGTGAAATTAGCGTGGACCTCGCAGAGCCAGGATGAGGCAGGAGCACTCCTGGGGGCACTCTTTTTGGGCGTGAGAGCTAGAGGTATAAGGTCACTGAGGTACCAAATGACATAGAAGTGCAAGATGAGAGATCTAAAGATGTATGGTGAGAGAGGATACATCAGAATGAGCAGCAGCTTAGGGGCATGATTATTTCTGTGAATTAAGTTTTCATTCACTTGCTATGATGGTGAGGAAGTTCCACAAATAAATCATCAGCCCCAAAGTCAAATGGTAATTTCTCGGTATGGGAGAGTTAGAGGCCTCTACTCGGTCTTGTGCTCCAGCCATCAGGGTCATCCTTCTCAGGCTGCACTTGTTTATGGAATGAGTGCTGCTTTCCAGGCATCCAGGTCCTCTTCCTGCAGTCTGGCAGTGGCTGCTTGACTTTCCACTGAGTGTTTCTGAAGGCAGCATTTTCTCATATAGATAACTAATCTTAAGAACTCGGTCACCAAGTTTGTACTGATCTGTAGGTACTCACATTTGAAAATGCTGGCCTTTGGGCCTCATGTTCTCTCTAAGGGTAAAATACTATTTAATCTGTCATACAATTGTGGGGCTAAATATCTGCAAACATCCTCAATAGTTGCAAATCTGCAGTTTGCAATATTGCAAATATTGTAGATGTTGAAGAGCTGAGATGGTTATATTATTATTTAAAACGCTGGAGCACATAGGACTGCACGGGCTCCTACAGCCTGATTCAGAAGCCTCAACTGACTTGACACTCTGTATCCCAGACTTGCTGCAAATTAAATGTGAAGGGCTATGAACGTGAGTGGTTTAAGCCATCATGTAGCGCTGCTGTGGAGATAGCTGCTATTTATCATTGCCTCCCACTGTGAGGTTGGAATAGGCAGCACGAATGTCACATATACTGTATTTATAATGCTGCTTTAAGGTCATCTCATGATGTGCAGATGCTCTAGACAGAAGAACTGATAAGTACAGATGTGTCTGTTGTGAGGCACTAAACAGATTTGAGATGATTATTTTATAAAAGCCGTATTTCGGCCAGAAACACTGCTGCAGTCACTCTATCACTGGCAACCTTCCAGTCACCAACAGCTGGCAATTAACACTTACACAAAGATGCCCAAACTTTGTCCAACCAAAGGCTTCAGTGGCGACTTGCCAGGAGCTTTAGGGCTGCACCTATTTTACATAAAATGGAGCAGATTGTGGATGATTTAATCTTTCCTACAGAGCTATGGCCCACAAAGGCTTTTGCTTCTGGCATGCTTTGCTGTACCCTGATCAAGCCATTGCCCCATTGTGGAATTCAATGGGCCACATTTAGCCTCAAGGTTGTATTCTGGTTTTCCGTGAATTATGTTAACTACTGACAAAGCCCACAAAGCCTTTCAATCCAAGTGTGGAAACGCAGCAGTTAATGACATCTCTTTGTACATGAAGAGGGGAAGCGGTTTTGCCAAGATATAACACAAGTTCTGATGATATAATTTTAACAGTAACTACGAACAGACTGCTCGTCATTTGTGCTGAGCATTATGCAAGAGAGAAAGTTTCTGACCTGAAAATGTGCAGACTCATTATAAGGCAAGGAAAGAGAAATTAGACCCATACAACTCCTTCAGAAGAAGAAGCCTGAGGAAGAGAAGATACCAGTCAACGTGGAAGACAGATGGCAGTTTCAGGCCCCACCTGAAAGGGGTGATCCTTTCTTGGACTGCCCCCGAGCTTGGTGACCACAGAGCTGGATTCACCCTCTCAGGCTGGCAAAGGCGTTGAACCCACAGCTCCTGCTGACTGCGCATGAAGCGAGGTGTGGGCGCTCTGCCCCAGCCATATTTTCACAGAAAAGACTGGCACTCCTCCTCACTCCCCAGCTGTCCTGTTGGAAGGGATGCCTAACTATCTAACACAAACGAGATTTACAGGCTGTGAATCCTGGTCTGACAGATTGACTTCCCTGCAGCCTGGAAATAGATGATTGAGTTCCTAAAAGGGGTACGATTTTAGAAGCAACCTTTTCCTCAAAGTGTCCCATTGGCTTGCCCAGATGTTGCCTGGTCACTGTGCAGGCTGCTGGGGAATGCCTCCGTCCCTGCTGGCTCTGCACGGGGACCTAATTCCCGAGGGCTAAGGACTCCATGCAGGGTAGGAGCCCGAGCTTGGCAACCCCAGGCTCTCTTTGTGGGGTTACAAAATCTGGCACTGTGCACAGGGGTATGCCCAGACTCGTAGCTATGACCTTTAGAACAAGCTGGATGTTCAGGGACTCTCACCTTCTGCTTAGTTTGGCTGATAATGCCATCATCCAGCTGTGCTTCTGCACACAGGCACTTCACCAGTGTTTTCTTTTCCTTCTTCCTTTGCTGCACTGAAATATATACGGACATCATACTCAGTGCTGATAAATGTAAATTAGTGCATAAGGGAGAGCATACAAACTTAATTCTGTGTGCCTTACAATTGCCTCCAGACTATTTTTACCTTTCAGGAGTGAGATCTTGAGGATAGAAGAGGGAGCGCTCCTGAAATGGCAGCTGAATATTTGGAGAGGTCAAGGAAGCACATAAAGCGTAAGGAACTAGGAGGAAAGGAAAGAGATAAGAAATCATAATCCATTATTATTCTTCTGAATAAATCCAGGGTGTACTTGCATTTTTTAAACTGGCCCTATCGGCCTCTAAACCATGGCAGAACAGGGAAGAGTGCAGTAAGGGAAGCTGAGATGATGGAGTGTATGGAAGGGCTGCCTGAAGAGATGTTAAATACAAGAGAACTCTTAGCCAGGAAAAGGGGTGGCTGCAGGGAGAATGTTACAGAAGCCTGTAAAATCATCAGAAGCACAGAAAAGGTGAAGGGACAATGTTGTTCACTGCAACTTGCAATACAAGAGCTACGGGTTGTCTGGTAGAATCACGTAGTGGTAGCTCAGGTCACTCAAATGGGTCATCTGTGGAACTCATCACTTCATGATGTCCTTGACAACAAAACTTTCATGTCAGGTCAAAAAAAAAATTAGACGAACTCATGGAAGGTGAGTCTATTGTGGGTTACCAAACACGGGGATACCACTTGTCACTCCTGAAGTCTTGAAGGTGCAGGTCACTGGAGGCAAGGACGACAAATCAAGGCCCTAGATCTGCATGCCTGCCCTGTTCTTGTGTTCTTTCTCTGAGCATCCCTTGCCAGGAGTTGTGACACTAAGAGCAATGGACACAGAGCTGAGCCCAATTTATAACAAGTCCCCAATTCTCTTTTGTCTTTCCTGAAAAGGCTTCAAAGGGAAAAAAAAAGTATCAGCCCAGACAGCTGCTTGCATCTCTTCTTGCATAATGGAAGAAATTATTCTTCAGACACGGTCACCTTGGCTCGAATGTGTTGGCCTTGTGCATTGTTTTCTAAGGCGGATACTTTGTAAAATGCTCCTACATACAAGCATTTCACATTATTTTCTTTCTTTCCCTTATATTCCTTGCAACAGTGAAATATTTACATGCAGCTTTCAAAGGATCCCACACAACTTTACCAAAACCAGACCCCCCCATGCCCTGAGAGGCAGGATTTTAGGATAGGGGGATAAACTGTGTGACAGAGAGAGTCAAGTACTTGCCCAAAATTACACACAAAGCCTAGCAAAACAAGGACCTCCAGAAATCCTAACAGCCAGGGCTCTGTGCTGAATGCCACCACTGCCTCTTCCCAACCACCATCCACTTATCTTCCGCCCCTCTGTTTAGAGTAGACAGCCATTTACGTTGCTGACAAATGCGAGCACATGTCAGCATGTGTTAAGATTATCAGTCTCTCAGGCGGGTCCTTGCTGCAGTGCGGGTGATACTTTCATGACGGCTCCCCTGTGTGTCGGTGGGCCTGAACCTGTACCCCAGTGTGAGGAGCACTCCCCACTGCCAGTGTGCCTAGGGCACCCTTCCCAGCACGGGGCGGAAAGCTCATACCTGAGCACTAGCAGCTGTAGGCATTAAAGCCTAACCTCCCGGCTCTCAGCAGGACACCCAATATACCTCTGCAGCGGGAAGAGGTATGGGCCTTTTGTGACCCATGCTAATGTGACTCTCCGAGACGAAGAAAAACTCACACCATCAAGCAGAAGGAGATTTTTGTCTCTTGTGAATCAGTGTGTTGGTGGAAGGAAAAGGAACATTTTAATGAATTATTCACTACCCCCCGCCCCTCTGGAACAGGCTAAGGAGTGGAGATAGGCTTCTTGCTGAACAGGTTGAAAAGAACGCTGTTTTTCAGAAGGACTGAGCCACCTTTCTGCTGAGCACAAGTAATTCAAGGCTGGGACATGCATTAAAAGGGTAGTGGTAAAAGGTGGGGGAGAAAAGTTAGTTGCTAGTGGTGCATGTCTTAAAGAAAAATAGCAACCAAATGATGAGGAGGAGGACAGGAAAAAAAGTTGGATAAAAATCCCCACCGCTTCACACGCCATGATTATTTCATCAATAGCTGGATGAAAATGCATCGCCTTCTCCTGATGGAGGGCAAAAATCCTTCCAAGGACTCCATTCTTCTCCTAGGAAAACTGATTTTCCCATTGTGTAACAGAGTCCTGCTTGCACCACCACTGCTTGGGGACAAGCTGAGGGTGGCAGCGGCTGCGCTGCAGGGCAGGAAGGGTGTCACGGGGGGACTTGGGAAGCTGAATTCCCGGAGCAGAGACAGAATGCACAGGCTCAACCTCTTGTACCGAACTGTCACAGTGATCTAATTACTGGAAGTGAAGTGTGTGACATCTGGAGAAGTGCCCAAGCTTCAAAGTGACTTAGACAGCCAGTGAACCATACCCTGCACCAGCTCACGACTGCTGCACACACCTACCCACCCGTCAGCTACCGCCGTGCCAGGGAGGAGGAGCTGGTTTATCCACTGAACATCTTAACAGCTGCAAACACAAGTTTGGTCACCAGCCGGCAGGCGGGGTGTTGCTTTCAGCTGAAGACGTAGTGTATCATGTTTGTAATGAAAAACAACATCTCCTGCAGGATTTTCCCATGCGCTCTGGCGGGGAGGTATTAATTAACGAAGGGCACGCGCTCTGATGTGACGCGGCCGCTGACACCTTCCATGCAGCCAGGAGCGAGTCGTTATTAGGATTTCTCAAAGTTACAGGTGATAATTTCCACAGCTCTCAGAAAAGGTATTGCACTCACCATGAGGCAACTCTCTTCTGGATCTCGTTAGGATGGGTGAAGATGAATTAATCGCTTGTCTGGAAGCGCTGGTTGCCTAGGGATCAGCGATCATGACCTGATTGCATTCACTGTGGGCAGACAAAAGATGGTCGCAGTTTGGTTCTTCAAAAGGGCTAATTCCTAAAGTTAGAGAAAATTACCAGTGAAATTAATTGGGGGGAAAGGTGTAAAGGGAGAAATGGGAGTCCTTTAAGAGAACTAATTAGCTGGCCAGAAAGCCACAGTTTCACACTCCAGAGATAGGAGAGCTCTGGCTAACAGACCTTCTTGGCTCATCTGTAAAGCGAAAGCAATTAGAAATAACAAAGCAATATATCACACATGGAAAATAGATAGCAAGGGGTATAAACAAGGTAGCTATTTAAAGCACAAGGCAAGGGACAATAGGAAGAACCAGAAATATAATAGAAACAAACACAAGTGTAGGATAGATTTAGGCCACTGGCTACACAGGGCTGATAAAATTGTTAGTAATAATGTGGAAAAGGCAAAAAGGGCAATAAACAGTCTGCAAGGAAAAAAGCAGAGAATGGATGCATACTACATGAAGCTGAGTCATGTAACAGTTGTCAGGTGTTGTGTCAACATTTTTTGGCAGATACAGTATTAAAACTTTGGAGAGCATGAAAAAAGGAGCCACGGAAACTATTTGAAGGCTTAGCTACCAGGGCTATTTGATTACAAAATATTTTCTCCTTTTGAAGGCATTAAAATGATCTTTATTCTGGCAGGGAATGGTAAAACATGAACCAATGACTGGAAGCTGAGTCCAAAGTGTATATTTTTAACAGTGAAGGTAATTAACCATTGAGAGAACTGGAGAAAATCAGTGCCTCTCTGGAAGGCATGTTTTGGCCACAGCCATGTTTGCTAATTCAGTGCCTGGGCAATACTCACTTGTGATTTAATACAAATAGAGGTTGTTTTGGGGCTGGTGGCCCAAGGGAGCCTGCCAGGTTCCAGCGAAGTATCATGGAGGAAATAGCTTTCTCCAGCAGCAGAGGGAGGGTGGGTCATGGTGCTCGGGTGTGTGGGGTGACCTAAGGGTCTCCCTGTGCCCAGAGCAGAGTTCCCAAAACTACAGGGTCTGTGAAAGCAAAGAGAAAAAAACAACTTTCCCTGAGAAACACAGGAGCTCAAAGCTGGAGGTAAAATGGAAGGGCATGAATAATTACTTTAAAAAGTGCATGTTTCTTTCACTAGCAGCTAGTGTACTAGAGACTGGGAAAGGAAATATTCATTTAAGGAGGGAAAAAAAAAGTCATGGCTGTGATTTAGCTAACTGTAAAACACGGCGGGGAGCTGGCTGGGGACAGGTCAATGCCAGAGCTCGCCTTGCACACTCTGAAACCTCAGCCTTCTCTGTCAAAGGCTTGACAATACCAATAGATTTCTGGGTGTTCCTAGCTGGTTGTAGACAGGTCTTAAAGATTTGGGCTTGGTTGATACCCAGTCTGGTTCAGTACAAAAATCATGCCTACTCCCACTGCTAAACCAACTAGGCATTAAAAACATTTCTTCCTTCTTGATGAGGAAACAGGGCACAAATGAAATGCAAAATGTCAACACAGTTTGTAGTATTTTCCTATATGGACTTCAACCAAAGAGTGCTTTGCAAGCCCATATGGCACGATTATTATTAGCAAATTATTAAAGCCCTTGCTTTACAGGTGGGTTACTGACTCCTAGGAAAAGGAAGGCCATGCACAGAAACTAATAAATATCGTCCAGATGACAATATTTCTTGTCATCTCCAATGAGTGTATGTATTGAACAGGTGCATTTTATGTTCACCACGATCCATTATGAAATGTGTCTTTTTTATACCCCAGGCATATGAGCAGGCTATGACTACTGATCGTAGTAGCCCTGCTCATGAGTTGGGTGGGGACAGCAGCAGCTCCGCTCTGGGCAGTGCTGTCAACAACCTGCACCACCTGCACTATCCATAGGCCATGATCTTACAATAGCCACATCAAAATTAGGAAACAAACACGCCATCTATTTGCATTTTAGGGGAAGAAGAGGAGAAAGAGTCTGATCTAAATGACATTGATGTTACTGGGAGCTTTTCTAGTCAATTAAGTTGGAAGCGGATAAGGCACAAGAACAAACAGAGAATGCAAAATAGGAAGTCTTCAGCTCAATGAAAGGGGAAACCTGATAAGGAAAGGCAGAGGGCAAAGCATATTAAGTACTCCGCAGTGTGAAAAAAATAAGCCGCTAGTTAGCCAATGGGAGCATGAGATTTTTTTGTTTTGTAATGGTATTTTGTCATTTTATATTGAAGTGTATTTTCACATGAAAGAAGCATTACATAGCAATGTACAAATATATAAAAAATAAAGTGCCTACCACTTCTAAAACAGGAACCCAGCCTAGCAAGGCTATCTCACAAATGACCCAGGAGCAGGACCAACAACTGCTGGTGTTTAGAGTGGATCCAGTCTGACCGGGGGTCTTGGACACAGAAATGTGAAAGCGTGCCATTAGAAAATCTACAGAATGGAATTATAACCATTCCTCTCCTGCTCTCTGCAATGCTCAGGGAAGGAAGATGAAAACCTGTCATCAGTTTTGCATTCTTACAAAGACAGGCTTCTACTCAGGGTATTATTTGCTACAGCCTTTAGCTCTGATTTCTAAAGCAGAAAAGGTTTAGTGCCCTGACATTGAAAGTGTTGTACAGGTTGCAGCACAGCAGTGGATCAGAACACTGCGTAGCTTTGAAATGCAAAATGTCAACACGGTTTGTAGTATTTTCCTATATGGACTTCAACCGAAGAGTGCTTTGCAAACCCATATGGCACGATTATTATTAGCAAATTATTAAAGCCCTTGCTTTACAGGTGGGTTACTGACTCCTAGGAAAAGGAAGGCCACACGCACAGAAACTAATAATCTGATGGTGACTTGCAGTCCTTTGTTCTAATTGCTGGATCATGGTTCCTACTGATGGGCGCAGTATGGTGGCTCGATGCAATCAATGGTCTTGTAATTAGGAAGACATGCAATATCCTGGAAAATAGCCACACCTTCTCTGAAGAGATTTCTCTCAGGGGTGTCACTGAATTTAATTCACATCACCTGAAATCACCCTGAGCCCAGCCTAAATTTGAGCCCATGAGTACCTTCATCTGCAGAGCTTCGGCAATTACTCTCATCAGTCATTGCAGTAGGAGTTACGTCCACACAAGGATGTCAGCACTTGGTGTGTGATAAGATGCAGCAAGGAAGTAAGATGAGGTACAGTTATTGGCTGATAATAGGGCTCCTGACAATATGTAACTGTGGTGTGGCCAAATAAAATATGTTCTGTGAGAATGAGCTACTGTCCAGCACTTAATGTAAATGTTTTTGAAGTGCTGGTAGATCTGCTCTATAAAATACCCAAAGCCTGTGCAAGGAATGCTAATTCATACTGGCCTCCAGCAGAAAAAAAAAGAAACTTAAAGACTAGGAACTTTTTATGAGTGTGGGAGGAAAAATGATTTTTTGTCAATATTTTTTCGTAGATTGAGAGTAGTCTGTGTTGCCTCCATGGTTTTCCTCAAACTTTCAGACTTGCCTGCTCTTTCTCAACACTGAATCTGCCATCTCAGGTGAACCCAACATCCACCTTATCACACTAAGCCCCATTTAAAAGGGCTCATCAGGGTGTGCTGATGAATTATTTCTTTGTGCAGGGCTGTAATGCCTGCAGCACCCTCCCTCTGTTTTGTCAATGTGACTACTATAATGTGTGCATCCTGACACACGTTAATAATGGTTTATGTTTAAACAAGTCACACCAGACCCCAAAAAAGAGTGTGTAGCTGCATATTCTCCAAGTTAAGTCCATGTGGAACCAGAGATCACGGAGGCCATGAACTGCATAAAAATAGACATGTTTTCTCTGGCAGGAGGGGGCTTTTCCCTGAGGACCAGTGATCACATCTGAGAGTGTGAAGATTTTGTTTCTTCCATCCCCTTCCAAATTAAATTAGTAAATTTGAAGTCAGGCTAAACAAGATTGCTAATACACTCAGACAGCTGTTTTCTCAGGAGTGGGATGACTATCAGTGGAAAGAAGTCAAGGGAAGTTTCAGGTTTAGAATGCAAGATTTTGTTTCATAAAAAGGAATGGAAAAATACAAAATCATTCCAAATATTGCAATTATGCCACAAAACCCGTGTTTCTAAAAATGCATAGAATCTGCAATACTGTCAGTAATAGGAAGCTTCTTTCTCCAGCTAGGCTTAACTGAGAGACATGGAGTGCTTGTCTCTTCTGTATCTGTTACACTGGCATAGCTTCATTGACTGCAGCAATTATTCCTGATTGACATCTAAGTGAATTAGAAACGTGCACTGCACATCTTAACTGCACATGAATTATTGCATTATGCTAAGCAACAAATTTGGAAAGCCCTTTTTTTTCACCCCATGGACCTTTTTGGTGTTTCTTGAATGGCTTTAGACCATGAGCTGAATTTATAAAATCCCATACGTGATATCACATCAGCTGTTGTAGCATGTAATTAGCTCTATTTCATATCTGAGACATTTCATCGTGTTTTGCAAAGAAGTGTCATCTAAGTGGATTTTGGTCATTGTTTTAAGCTTTTTTTTTTAACTTTCTGGAATTGTGCAACCCCTGCAAATATCTGAAAATGGACACTGTGGGCAGACAGTCACAACCCCGCAGTTGTGAACACCATGTGTTGTGGATCTCATGAGTTCAGACGCCCACAGATTTTTCCTCTGGAACTGAGCACCAAGTCATACATGTCAGTCCCATAAGCCCATATGCCCATAAGCCCTGTGTCGTTGTGTCTACACAGAGAGGCTGGTGCCCTGTACAGGGATATGGCAACCCTGTGTGGCAGCCACCCTGCAGCTGTAGTGTCCAGCACCGGCAAGTCTTGGCTGCAGAGCAGAGAGGCGGTCTGAGGGGAGGAACCAGCTCTCCTACACTGCGGAGTTAACTCAACATTAGCTGGAATAGTGGTCCTCTCTGGCATCCATCCCCACAGACCAGAGTCTCCCATCAGGCTGGGAAGGGGCTGCGAGCTCAAGCCAGCCGGCCAGTGGAGGCCCAGCCAAGCACCCACCTCTGGCAGTAGCTCCAGCATCCTGCCATGGGACACTGATCCCCTCTTCCAGCCTGGCTGATAATACTTCCTGGCATCCCACACTATCCCTTGGCTAAACATGAGGTTAACTCTCCAGGACAGGCCTTGTGCTGTCCTGGGAAACTCCTGCACCCAGGAAGCCTTGGTGGGATGAGAGGGCCCCATTGCCAGGCTGTGAGAAGAGAGCTTGAGCTTGAGGTGGCATCTGTCCTACCACAGGTGCAGCACCAGGTGGTGCCAAGCTCCTCTGCCATCCCCACCACCACCCCGTCTGCCCGTGCTGCTCCTTGCAGGAGGGCTGGCAAAGGTGGAGAAAACACTGTGCAGACGCACGTGTTATACTTCTCCTCCGAGCACTTTTGGGTGGCCTTGCTAGCTCCTGCTACCTTGGATCCCTCAGGTTCAACCTGCTGTCATCTCATGTGCTGAGGTCCTGCTCAGCAGCTAGTCTCCTTGGCCAGGATCTGAGCTTTGCTCCTGTATAGGATGTCTTCTGTATTTTTCTTTTTGGTGAAATGAAAGGAATTTCTTATCTTGCTATTTTCCACCCATAATTTATGATAGACCACAGACAGTTCATCTGGGCCCTTAGGATGTCTGAAACCTCTACTGTAAAGAAAATAAATCAAACACATTAGACTGCCCAGTGAGGACACTTAAAATTAGCCACAACTATTTGAAGATATGTATTTAAACAACAAAATAAAACTTAGCATATGGGATATTTTTTTTCTTTTTTTTAACATACATTCACCAAAAACATATCTTAAGTATTGTGAATTTGGGACACAAAATCATTTTCTTTTTAAGTGGAGACACAGAAAAAAAAGTTGATGCATTTCCTTCTGGTATTTTTAAATTAAAGATTCTGATGTTCATTCTGAAATATAGTTCTAATTTGAAAACTGGTCCCATTTTTAAAGGATTAAGTCAAACAAGAATTAAATAGGCTGAGATGAAGCTTTTGCCTCATAAAAAAGTAAATAACACATTTCCAGTATAAATAAAGTAATTTTTTAAATTTTACTTGACAAAAATCCCTGAACATTTTTCATACGCTATCAGCTGAACTTATTTTCCCCTCTTCCTTTTTGCATTTTCAGTGATGAAACTGAATAATCAGCTATTTGCTGAGCTGTGCTGAACAGGGCATTGCATACATTGCTTTTTTTTTTTCACACGTGTACCTAGCAGAAAGGCATGGATTAAACAAGATCCCTTTCTCTAATTTTACATAGTCCTCACTCATGCACAGTCTCCATTGTTTCTGTAGGATGTTTGTCTGGATCAGGAAAGTAGGAGTCTGCACAGCAAGACCAATGGTAGAAGGAAGCTTTTGAAACTGAAAATGTTGACAGTGTTCTGGACCATTTTCAGACCTTCTTTCACAATGTGTCTGTGGAGCCATCATCTCACAAAGAGGTTTTTGTGGTTTATACCTAGAGGTGCCACTCGAATCAGTGACGCTACCCAGGGAGAAGTTGAGATGTTTTTAAAATTACGTAGATGTGTATTTTAATGTGACCTACTTAGAAAAGAGGAACTAAATGATAAAAGTAGCATGCTGAGAGATCTTGTTGGAATGGAGTTTTCTCTCTTTGGGGAGAAACATTTAAGGTATTTACTTCTTTAAGATCTTGTGATAGGAAGTTCAGTTTGGGGAAACATGCCAACCAACTTCAGTTTCTAAATCAAGTTTCAGTCCTTGTGACTTCAGCTCCACAGACCTATGTCTGAATAACAGGCCCCAACCCAAATGGAAATATATTCAAAGCTGACAGTTCCTGCTAGTTTACAGCCACAAGCTTGTCAGATTGAACTTGAAACCTGACCCGAGCATACTCAAAATTCATCCCAAGTTCTCCTAACGCTGCCTGATGAATTTAGCCTGGCAGCAGGTTTTATTACAAGGGGATTTCTTAAAGTATGAGAAGCAACTCCAAGCCATCTCAATAACAGTAATTATTTCAATGTTTCCTGGTTGCTAGATAGAACCCAGACCCTTGGAACTGTGCAAAAAATGAGTAATTTTGTGTCAAGTCAGCATGAAAATGCTTTGGATTTCTCACAGAAAGGGGCCTTGTGTAAAATATGTTTAAGACTCAATGAAACACTTTGTTCAGTCCAAAACAAAATGTTTGGTTTTTTTTTTTCATGCGGGGGAGTTTTTATTCTTGCGAAACGAATATGGGTCAGTCCTATTTAGCAAATTTTGTTTCAAAAGATGACAGAATAACTTCCCCTACTTTCCCAAATCTTATCATGGGAGGGGAAGGTGGGAGGTGTGTGTGAAACTTCAATAAATTTGACTTCATTTGTAAATAGTTCCCTTTCATCTGAAACTGTTTGTTTATTTTTAGGTGAATAAACATTTCTACCAAACTGTTTCAGTCAGCTCTATTTGGAGTCAGTATGACATGTAAGCATTCATCATTCTGCCAATTGCAACGAAGCCCCATGACTGGTGGCCCTGTGGGGTTAACCTGGGCTACTGACGATGTGTATGTGGCAGACGTTCTGGAGGACTGCTAATTGCTTGACTAAAGCTGTTTTCCTGAGGCTTGGGTGGAAATGAATGAGCAGGTCTGAAAGGCTGGTGGTGTAAGGAAAGAAGAACAAGTTCTCTTAGGGCTTCCTCATACCCATCTCATGGACTCATGGACTCATTACTACAGAGGCTGATGGGGGAATGAGTACCCAAGGAATGAAGGACGACTTCAGGCTTTGCTATTTTTGTTTTGCTTACAACGGACTAGACCTTATTCAGGCTAAAAGTCTGGCCATGAGGAGCTCACTGTGCCAAGGTCAGAAGGAAACAACCACATGAGATTTCTCTGTCAAGTTTACAAAGTATCAGTGGCATTTCTTGGATGTTATTTAAACAGCTAGCTACCTTGTTAGCAGATTAATTTAGCAAGGCACCTCCCACGTGGCAGAACTGCAGCAGAAAATACAAATCTGCCCTCCTTTCAAGTTGAAGGGGCTTTTGAAACAAATTTAGCTCAAGCAGCTGCACTTTGGTGGGGAATGAGGACAGGGTGTCCTGGACCACACCTCTCCTTGGGGCAGGACGGCTGGAGGCAGCTGACTGGAAATCAGCTCATGGCTGGTGAGCAAGTCCCTACCAAAGCCACACGATGTAAAAATGTCCCCACTCCCGGACATATCACTGAGGATCTTTACTTTCACCCCATTGCATCGAGACGAGCTCAGCTAGGCAGCTGGTGCAAAGCAACGCGTGTTCGGCTTTATTTTCTGATTTTGCCAACCTGCATCTTAACAAATTTATTTACGTATATAAATAATACTGATGATCAGAAGAATCAGATAAAACTCTCTGAAAGGTTCATAGTAAACAACATTTCTACCTTTTTTCAAATGATTCATTAAGCACAGTTTCTGTAGCTTTTTAGGCATCCTGGAAGTCTCTGAGGTTGACAAGAGGAAGGGCTGAAAACCAATTCTACCAGAATCTATTCTTGTCTTTCTCTAATGGCTTATAGATCTTGCTATTTCTATAAATGCTCTTTGAAGGGAAACTATGTGGGATTTTAATGGCTTTTCGAGTTCATGTGGGTGTCACTAGCTTTGATGTATGCCAGATACAAAACAACAGCATGACTGAAGGCAACAATCAATGGGGTTTAAGGTGAATGGCAAGCACTATGTTTAGGAATACACCTATCTTGGGGTTATTGCACCCCAAACACAGCAGTAGCATTGAGCTACCACTCTTCCGTGTCTAAGGAAAAGTCTCTTTATTGCGTTTTAGCGAGCATACTAAAGATGCATTATGCTTTTATAAGTAAGATATTTTTGCCCATTGGTGACACATTACTTATTACCTCAAGCTTAAAAGGAGTGCTTGGGGACAGTGATTGTACTCAAATCTAACTTGCAGCCAGGTTTTCACAAGCCTTTTGACAGGAAAAAGTCATCTGGAGTTATCTGGCTAAGAGACAGAAAAGATCTAGCAAAGTGTTTTACTGTTGCAATATTCAAGATAAACCTGAGTTGTAACACATGTGGGAGAAGCTCTAAGGCAAAATCATATTGGGAATGATTCTTGAAGAATATTCTGTGAGGAAATAATCGGGTTAAGGTTTCTCTTTCAGCCTGCTTTCTGGTGGTGAGGGATTTCAGCTGTTATTTGCAGCCTGTCCCTTTGCAGTATGCCACCGGCAACTGTAGCCTACCCCAGCCCAGCTGTACCCGCCACCCCACCAGGCACTGCTGCACCATACGCTCGCTCCCTCCAGCCTAGATCTGTCTACGTGTGTTCACATCCCTGCACAAAACGCATGCGTTATTTAAACCTAGGCTTATTATTTCATTTTTTATATCACAGTTGTGGGCCGGGGCTTTGAGGACTTTGCAAAAAAGCAGTGCAAAACCAGCCGGTGCCTACGGTCCACAGAGAGCTGGATGTTTCAGCTCCCTGACACAGAAGGTGAAGCTGTGGGAAAAATACTATCTTGCTAAAGTTACTATTTTTGTTGAAACATATCCTCCCCTATTAGGTTTCCATGTATCAGGAACATCCAGACTCTGGTTGACAGCCTCAGTACTTTCAAAGTATCCTGCAGCGGTTTTGTCTTTATCAAGGGGTTAGAAGTAACTAGATCGGGATGTGTATATCCCTAATAGGACAAACAGAACAAATGGGAGTGAGAGGGAGAGCACGGTTTTCAGCTGAATGTGCATAGCCAGGCTAGGCTTTAAAGGTGGGAGCAAGTAGACACCGAGAAAGCAAATTGTTGTGGTCTCAAACAGCAAATTTTCAAGTCCATTGTTGTGGTTACCTACTAAATATAATTCCTTTACAAATATACCAAATGAAAAAACCTATACAGACTGATAGGCAGAAGTGTAAAATGCCAGCTCAGATCAAATCACTTAGCCAAAACGAGGTTTTGCTACCAATGTTGGAAGGGAAATGTGCCTTATTGCTCTTGGATAAGAATCAATAAATGCTTTTTTCACATGAGGTTTCTGACTGTAAGGGGTATACTGGGAAGAGGAATATCTGTAATTGGTTTTGGGCTACCCACAGAGACACTCTTGAAGTTCACTTTGACTAGCAAATTATCTGAATATTTAATCTTCACAGACTTGCTAAAAAAAAGAACACTGATCTTTTTGTATAGAGGAGAAAAAGTAGTTTGACCCATTTTGTGCAGGTGGCTCAGCCGTTACTGTGTCCATTGAAGGATGGAAAAATGCTGTTAACTGGGGAATTAACTAAATTTGGGCTGTGATCTATGACTTCTGACAAGGGTCCTAAACAAAGCTGACATGGCATATGACCAAGCTGAACTGATTGATCCATTAGTAACCCAGAACCCTTGACCCAAGGAAAAGAGTTGATTATACGGAGAAGAGACTAAAAGGTAGCCCAGTGATTACATCACCGCTGACACCCTTTCCAGTGCATCCTGAGAAGAGGTGAACTTTGTCATCTTTACTTGATAGCTTTTTCATGCAGGTAGTGCTCAAAACATCCTCCTCTAGTTTACCTATTATAAGAGATGCCACGATTCCTGCT
>NW_008825216.1:7763126-7787020 GCF_000699105.1 Pygoscelis adeliae | reverse complement strand
TCATTTATTCTCACGAGGCTCTGTACTGCCTGCTTGAATTTCAGTCACTGAAATTATTACTGGTCCTTGCTCTCTGATGGAGCTGAGAATTGAATACTGCCAGGAAAAAATCAGCTCCATATTTCATTTCCATTTCCATATTTCTTTTAATAACGCTTGCATGCAGCCCCGTCATAGTTTAATTATGCCACGGTGCTACTGGTTTGAGGGGAAGAGAGGAGTGAAGAGCAGCCTAGTTGTGAAGACGTGATGGGCAGAAGACCCTTACAGGAAATAAATGTCCTGCTTTTTGTCTGCATTTTGTGACAGCTGTGTTGATTCTGAGCTTGGAGGATGTAGGCTGCTTTTTCCACGCACACGACAGAGTATGTTTGAAGGCTCTGCACATGCCGGGCTTTCGGCAAGCTGCCCCAGTGGCTCGGTTTGCCGGAGCACCAGAGGAAAGCTGCAGGGTGAGGCCAGGCACGACAAGGCCTGTTCTTGTGTGGTATGACACAAATCCATTGCACAGGCCCAAACCTGTGTGGCTTTGACATCCAACTTCAGCTGGGAGACAGTGGAAGTCCTGTGAAGAGGCACGAGAAAAAAAGGAGTAAGCACTGGCTGCCGTGATAAGGAGAAGAGCATTAAGATGCCATTAGGAGTGTCCCCCCCTTACAAAAAGAAAAATTCCCAAGAGCCAATGCTGGGACCGTGGTGGGCTGGGACAGAGTTTGGAAACAGGGAGACCAGTCACTGTGTTGGGGGGAGATGCCTGCAGACAGCGCTTGTCTCTGAAGGGTGCCGTTTACACAGGCAGCCTGGGACAGCAGAGTTGCTGAGCTGGAGCTGGCAAGTCAACATCATACCAAACAACTCCAGGTGACTCTCGTGCCTCAATCCTCATGGCTGCAGGTAATAAGGGAATTGAAGCCTCTGTCCTCCTTCCTCAGCATCTGCAATACCTACTTGAGGATGACACCCAAGCTGAGACAGGGCTGAGCAAAGCTGAACAGCTCCTGGGGAGGGCACATTACATTTGCGATTGGTATGTATACTTTAGAGAAGTACATTGGCTTGGGCAACATCATTAATGAGGGAGATTCTTTTTTGGTCCTTATTTATACCTTGTCCATAAGCAGCAGTTTGGCCTCATGTTTGGAAAGTTTCACCTTTTAATTTTCATGAAGCCCCACCCATACTTGGAAACTTGCAAGGAGACTCTTGGGACGAATGGCGCAGATGGCCAGAAGGGCCCGTACCCAAGATGGGAGGCGTAGGTCGAGCCCTACTGCCAGTATTTGTCCCTGCCTCCAGCTGTCTCCACAGCAGGACCTGGCTGCAGCAGCAAGACCAGCACATTTGCTCTTCCACTACAAACACGTCCATTTTGTACCAGTGACAAAATGTCCATTGGAGCGTAACAGCGTATTGTCACTGTCAGTCACTGCAGCAAAGTTTAACTGATGGGCCAAGAGGGGAAAGACTCCACCTTCTGTGCTCACAGGTGGGCTTAGCTCAGGCCACAGACAGGTCTGTGTCAGCTGCTGCAATGATACTTCACATTGCAATGGCTCTGAAGAAACTCTGACAAAGATCCCGCAGATTAAGTACTCCTCTGCAGGTGTTTGCTGCCAACGACCCGTGTGCAGCATCAATCCCAGGTGCCAGCCACCATATAAAAGCACAGATTTATGAGACAGCTCTATGGTGGATGGAGTCAGTATGAATTACTGATGTGCTCCACAAACTGATGTGGAGATGGGTGGCATTTATTAGAAGGTCTAGAATAGAGACCAAAGTGATTCCCTAATACAGAAGTTTCCTAACCCATCGTTTAGGCAGGCCTCAGTGATTCTGCTGTCATCTCCTCTTGTTCCCTGCTCCACTCTCCCTTCCTGGTGGCAACCTGCAGCCCCCAAAGTCCTGCGTTGGGGTGAGGTGGAGGGAGGAGATGGGCCATCACCTACAAGGTGACACTGCACCTTTTGCTCCCTTACTCTTATCCCCACATCCCACAGCGTGATTTGTGCCTCTCAGCACTACTTCTTTAATGAGAGGCAGCACTCTGAGCCCAAGCTCAAGGAATAGGGAATTGTGACAAACAGGGAAGAATCCCATTTATTGTGCTTCTCCCCTCAGTATGAGTGAGGTGTGGAGGAGACACAGCAGTACTGCTGCCTGGGGCGAGTGGTTTCCCCAGCCACATCCAGCGGGGATCCCCATCACCTCTGCACTCCCTGTCCAAGGGAGGAGAGCATACTTTCGGGGTGCTCTGAGATGATAGGAAAGCAGACAATCACACAGGACTGTGCTGCAGCTAGTGATTTTATATTAAATAAATGAGATGTGTTGTTGCAGGTGCTGGAAGTGATCCACGCTCACATGCTCTTCTCACAATGCAGATTATTATGGTTGTTGATGTTCTTTTTTATTACTATGGGGATTAGGAGCCCTGATCATGGCCTGGCCTTGCATTGTGCTATTTGCGGTACAGACCCGGAATGAAGACAGTCCCTGACACAAAGGGTCATCTGAAACTGGGGCAGGAGCACTTGGTTCAAACATTTCAGGGATGGTCCTGTTGCCTCTGTGGTGGTGCTGCTGAGGAGCGGTGGGTTGGCTGGCGAGACCTGGGGCTGGGACTGTTCGTAGGGACAGAGAACTGGGCTTTGCTGCAGGAGGTGGGCTTGCTCCTGCCCAGGGGTAGAAACTCAGCAGCGGTTCATTCTTTCCTTCCTCTCTCGTTGCCAAAGGCAGACACCAAGCTCCTCTGGGGAGCTGTAAATGAGTATAATTCGGTACAGGGCCCTAAGTGAGCAGCAGCACACTTGGCTTAAAGCTATCCCCGTTACAGCCAGAGGCAGGCATCTGGGATCAGTGGACGGATGATCTGATCTTGTGTGGAAATCTCATTGTGCCCCAGCCACAGTGCTCCGCTTCACTGTAATAAAAAATAATTTGATCAAATATTTTTGCACATTATTCTTCTGTTAGAATAATTATTTGGTGTGTGCCAGCCACAGGAGTCCTTGCACCTCTCCCTCTGCAGCGACTGGGCCTGGCTTCTTACAGTCTTCTTCTGGATACTGGAGAGGCTCCTGCACCGGCAACTGCTGTGTTTATGCAACAGGTAATAGAGGAGAGAAACATCCTCTTCTTTTTAAAGGTGCCCATGAGTTAATTTATGTCCAAAACTTAAGACAGAGCATATGCAAATAAAACAAACCTGGAAATGGTTCTTCCACCTATTCTTGTTCACTCTGGGGTACAGAATTGCCTTCGCTCATTTTATGTTTAAAGTCTGGGATAAATTAAACACAAGCAAACTAGCAAGCGAGGTGCAGCTACCTCACCATACTCTTCCCCAGTGGTTTCATGAGCGGACAACAAAACTATATCTCACTTAAAATCACCATAAACACTTGTAATATTGCAGATGGATCTGATTTATTTTTTTTTAATTAATAGTACACTACAACGCATCCATTTTGTGAAGGTGCAGAGTTTGGGCTCGCTGCCATAGAATGCTTCTTAAATTAAGGTTTAGGTTTTTGCCCGCAGTCTTTCCTCCGCCCACCCAAACGGAGTGCAATCCTGAAAAAGGGTGGCCTATGGTGCAGAGTGATTGTTCCTAATTGCATGTTGATAGGCAACGAGCACAAAATGTACCGCGTCCCTGCTTCTTCAGCCGGTCTCTACAAAACAAAAAGCTAGAGTTGATTATTATTTCTTGGAGAAGTTTGCTCTTTTTCCCAGAGAGAAAATAATTTACCGTCTAACTGGTCTGAGCACTAAATCCGAGTAACGAGGATCCAGCCAGAGATTCCTATTAAAGTGTTAGTATCCATCATAATTGGCTGATGGGGTGTTTTGAAACTCCATTAATCACAGTGCTGGCAGCAAGCAAATTAGAATCTCTGTGTTCTGCCTCTGACTTCCCATTTCACTGAGTGAGTTAAATACAAAGCATGTGTTACTGGCATCAGCGATTTCAAAAGTGGGTGTTTCTCTGGATGTAAATGGTACTTAATAATGTTCCACCTTTGACTGAAACTAGGGCACGCCCTGCCATGAGGTTCTCATCATCTAATTACACTTACTCAATCTGAACTCAGCGGTATCGTGCAACTTGGGCTGGGTCTACCTGCCAGATTAACTCTTCGGCTTGTCTTGGCAGAAAAGCCATACCCCAGGAAAGCAGAGCTGCCTGGCAGGGCACTAGAAAGGTACAGGCTGAGCTGGCCATGCTACCTGCCCCATGGCTGCTGCCCTCTCGGCTGTGTCCCTCTGTTTTCCCACCGTTACAATTGTTGTGAAGAAAGAGGGGTCAGACACTTGCAGGAGCCCCGTGTTTCACGCAGACCTGATAGGAGCAGTGCCACAGGGCTGATGCACACGTGACGCCGGTTGCTGCAGTGACAGCCCTCGAGCATCGTGTCTTCAGTTTATCCACAGAAGCAAAAGCAAAATGAGGTAGAAACCTCTTGTCAGCTCTAGCGGGACGTTTTGTATAGATAAGAGACCAACCTGTCCTCCAGGCCTGCTCCAGCCACAGTCTCTGTGCTCAGGCCATCTGCAGCTCTCTATAGGAATAAATAACACTCCCCAGGGACCATTTTTGGACTCTGAGGCCAAGTGAGGTGCCACAGTTTGTTGCTTATGCCGCTAAATTTTGTCAGTCCCCAAAACAGGGTGGATCATGCCTGACTTATGCTCTCCCTGGCTGTTGCCCGGCTGGGAGCTAGCTGGCATGGGCCAAAATTGTGCTATTCAGCATGCTCAAAATGTGACGGTATGGGCAGTCAGGGGCCAGAGCCAACGCTCGTGCCCTGACCCTGCTTTGTCAGCTGGTGTAGATGCAGCCAGTGGTGCCAGATGTGGCTGGGTTCTTCACCAGCCTCGGTACTCGCACAGCTGTGGTGATGCTTCTCCAGGGATGGGTGCACACAGGATGTTGGGGCAGAGGCAGTGCCCTCTCCCGTGGTGTGGGATGAAACTTCAGTACTCAGCTTCACTTCATTTTCCTTTTGTAACCATAACCCAAAAATTCTCCAGGGTGAAGGTATGGAGAGAACAGACATGGCCCTTCTTAGCTCCACCCCCAAATATTCAAGAGGTGCCTTGGGCACACTGCTTGGAGCTGCATTCCCGCCCGCAGACAAGGGAAAAAGTACTCCTAATCCACCTACTCCCACACACGCTGCTAACGGTCCTTTGCAAAAGTCCTGCTCTTGCTCTCAAGGCTTTTTTTCCAGCAGTTTGGGATGCCAGAGAGGAGAGAGAAGCCCAAAAGAGAACAGTACGTCTCATGACTGTGGATGACATTTTAGCTGATAAGGCTCTCCACTCTGGTCTTCATCTTGTATTTCAGCTGTTATTTAGGAAGCTAATGAAAACTGTGGTGCACGCAGTGAGCAGATAGGTCTCTGGGGATTTCCTTCCCTCTTAATGGTTCTTTGTGAGTAAATGCCTTGTCACTGAAAGCCCCCACGTCCTGGCACACAGGAGGAGAGTGTCCTGCCTGCCGTGCACAGCAGTGCTGCTGGCTACAAATGAAATTAGGCAGCACACAACAAGCTTAGCGCCTCCCACCACCCCCCAAGTTCCTATCCCCTAAAGAGGGAAAGATCTTGACAGAAAGGTGCGAGGCTGGAGACTTGTCCCTCTTGGATCGTTTCAGTTTTAGCCACATATTCACCATAATAATGCTTTATAATTACATCTTGCATCTTTCATCTCTATATTTCAGCTGAAGTTATGAATGTTTAATTAAACAAGTCTCATAAATACCTTTGGGGGCAGGTTGGCATTCAGATGATATTGTTTTTCATGAGGCATTAGCAGGGACATATAATCGCAGGGAAAATCAGCGCTGCAGAGTGGTACAGGAGTAGCCCCAGCTAAGCCAAGGCAGTCTGGTCTGTGCAGAGCCTCACCTGCCCTGCAGAGCCTGAACTGGTGTAACTGTGTGCCCAATGCAGGGGATAGCCTCCATCTCCCAAAGTGTCATCCCTCAAAGTAGGGACCAAACTCTGCTTCTCTCATGATAGACCTCGGCTGCCACCCCAGCACGCACCAAATGCTGTCTGGCACTGGTGGGATTCTCAAACGTGTAGGGGGAGGCGTGTCAGGGGCTGCAAGGCCAAGCCCGCTGTGCCTCTGAGGCTCATTGGAGTGCGTTGGCCAAGTATAACACTGAAGGTGCCTCTCCTGCAGGATTAACGCCCCCATCTTAAATGGCAAACCAACGATCAGCTTTTCTTTTTTCCTGTCAAGCACTTGTTCATAGCAATTTTCAAGCCCTTATGACAAAGGACTGTCACTGCTGTCACTTTTGTCTCTCTTGTTTTTAACCTCTCAGTTGAAAAACGGTTGTTGTTATCCTCATTTCCACTGCCCGGGAAGGTACCATAACTTGTCCCACGAAAAATCCTTTGCTTGGCATGCACTGCATCCACACTGGAGCAGAGGGGGACAGCAGGCAGCAGGTCGGTATTAGGATGGCTAAGCAAGATAGGCAGGCTTAATTTGTATCCTCTGGAGAGAGAAAGATCCGGCATTGTTTTTTGGTTTATTTTTCCTGCAAGTTCATATGCATTACGAGAAAGGAGAGTTCATGTCAAATATTTGTTGGCATTTTTAATATGAAAGAACTAAAGAGCCCACTTTGCCATCTGCTCTGTAGTGCACAGCGAGTGAAGAGAGAGTCAGCTTGCTCATTACACTGATCACTAGGGTGTAAAGGGCTCAGAGGAGACCGCAGGGCTGCCTTGCCTTCCTGGGCACAAGCAGAACCTTATTGGTGTGCACTGCAGAAGTGCCTGGGGCTTTATTTAAATCAGGAATACACTGCATCCATTTCAGCAAAGGCCCAGCTGCAGCAGGTAGGCACTCGACCAAAGGCGGTGCTTTTATTGCCATATGATGACAGTTAAGCCCCGATACCTCTTGACCCCTAGCCATGGGCTGGCAACCGTGACACTTGAAGAAACCTGCTGCAGAGAAACTGAGAACCTGCAGTGGTAGAAACAAATTTTACTTATACGGGTAAACGTAGCACAGTGAGTACAGAGCAATGAAACAGAGCTAATGGCATGCAGAAATCATGGGCAATGGTGACACAGAAGACATTAATTGTGTGATTATGTGGATAACAAGCAAAAGAGATAAAACATTCATTTTCAAAACTGATGATTTATGATAGGGGATGTGCATAGGTGGGCAGCCTATTAGGAAAGAAATCCTACCTGACAAAACTCAGAGACTAAGTTTCAGGGAAGATTTCAGGGCATCTGCAGGTGGAAGTTTCAGCATGGATGGACACCCATTCCCACAACCTCAATGTGAGGCAGAGCCCTCCTTATAATCTTCTTTCTTCCTATCTCATCGCTAATACAAAATTATTTTAATCTATCTGGGAAGTTCCGCTATTTTTAATTCCAAATAATCTGCAACTATAAAGATAATCAATATTACTGCTCATGTTAAATCATTTTGAACTGTACAAAGTTATATTATCCTGTATGAGATGACAAATTTATCTACTGGCCATTTGTGATAAGGCAATCTAGCTAACGCTGCCCACAGAAAACCCAGGGCTTACTTCTTGATCTCACCTCCAACGTTTTTTCGTCACCTTATTTCTTATATCATAGCTAAAGCGGGAAAATATTGTCTATATATTTATTCCAGTTTTGTTAAACTACAGTTTACATAAAGCTTCTAAAGCCATGTTTCATTATATTTAGTAAACAAGTACCTTAACAGGTTTAATCTGTCCTGTGTATTTAATATCCTATGGCCTACTGCAATGGTTAAGATTAAATCATGTTTGTATGCAGCAACAGAAAACATTTCCTTGCTAGAGTCAAAACCACTGGTGGGAGAGAAGTCAGAGATGGACCCCTGGCAGCAATGCCATTTTACAGACTAACGCAGGGGTACTGGCTGTGCTCGGTACTCTGAAAAAGCAATATCTCAAGCAGCTGTGCCCCACTGCCAGCTGCCTCTTAAACAACAGGAGGCCTTGCAGGCGGCTGGCTGATTGCCTGGGGGGACAGGCCTGAAGGTGCCTTGCTCTGGTAGGCAGGCGCTTATGTCCAGGGTCCCACAGGCTCCCAAGGGCCTCCTGCAATGCCCAAGCTGACATTTTTACCACCGTGCTGGCAGTTTTGAGGTCTGCTGCCACATCCAGTGCTTTGTTCTTTCCAGACCTACCTCTGAATGTGCATTTTTCACACAAACACACAGTAAGAGTCAAGCCCAGGAGATGCAGCAGGAAGCATTTGTGCTGACATTCTGGTCTCTGTTTTGCCAATGCATGAAAACAGCATTTCTGAGATTCGTGCTTATAGTCTGAACCAAGATTACGCTGAGCAATGGCTGGGGTCTCTAGTCATGAGAGCAATGCTTGTTTCCTTCTCTTTCAATATGAACATGCACATTTTAAGAAGGAAGGCAAATCCTCTACAACATGCTTTGTTCTTAGTGCCTTCTCCGATATTCCTACGCTAGGGGCGTCTACGTCATGCCTCTATTAGCTGGTAGTGCAGGGCAATGAGTGGATCTGCTGGCGTGAACTGCTGATGCTGAGGATCCAGTGACCACATTAGACATTCTGATGCCTTTATGTTAGATTAGGCAGGGACATTGACAGTGGGACTGCATCTTACTGCTTAGTTTCATCTGAAAGAGGTTTCATGTGCCCTTGAGACCTCTTTGCAATGTAAACTGAAGAGCAGGCAGTGGCCATGATCAGGAGATTTGCTTCAAAAGCACGTGCCTGACCTGGATTAAAACATTTAGGAAGACATATCTGCAGATTTAGGCTAACGCTAACCTGGAAACCAGGTCTAGATCTAAACCTGGACTTGGGCCCATGTCCAATTTTAGTGTTGCGAGGCCTGAAGCAAGAAGAAGGCATCCGAAACTGTCTGACTAGTGATTTTGAAGTACTCGTGAAATTTGCTGAAATGTACTGAAAAATGATTGTCAGGACCTTTTCAATAATTTTAGCAAAAATACCAGCTCTGTTCTTATTTGTGGACCTACTACATGGACTTGCTACCTGTTCCCTTCAGTGTGAATAGCTGGGCTCTGAGTTCAGTTCAACCACTTCATGGAGCTAGCCCAGACCTGTGTTTAGTGGGCAGAGAGGTTCAGTCAGAGCTCCTTGTACGACTGTCATGTGCACTCTTACAGCTTCTTTGCTTTCCACCAGAACATGGGGTAACTTGACAGATTTTATGGATCCCCAGTATTTCTGTTATTGCCCTTTTAATGGATTCCAGCTATTAATTTGAAATTGAATCTGCCTCATCTTAACTCTACTCCTATACATTTTAAGTATACTTCAAAGTTCATTAATGAGCTTCAGTAGCCTTAATAAACCCAGGCTGTGCCATAATTACAAACGTCTAAATCACTCACTGAGTAGTTCAGATCTTTGCATTCAAGTGCAGATACTCAAAGGCGTACTGCTGCGTATAGATGCAACCACACATTCATGCTCATTTCCAGGGCTGCTCTCACAGTACTTATGGACAAAATGAACTCTGAGCCATGGAGTTGTTTTAGTGAAAACACAGATGAAAGCATCTTTCACCTCCAGGTCACCAGTGTGATTCCATCAGAAAACAGCACTGCTGACTGAAAGTTTTTGGTTGGACACTGAGAGCTTAAGAAACCCCATGATCTCAGCACAGCTGTTAATAGAAAGCAAACCTAGCACTAACTCATGTCACTTTTGGCAGCCACAGCAGAAAGGCCAAACTCTCAAATCAGCATGGGGGCTGCACGGCTCTTTTAGCCCGGAGGTGGCTCCACGGTGGGCAGTGCATTGTGCTGGCAGGGTGGAGATTGGAAAAACTTGTATGGCAAGCCTTTGGACTATCCCTGTCCCTGGGTTAAGAGGAGGTCACTTTTCATCTCATTCCATAGGCTCCCTATTTATGGAAAAGGAAAAATATAGGAAAAAGTGGCCAAAAGAGCCGCTTGCAACTTTTATTGCATGCATTAGAACAAGCTGAATTCTGAAATAAGGGTTTGAACCTCCTGGGGCTGGATCTGAAACTTATTCATTTCATTCAATCTGTGTTCAGGTAGAAACTCCCAGTGACCTGACTAGGAACTATGTCTCTGCAAGAGCTAAGGACTTACAAAAGTCTTCACAGTTGGACCCTTCACAGCAAAGTTTGCCTTCACTGTTCACTGATAAGGTGCCTGAGGCACTTTCTCTCATTCATTCTGCTGATGTGCAAAAAATATTCCTCTTCTTTGGACAAATCCATCCACAGTCTTTTGCTTGAAAATCAGGGCGAAAATTAAATGACCATTCCTCTGCTTACCAGCATTAAGCAGAAGGAAAAGAGAGATCGACTGCTTCTGCTGCTCACAGAAGTGTAAAGATGTAAAGCTACCAATTTGTAATGATGATGCAGGCACAAGGAGCATGAATTTGCAATTCCAGCCTCTCCAAGAGTCTGCACAAGGTATAGGTGCCAGCAGTTTTCTTCAGCTGGCTCAATGGAAATGTGAAAACAAATGTGACAACCTTTCCCTGCCAAGGGAGGGAAGGTAAGGGTTAGAGGGATGCATTATTCAACAGCAAGTTTATTTTCATGCCACATTCCGATCCAGGCACCTAGTTATCTCAGTTGACAAAACGAAGGGCACTGGAACTGGGAAGAAAGGATCCTCCAAAGAAGTCAGTGAGAAGGACTAGAAGAGCTAAATCTACAGAGTTAGAGAGTGGGATGGGAGTCGAGGTCTATAAGAACTCAAACAAGAATTTTTCGAGCGCCAGAATGAGGAAGGACTGATCTCTTACAGATGTGCAGCTCAAGGCTGGCCCTTGAGTAGCTAACACGCAAGCCACTGAGTAGCTTTGGTTCTGAAAAAAAATTTTCAGCACTTATAAGGGTCCTTTCTAAAGTGTAGTCACTGATAGCTACTAGGGAGTGAGCTCATGCTGCAGCTTTGACTCAGGACTCCTGTCTTTTTCTCAGAAGTCTGTTTCCATAAAACCTGTGAAAACTTAATATTTTAATCTGCTAAATGTGGTTGGAACTGGCCAATCAGTTCAAAAGTCTGTAGGGACACACACACATACACAAAAAACAAGGCACAGCCTAAGCCTTGTTTCTGAAGAAAATGAGGTTAAAAAAACTTCAGGATGTGAAAATAAAAATTCTAAGTCATGAAGCAACCAAGGTCTTTGGTCTCCCGGTTGGAACATGGGATTTGAGACATCTTGGTCATGCCCTGAGCCATGCCAGCTTTTTGGTTACTTCACTCCTTGGCTCAGCGCAGCCCTCGCTCAGGCAGCAGTTCCCATCACGTGGCTAATAACGTACAGCTGAGTTTATTTAGGCTTCATACCTTAAAGGAAGGTCTTTTACATCTTAAGAGAGGGAGAGACTTTGTCTGTGTGTGGAGCTAGGAGAGTGAAGAGGTTGCTTAATGGCTAACCTGCTTGATCAATGTGAGTTGTACCATGAGCACATTGTTTGGGGAACTCTTGTGGAGGGAATGCTGCAAGCAACTTGTAAAAGACTGGGCTTTAATGTGGGTTAAGCCCTCTGTAAGAGGGAGGGGTTGGTATTCATGGGTGAGCCTGTAATGAATGTGCTTGTCTGATGCTGGCCTTGTTGAAGGCCAATTCAGAAGATGAATAACTTTTGTTAAAGTGAATGGCAATGTAATTGCTTCCTGAGGAAAAGTGTTTGTGTGGGTGGTGGGAAGGGTGGAGGTGATGATCTGCTTTGTTGTCCAATCCAACACGCTTGCAATGAAGTTAAGAAAGGGAGTAATTGGGCTGGCTCCCTTTTTGAAGCTTCCCAACAGTTAGAGAGAATATGTTAAAGTAAGTAGGTAATCTTCAAATGTGGTTGTTAGTCTCCAGAGCTCAGGCCCCCTGCAGCTGCAGAAAGGTTGGGAGGTGGTAGGGCGAGGCTAAGAAGTGCATGACATCTCAGGGCAGCTGACTTAGTAGGGCTCATGTGGCTTTGCCTGTTCATCAACCCAACAGGTACTCAGTGTTCATTGACTCATCTGAGAAAAGCGTTAGCAATACGTGGCAGGCAAAGCAGTAACACCATGCTGCGTTTGGGTGCCTTTTTGTCTGTGTAGTCCCCTGGTGACCCCAGGCAGCTGGAACAAGTCACTAGTATGCTTTTTCTATTGGGTTTTGGTGTTGACTTAGACTGGAGGAGTTAAAGTCATAGTGGCAGCTTCACACTTGAATGTGCCTTCCTTTCTTATTAGTACATGTGTAAGTGGGGCACAAGAACTACAGGATTATTCCTGGCTGCTTCTCTCAGCAAACTGGCTCTTCCAACCCAATACTACTTCCTCCTGCACCTCCTTCTCTCCATTCTTTGTTCTCTCTACCCCATCTAGATCATTTTAAAGCCATATTCAAGCCCTGCTAAGATGAAGGAAAGGTGTTCAAGCAGCCACCCAGGGGAAGGATACTGTACTTCATGGAAGAGTTATCTTATGCAATACTGGGTTTGGGTGTTTTGGGTTTTTTTAGTTTCCCCCGTGGGTGACTATCAAGGACAAATGGAAGGTACTTTCCCTGCAATGAGAAGTTCCTCTGATCCACCATCCTGAGTGGTTTTTTTTTCATCTCCTTTGCTGTCAGTCACTTCTGGGCTTCGGTGCTCCTTGCTGCCAGCAGGAAATCCTTCAAATACTGTAACACATGAGTTGGTGATGCTCAAACTGCCTCTTAAAAACCTGGAGAGAGGGAAACTCACACAGGAAAAGAAAAATAGGTAGTAACTGGGTCTTTACTGGGGTCTTCTCTTACCTACAGTTGAAGAAATTGGATCTGAACAAGTGATCTTTGCCTAGCAATTCAGGAGAAGCTGAAAGTGAATCCAAGGCCCCTGTGTGCTCTGCTGGTGGCTCTCATATAAATCGCTTGACCAGCCTCTATAAAAGCATTATGCTTGCCTCTGTCTTCTGTAGACATCATGCCTTAAGGCTGCAATGCTGGAAGAGCATGCGCCTTCCTTATGCAAGAAAAGCTCTGGCCTTAACTCCCACAGACATACATGGATATATATTGTGCTTTCAGACAGGGAAACACATTCCTGGCCTTAGGCACCCAGGGGTACCAAATTGCTGACGGGGTGACTCAGCCTACAAGATACTTGACGTGAAAGCCCAGCACATATGATAAAGTGTGCAAGATTCCTGCCTGTCATGGCAGTATTTCTTTTGGACTGTTTTCTTCACTGCCAGTTTGGAAAAAATGCTAAGTAAATAGGCCTCAAGCAGAGTCCAGCTCATGCAAGGGCTGGCAGCTCTGATAACTGTGCTTGCTCTCACAACTCATACACAGAAAGCCTGTCTCTACATGTTGTACAGTCATTTCCACTGCAGCCATGGGAGAATAAAGTCTCTGCTGTGTTAGCCTGCTGGTGTTTGATAGGCACCTTGCACTGAAGTAATGTCGGACGTGTGATTGCAAGGGCGATGCTGGGTAACAGGACTAAGAAAGTTGGAAGACATTTTGAGGAAACCCCATAGGAAATAGAGGGTAGTGGTGTTGCTGAAGCTCCTGGGAATGCACTGGAATGCAAAACTCCTCTCTGGTGCAGGGAGGAGTGTACGGCAGACTGGGCAGGGCAGGGAAGGTATGTCCACACCACGTGTTGCTGCTCCAGAGCCGCAAGCAGCAGAGCCATCCATGGTGATGCTTCACCCATGCTGCTGAGGTCTATGGAGCAAGAAGCCCTTAAGTGGCTGCATTGCTCCCAGCACCCAGGCTGCTGTCTGCATCCTGCGCTTTGCACTCGCACTGCAGGCATGCTCTGGAAAAGGTAATATCAGGAAGGCTCAGTCAGCTCTGGTGTCCTCAAAAGCCTCAACTCATCATAGTGAAAACAAAAGATGGTAGAGCGTTCACCTGTTCATCCTCTTATCTCCAGTGATAACAGCTCTTTCAAAACATGCATGAAGCTCCAGGCTGCTGGCTAAATCCCTCCTTTCTCTCCTTCACTTCTCTCTAGGTTTTCACTATGCCCGTGTCTGAGATTATTCTAGGTGAATACCCTGTGACACTGACTCCCTGGCAGCTTGTTAACCAGTGAAAGCCTGCAGTAGCCCACACTATAGTGATGTTTGGAGAGGGGTGGAAGCATGGCTGGCAAAAAAGTCCCTAGGTAGTCTCCACCAACGAGATGTTTCAGGAGGCTCAGAAGAAGCAAGAGCAGGCTCTGCTTCATATGGTGCCTTGGTAAATTGCATAATGCTGCCACATGTTGTAAACCTTTAGCATCTACTACATGAGTCCAAAAAACAACTGGAGATACATAGTGGGAAGGGATGATGGCGGGAACCCAAATACAAAGAAATTACTTTGGGTTCTGGAAACCCCAGAGCCCCAAGCTGAGTTTGAGAGAATATGCACAGAAAGTATCTCTGCTTGCCTTGTTTCTATCTAAGTATCTGCAATTGCTGTGTAAGATACTGGCTGGATGGACATTTGGCTATTCTTATGTTATATTTTAATGTAAATACAGCTGCCTTTGAATGGCAAAATCCACAAAAAGAAGGTGACAGCCTAAATACAGTGGGTTGTTTCTATTTTCCCAAGGTATTGAGAATTTGAGCCAGAGGAGGGAGAAAAGCTGAGCTTTCCTTTGCCTTGCATATGTAATTGCTGGGTATAGTAACCTAATGAAAAGAACCAGTGCAGGAGTTTAAAAGGATTAGCAACGGTAAATGCCACTTACAGTGAACCACGAAATGCTGAAAACCCTGCACAATCTCACCAGAACAGCACGTCTTTGGCTCTCCTGGAGAAAACCTCCTGGCCTGTCTGAGAGCAAATCCTGGAAATTCCTGTGCGCTTAACAAACAGGCCTGCTCACAACATGCCATCCTGCTCGTTCAGAGGGTGTTGGAGATAGGGAGTGGTAGATACTGGAGTAATTGGGGTGAAATAACGTACCTAGCATTCGCAGGGGGCTGATGCTGCAGCCACTCCCCTTTCCCCAAGCATCCAGGTGAGGGGCGAGCCATGGTCCAGCCCAGATACTCCATGCAAGTGGTCTGGCAGCCTGTGTTGATGGAATTTTGTGACCTTGATGAGCACATCGCAGGACTGCCAGGGTCGCAGCTGAGGCCCTGGGAAAGCCACCGTCACATGGCTGAAGCAGTCTTGGACCCTCCTCTCATAAATACCAAAGCAGCATGTGTAGAGAGATTGGGACATGCATGGTCTATGCTACATACTAAGCTTCAAGTTGGCCTTAGTTTAATGGAAGTTTGAGACATGAGGGGAAGGGTCAAATCCAGAAAAGTATGTTTAGAAATGTAACTGCATCATTTTTTTCAAAGTTGTAATCTGTTAATTTCAGAGTGGAGCCACACCTGAAGATATGCAGCTTTCTGAACTGAGGGTTAGTGTTAGGCCGGGCATATAGTGTTAGGCTGGTACATCCCTCCCCATCTGTTGCACTCTCTGCTGCCTTCAAGGGGTGGATAGGGAAATTGGCGGAAGTCCTCCAGACTGAAAGAAAGAAGAGTTTAAAATGAAGGCACAGAGCAAGAAGTTGCTTTATTTGTACCGTGTTTATAATCTCTAGGTAATCCCATCACTGCTTGCACAAAAGCAGCAGGCTGACGTGCCGCATTACCACTGTAGAGGTGTGGGAGCTGCAGCATCAGCTGTCACAGCAGAATTATTTTGCGGTTTCTCTGAGGCCATGGGCTCTTCAGTGCTCCCTCTGGTTGTTTCTGGGGCCTCAATAAGTAGTCCTAATACATCCTCAGGTGAAGTGAGGAGATGGAGGAAAGGGGGCAATATGATGAGAAGAGCAAGTTCAAAACCAGCTCTGAAACCTGCCCCCTGCCTCAAAAAGAAGAGCAGTTATCCAAACTGAGTGGTGGCACGTCCTCAGGATCCTGGAGGAGAAGTCACAGCAGCTCACAGCTGGAGCCTGAGCCATCTAAGAAGCAATTCCTTCACCTGTTAGTTGCATTATCTGTAAATGAAGTATCTTGTACAAGGCTTGTACAACATGCTGAGGTTTGCGGTAATCAGCTATGGGGTGCATTTCATGCTGCATTTAAAGACTAATTTTAATAATAATGCATCTCATTAAAGCAGTTGGCATATTCTGTGTTTTGTAGGACGTTTGCTGCTGTACAGCCATAATATAATTCTCAGAAGGGAACATATTTTTTGTGTAGCTTTTCTTCTACACTATAGCACTGTTCCTGACACTTAGTGCCTAAACCCATTTTGTATGCATCAAAATTCTCAGTGATTAATTTCTCTGCAGCCCGGAGAGGAGCCAGGACATAAAGCACCAGGATACGGAGGCAGCTAAAACGGAGCCGTGCAAGAAGAGCTCCTGCAGTGAGGTTCCTTCAGGGCTTTTACTTGGACATCACAACTGGAGGAAGAGGGGCTGAATGCTTTGCTTATGCTCTCCAGACTAGGTGTTCTGAAGTCTAGCCCCATCTCATGGGTCTGCTTGAAGACCAGCTTCTTAATCTTTGGAAGAATCTTTATAAAAACGTTAAGGACTTTTGACTGAAGGCCCTGGAGGTATAAGGTGTTATTATGATGCGATGTAGTCATAGAGATTTAATTGAAGGTATTTAACTGCAGTGGCTGTAAAACAACCGAAAATATACTTGACCGACTCTTTGGAGCAATGCTTTTAGTCAGATTAATACGGTAGGCAACGCTTAAATTCTTTGTGCCTTTCCTGAGGTTTTCTCCAATACATTTAATGGGGTTCTCACGATGCAGCCAGATTGGCAGGTATAAGGAATTCTAGTAACTATGCCCCCTAACAAATTCCTTGTACTTCCTTCCAACTGAGTATCTCTATGATCTAAGTAAACATGATAAAAACTGTCTGTAAATTACATTCTCTGGAATGATGTACAGAGAATCTGGCCTGAAAAAAAAAATAAGTCAAAGAATAAATGGTTTTCCCAGTAAATCAGGGCCAAGACAGAGTCCCAATAGACTCTTACTGACAAACCCCTGCATGTGCATGTTTACAGGTTACTTATTCAGTCACAGGTGTAGAAATTCATGTGGTCTCCCAACTTAAGATTTAATAACGGGCCAACCAAAGAGACTTGTTAATTTAGTCTAGATGCTAATCTGAACTTCGGTTGAACCTACTTGCTCAAGTAATCTAACCAGCAATCTCCGGGAGAAGAGGCTTTTTCTCATGTAGAGCCAGCCTAACAAAAATGTAAGCTAACCTCTAACTGAGATGATTATGGAGAAGAAGTTTTCCCTATGGGCAATTTGTGTGGGCACGTGCGGAGGAGCAAGCAGACACCTAAACAGTGTCTCTTTATTAGGGGAGTTCCTTGTCCGGTCCCCTGTGTTGTGGGACAGGCAGCTGGAAGCGCCCAGTCACAGGCACATCCCACAGCAAATGGGGGTGCCGAGGTGCCTCCTTTCTCCTGGTCAATGTGCTCCTGCTTGCGCACTTCAGCTTCTCTTGTGTTAGACAGTAACTGAGTGGGGATTTATGCTTAGACCACCTGTGCCTTGCTCAATCTCACTGAGGTACCTTTTAATGGATCTGACTTAGTTCCCCAAAGTGCTCCAGAGACACATCCCTGTCTGAGGACAAACTGCACTAGATGGAAGTGCTGGAGTGGCTGAGGTCAGGAGCTAGTCCTTGTGCCCAAAACCTTCGTTCCCTGTCAGTTGCAGTGTTCCTCCTTGAGCAGCAGGTAAAGCTAGGAAGTGTTTCTGGGGCTTGCCTGTGTCATGCAGGAGATGTGGCCAAAGCCCGTGTCAGACCAGACTCCCAGCCCTGCGTATCTCCCACGGGAACATTATTGCTTTGCTATACAAATAATAAACTGAGCTCTTGCAGCGTACTCCTGTAGGTTACAGGCGAAATTCCCATTGATGGCAGTAAGACTCTCAAGGCAGGGTCAGAACCACCTGCTTGACTTTGCGAGTTCGTCACAGAGGGTATGACAGATGCCTCCCCTCCCCGGTGTTAAGGGTGGTGGAGTAATTTGCTGATGCATTCTTGGAATAGTTTTGATGAATTTTGCAAAGACCTATTTAAATAAAATATTAGATACTCTTTTCCTTAAGGTTTTCAGAGGGGTTGTGATTATTTTTACTCTCAGTTATAAGTCTAAGAATAGTCCCTTACTCCATCATCCTTGGCAGGAAGGGAAGCAATATACTGGCTTCAGAGGCTAGAGAGTTACCTGTTTATTTTGAAATAAATGTTTATCTGTGCTATTCCTGACAGAGCATCAGCTTTCCTGTTCCACCCTTACCATTTATTGTAGGAGGGTCATGCACTTTTGTCCTAGTTAACTCAAGTCCTGCAACCGTGTAAGTTTGTGACATTTTATTTCATATTTTTTTAGGTCAGACCAGCCTCATGTGACTGTTTCAGTAAATATGCAGTTCACTGAAAGCCACTCATCTTCATGTACAGCAGGCATGTGAGGCAATGGGAGGTGTTCAGTTGTTTGCCCAGTATTTCTTGTGAAGTCATTACTGCTTTTCTCCCGCCATCCACACTCGGGGCCAAACATTGCCCCATTCCTGACTTGCAAAACGAAAGGAAACAGAGGACAGTATGGGCAGGGGAATGAGTCTTTCCTCGTTCCTCTGGCATGGAGCCACGGCACAGGCTTTCTGCTGTATCATGGTTATGTGCAAGGAAGATGGGAATCAGCTCTATTCCTGGCCCTCTCACAGGCTCTGGGGACCTATTTCCCAGCTGCCTGGAAACTCACGGGTTCACTGTCACCTTCCTCTAGTGGAGGCAGCAATGGTAACATCCCGAGGTGCCACTTTGCTGCACGCTCTATGTGAGCGATGTTCCCATGAAACGAAGGCACCAAGCTCCCCTTCCTGGCACCACGTGTTCCCAGAGAGTGGCTTGCAGGCTGCACCACTGTGTTTACGGCCTCTTGCACTGTGCAGCTTCCAAGTCTGCTGGTATTTTTTTGCATCCTCTGCTGGAGAGGACTTCGATGATCTGATAAAGCTATGGACAGAGCCTGTACAAATACATGTGTTTGAAAGGTACATGCTTGAGCAGATGGCAAACTGTCAGGGAAGGAGAAACTACTTGGTTAGATTCAACTTGATGACTTGTAAATGCTGCTCCCCTTACGATGGTTAACAAGAATGGTCTAAATGTTTGTTTCTTCCTCTACCTTTTGCTGCCTGACACTTTTCTCCCTCCACTCTAGCAACTCACTGCTCAACTCAGTGCCACTTTCCAGGCATGAAGCAGTCAGTGAGCATTTCTTCAGCATGACAGTGTTTCTGCCTCGCTCCTACCCTGCTTCTGTGTCTGCTTGCTGGCACCTCAACATGTGAGTGATACTCATGCTCTCCTGTCTGCTGAGAGAGTGGTGGTAAGCTGCTCTGTGGGACTTTGTACAAGCAAGGGGCTGTGCCCAAAATGATTTCACAACACATAAGAGCCAGGCGAGAAACACGTGCTTCTTCTGGCAAAAGAGCAAGAGTTCAGAAATGTTCCCTGCTTCCGCTTGGGATGAAATTAAAAGCTCTCCAGTTATCTTCCCTTCCTGGAATGAGGCAGGAGCCTGCTGGCTGGGGCATTAGCTGAGGATGCAGGAGACGCATGCACAAATCATTTGTGTATGTGATTCATACAGGCTGGAGCTTGGCTTTCCCACATCTAAGGCAAGTGCCCTAAACACTGAATCTTTTCTGCAGTGGCTGAATTTTGTTTTGACCTTCTTGCATCCGTGTTGAATATGGCCCCATCAGAGATCTCTCGTTTTGATGACTCCTATTAAACAAACCTTACTGATTTTCCTGATCAGTGCTTCATGCTCTCTCTCAGCTTTGCACCAAATACATTTGCCCAGCTGGAGAGTTTCATCCCATTACCAGCACGTATGTGGTTACCTAGGGCATCGGTATTCGCTAGGCTCTTACTACACTTTGCTCTTGACCAGAATGCCACATTGAGAAGCTTTCATCATCCGATCCTCCCCTCTGTTGGTAATGGTCAGGCAGCCTGCCCCGTGCAGCGTCTTTGCTTTCAACACGGTATTGCACCACCTGAAGCATAAGACGTTCAGGTAAAGTTTGGGCATTTGAGTTTTGTGTCACTAATCTTTGCAATAGGCTTTCGTGCTAGCCCCTGCACAGCGTTCAGTTCCTGACTGTGGCTTAGCACACCGGAGTCGGCTCTCGTCTGGCCCACGAGCAACGAGGATCGTTGATGACCCCATGACAGCCTACGGTCTGTCACCTACCACACCTTTTGTCATCTTTGCTCTTCAGCTCTCTTGAGTAAAAGGCAGCAAGAAGTAGCCTCTTTCTCAAAAGTTGTAGTATATAAAGCAATAAGAAGTGCCAAACACCCTAGTGTTTAACTAACCGGGGAGCATAGTTTTCTTCTTTTTTTTTTTTTTTTTTAATAAAAAGATCTTTAACAAATCCCTGCTCCAGCTGTGACTGAATTTCAAGTGTACGTAGTAGGTCAATGGCTTTTCTAGAAACAATTACCCATATCAGTTAGTGTCTGCACTAGCTTTAACTAAATTGCTTGAAATAGCCCTCCCATCATCTAAATTTAGACTTTAAAATACAGCTAAAGAATTCTTGGTGGCCTAATGAATAGCTAGCCAGTCCTTCTGCAGGATCCTGTCTCTGAAAAGTAAATTGCATATGAGCACTAATACCGCATCTCAAAAACTCATTCAACTGCAAACTCGGTCAGCTTTAATCTGGCTTAAATTGGCTTTGGCTATTTTGTTTCCCTGGTCTATCTGTCTCTGAGGCCTTTTTTTATGCTGTAAAATATAAAAAGATACTTTGTTGTGAAGTGATTTTTAGTTTTGGCTTAGGTAATGACAGCTATACATCCTAAGAGATGATAGTATTATGTAAAAATGAGCATATAAATTATTGGGCAAGGAAAAAAAAAATTAACCATCTTTCTGTCTCTTCCTTCCCAACCTAAATTCCTCCATATAAATTCCTTTACAGCAATAAAGAACCAGCTACAGAAAAGAGAGGCATATGTTAGTACATACAGTAAGATTTATTTCTTTCCCTGATGATTGTGGGAATATACTTAAGCATAGAGTAGAAATCAGAGGTGTACATTGGGAGCAACATGACACTCGCCTCTGCAGAAATTCAAAAGCTATAACCGAAATGAAAGGGAATAGACCTACCAGCTGCTTAGATTCAGTAGTTTTATTCCCTACATGCTCTTCAGTAAGCTTTCAGAGAAGTGTGGGCTTGGATTTCTGTGATATTTATCTTGCTAAAATTATGCAGGATGTTGGAAAGGAAGGAAGGATGAAAATCAGAGTTTGCCTGCAAAATAACTCTCTTTCCACACACACACCACACAGCAACATGAGATAACAGTGGCAGAAGGTCATGAAGATAATTGCAATAATATTATCTGCTGTGTCTCGGGAACTTGGCTCCTCTCATAGGGAGGGTGATAAATTAGACCTTGTCAAAATTCCATTCATGGAAAACTCCAACATTGCTAAATCTGGAACCGGGGCAGTAAACTCCAGAATTTCCCAGAGAAAATAAGTTCTGGAATTTAAGTTTTTCCGAAGTGAAATGCTTCTCCCTGGCTGAATTCTGCATGTTGTTTCTTTGGGGGGGGGGGGGTTCTCCTTAAAAAATCAACCTGAACAACAACTTGTGCCCGGTTCCTGCATGCCTGGGAACCTGAAACTCTGAAATCCCTGGCCTGAGCTGGCTCTGCAAGTTTCCAGGCTCCCTAAAGTGCAACTGTGAGTCTGAAATTCCTGAGTGAGACATTTCTGTGGTGGGGTCGCCATGAAACCAGGTACTCTGGAAGCATGGCTTCTCCATCAACCTGCCCTACGGACTAGCAGGAAACCTAACTGAGCAGCATTTTTATCAACAGAACTTCCTAAAAACTGAGCAACTACTGCAAAACCTTTTTAGTTTTGATTAGCCAGATTGGAAAATTCCTGACCAGATGTAGTTTAGATCTTTCTGTGACTTCTGCTCAGTCCATTGAGTTCAATTCACGTGGCCAGGACTTAAGTGTCTTTTGGGTTCTTGATGTCCTTCTTAGTGGGTTTTGCCTTTCTCATGTATTAAGTCCTACTTCACACATTCCTCCTCCATGCTAGAAATGTGGATTTACAGCAAGGACCACTTCTTTTAGGCAGGCTTTGGCTGTCAATGTGTGGGTAACAACGGTAGAGCTCAAAGCAGCTGTTCTTGCTACCTGCATTCACAGCCCACTGAGCCAAACGGACTTCTTCATTTCTCTCTGAATATTTGCAGCCCGCTGTACGTAGTGCCAGGCACTCTGGGCTGCATTGTTCCTGCTGGGTCACATTGGAAAGTTTAGTCTACAGTCTGTGGCACAACTGTTAAGACATCATGGACCCAGGGGTAAAAGTTCATGCCTTGCTCGAGAGTGTCTCTGAAGATGGTTCCCAGTTAGTAATAGCTAGTGACTCTGAGGCAGACAGACATGGTGTTAGCAGCCTCAATCCTCTATAGCAATCTCTGTGCTTTAGCAAGAAAAAAAGTCAGCCTTGGTGGATTAGCAACTACGTCATAGCTTACAACAAAGTATGTTTGTTTTGAATTAAAGATCTCTGTTTCATTAAATGTGGGCCACTTCCTAGTCTGGGCATATCCTGTGGAACTAGAGATTTGTCTATTAGAGGAGAACAAACTGTGTACCTATTCCCCAGCCAAATGAAAGCTGGTTTTCAGTGGTAAAAAGATAGATAAACACATTTATCATCAAAGCATGAGGCTGGAAATATAGAGAAGCTCCTTGCTAGGATATAGATTCTCCTATTTGGCATTACCTGAGAAATTGAGGCTCGGGATGTGTATGAGAGAGGGATGGCATGGTTATTTCAGTGGATGGTTGGGAGGGCTTAAAACCCATTAGTGCCTTTGATTAGGTGAAGTGTAAATGTCAGTAGCACTGGCAATTCCTGCTTCTACCAAGAAGTCAAGCTGTTCCTTCTCCATTCCATCTCAGGATCTATACAAAGCATTGCCCAACATTACAGTGTTCCAGAGCACCGTGCCTTAATGTGTCCTTCTTGAAATGCCAGTAAACTGAAGAATAGTATTTGTGTTAATTACATATTTTTTTTTTCCTAAATCAACCAGCAAGGTATCACCATGATAGAAAAATGATACAGCACTTCTTGGACTAGGGCCCAGACGCTTTCTGTGATGGTAAATCAATTGAAATGCATCAATGCTGAAATTACAGTGGGAAACAACTCTAAATTCTTTGTGTGATACTGAAGCATATTCCTGTAAATTAGCCCCATTGGCAGTCATTTTGCCAATTCAGTTTTAAAGGTCAGAATCAAAATGTTGCACTAGACAGTGATATTTGAAAGGCGGGATCCCTGAAAGCAGGTTTTTCAGACATATTCAACAAATAGGTAGGCAACAGTTTCTAGATCCATATTAAAATAGAGGGGGCTTTTCTTGTAAAAAAGCATTCCTGTTTAAATGGTGACATGAAATGTGAGTTACATTAGTTGTCTCAGCCAGCTTTCATTAATGCTCTACATTTAACTTCTGTCCATATGAAATATGGCTTTATACTTGTGGCATCTCCATAAGCCACTTAAAAGTTTGCTTAAAATCCCATGACATTCAGAAAGACATAGGCCAGGTCCTGGAATGGCAGAAGGAGAGAATAAAAAAAAAGGTGTTTCAACTCTGCCAGCCGAGAGGCAGTGGCTTGAGTACAACAAAAGGCATCCAGTCCCTCAGAACCCACATAAGCAAGCCCCAGGAGGAAGGATGCAAGGAGAGGGGTGGTGCTAGGCCATGCGGCACCATCTTGGAGAGCAGCATATGGGCAGCTGGGGACACAGCGGTGGCCCCCCGTCCCTTGACAGGTGATGGGGTG
>NW_008825216.1:7740666-7763058 GCF_000699105.1 Pygoscelis adeliae | reverse complement strand
CTGCTCCGCCTGTGTCTGCCCTGCCAAGGCAAAATCCCCAGGAGCGCTCACACTCTCCTCCTGGTCACTGCAGCTTTGCACGCTCAGCCCTCACCCTCTTCCTTCAACAAAAGGCTGTATTTACCCCTACCGCTCCCATCTGGCCTTCAGCAATTAATCTCTGTGCCTCTAACTGCAGCACATTGTGTGATAATTCGTTATGTTAATCCCATGTGTCAGCCAGCCACTTAAAGGCTTCCTGGGACGCAGTTTCCTGCTTCTCTTTCGGAATAAAACCTGGGATTTCCAGTGATGCATATAAAGAAACAACCACGTTCTCTGGCTTTCAGATACACAAGGCTAAATTTTGGTTACTCCTGTGCCTATAGCACTGTGTTCTTACCTAGTTTCAAATTTTGGAATAATAGAATTAAGGGGACCTAACTACACATTTGAATCTGCAAGCTCCCCTCCCTCTTTTAAATGCAAATCTCTAGGGCAGAGGCAGTAAGGAATTAAACATATTTACACTATTACAAGCCACTCTGAGCAGCAGAGTTAATGAAGCCTGGTTTTGTCCTGTCTGCACCCAGCTGCTGATTCGATGATTCTTTCAGGAACACCTTTGAGACCATTGTGTTGTGGTGTTTAAGATCACCAGCAGGAGAAATGTTGCTGGGGGGCGGGATGGGTGACAGACAGACAGAAGGGGAGGCAGTGAAATCAATCCTTCTCTTGTGAAAGCAAGCTGGAAACCCTCTCACTAGGCGCAGCAAATTCAGTCACCTTGCATTTTCAAACCTGGATTCAGCTCCTCTTCCCCCTCCTTTCCCACTTAGTGGGGCTGTAGTGAGGATGAGGGCAGTTTATAAGATGGTGCATTCTGCTTGTGGGAGTCGGAGAGATTTAGGACAGATAAACCAGTATGGTCTGAAATAGGGCTGTGTCTTCCTGGCACTGATGGAAAGAGCTTGTTGCTGTTCTTGGCTCACGTCCCACGCAGGCAACTCCTCGGTCTCCTGTTGAGTCACAGCAGATGAAAAGAGCATGGCGGTGCTGACCCACCTCGTGAGCACACACTTTGGATTTAAAGAAGGAGGGGAGGGAGGGGGTCCTGGATGTGTAGAGAGAACAGTTTGTACTGGGTCCCTGCAGCCAGTGCCTCCAGGCTGGAGTTACACAGCCTGAGAGGGAAGTAGCTTGAACTGCCACTGACTCTGGTGTCCTACGGCCACCAAGGACTGCTGCAGATCCTAGGGCGTTTTTCCCAAGTACTCAGCCCCTCAGAAACTGTTAAGTTGCGCTTCAACAGCTCTCAGTTGCCCAAGTATCACTGAGGATCTGGAGTGAAACACACACAGCGCCTCTCCCAGACCTAAAACAGGCTCTCCTAAAGCCTGCAGCAAGTCATGGATGTCCTTCAGCTGGGTCACAGAGGCTTTAGGTCACAGCTAACAGTGGTTTTCTTTTCATTCTCTGGGTAGCTGAATCCCACCCCCCTCAGGTCCGTGACTGAATGAAAAAAATGGAGGAAAATGATGAAGTTAATCCAGGCTATTTTACTTTTTTTTTTTAGGTTTTTCTCTCTCTGCTTTCAAAATTTCAACCTAGCTGCCATTCCTTTTAAAACAAATTGGGAACATTTGAATGCTGAATTGATGGTTCAATTTTTCTCCTTTTCTTTCCAACTAGATTAGTTGGGCCATGTTCTGCCTGAACTGACAAATGTTTTCAAGTGCCCCAAACTTGCTCTTTTTCTTCTTTTTAACTGAATGAAATATTTCTCTGGCATAGTGTTATCTGAGTCCAGCTAAGCAATACAACAGCATGTTTCACTTGCTTCAGCTAGCCATTGGCATAAAGACACAGTTAAGGATCTCTGTGCAACCATCTCTGTGTTTTTGTTTTTAAATTAAGGTTTTCTCCTTAGGGCTTTTGCGGTATTGATATTCCACAGACGAGGAAGAATTGCATGCAGGACTACAAAAACCTGAGAAATTGCAGGAGGAGCTGTGGGCTGAATAATATGCTCCAAATATGCTCTGTAATATCATAAGGGTAGCATGTTTCTGACTCAGAATGAGGAATGGGTTTTCCAAAAGCACTAAGCTTGTGCCCAAAAGCTGAACTCCAGACAAAATTAAAATAACAAGGCTCCAAGCTTTCCTGCAGTCAGCCAGCGACTTCAACTCTTGCTGCTTTTAGCTTAATGTCAAGCTTCCCTACCAGGTGTTTACATGTGACTCTGCTAATCAGGCAAACACAGAGCCTGCAAATAAAAGAGCAGCATCCCTGCCATCAGTGTCTAGCACAATAAATCCAGTCTGTCCACTTCAAATGGCTCTAGGTCTGCTTTCCCAGCCTTCCTCCTTGCCTTCTCCCCGTGGCTTCTCAATCTTAATGCAAAAGCAGTAACGGCCTATTCCTTAAGACATGCTTCCTTAGCATATTGTCCCTCCCAACCAAAGCACTGCTTCCCTGGCTTTGTTTTTAAACCAGCAATAAACGAGGGAACAGAAGGGCTCATTAATCCCGGGGAGAGACTGCATGCCCAGCAGGAACACAGAGCAAGCTCGGCGGCTCCCCGGCCAGCCTTGCTGGGAGGCATCAAAGACCAAGAGTCCACTGACACAAGCAGGGGTCCCTCTGCGCTCTGGGGTCAGCTGGAAACGTTGCTTGAAGGCCTTGCTGGCTGAGAGGGCTCAGCTGCCTATGACGGCAGATGGGAAAAGAAGGACTTGAAAGAGAAGCTTACTCAGGGCCACCGAAGCATGAGGTGCAAGCAGGCTTCATGAAACACCATGCTCCCTCTGAGCTCTTTCACGTTAAACTAAGGTGGCTGATGAAAGTGAAGGGGAAGACAAAGGGAACCGAGAGCACTTACCTGTGCTTCCCTGAGCATGTCTAAATGCTCAGGTAAGCATAGCTTTGAGTCCAGTTCTGGGTGAGGCTCTTCCCACCACCTTCTGGGGTGGCACCAAGGCTGGCACTGGTGCCCAATGCCAGGCTGGGCGCTCCTCAGGGTCTTCCAGAGGGAGCCAGCAGGGACGGGGCTCAGCCTGCTGCCACCTAGACTCTGAGCACCCATCCATCCTAAACCAGGCTTTGTACCCCTGTTCTGAATGGCTATGGTGGTATGCACCTTGTTGTGAGAGCAGTGCTGACTTCTGCCAAGAGGCAGCAATTCCGAGAGGGTGAATGCAGACCATCGGCACTATGCCCACATCTGAGCCTGACCCATGTGGCAGGGATGGGCAGAAATATTGATTAGTTAGGTTTAATAGTCATTAGTGAAAACCGTGGACTTGGTGATGAGCTGAAAAGAGAGTTTTCTTGTGGTTTTTGCAAGAAACAGAAGTCACCAAGACATTTCAGTACATGTTGTAAAAGGACCGGTACAAGCCAGCTGTGGGTTTCTTGGTGTCCAGCATTTGGAAACACTGCTGACACTGCATCATCCGATTTATGAAGAAAGCCAAGATCAGATGTTTTTGGCGTTCTGGATGCTATCTAGACTTTTCTGGCTTTCGTGCATGAGAAATTGAAGGCTTGGATCACAACTTCAAGAGGTTGGCAAAAAGCCATAAATCTACACACATCAATAGATGGGAATGAAGTCATAACTTGTAATGATGCTGAGTATTGCGAGATCTTCAAATGAACAGCTAAAAGAGCATACTGGAAGGAAGAGATGGTACAGGGATGAATCCTGAGATGGGAATATGGACAAAAATCTGATGTCTAGGACCATGAAAATGTTTGTCTGCCGAGGACTCAGTCCTGACTGACCTTTCTTGTTTGCTTTTTCTCCCATATCATGATTTTATTGCTTTTATGGAGCAGATTTCAGCGGAGTCTGACACTGCCTCATTGGGAAAGCAGGAAGATTTATGCTGAGTTTATTGCAGGCAGTGGTCATGATTTCATTATGGAACACTAAGATTGTAATTTCGTGTGCTTACACAGAATGTTTAATGCACACATTAAGATAGATCTGTTTTATTTCAGTTTGTATAGCAGCCTAAATGGCATAACAGTATGATACGCTGGTTTATTTGGGATTAAAGCTCATATTCAGTGCTTAAACATCTTGCTGAATTGGGGGGCCATGCTGTGATTTAATGGCTCAAGTAAAAGTCTTGTTAGTGATCAAAACTCCTGGATCTGTAAACTCAGATGATTTTCAGACTGGTAGGAAATAAGACTGTACAAGCATGGTAACCTTGCTGACCTTTCCAACCGAAAAGACAGTAACTTTAATGAGGCCTGTAGATACAATCACAGTTTTCACATGTCGTGTCAGTCCACAGACTGATAATGTGAAGGTTATAGGGTGAATTGTACAATTTTGAGGGTGGAGTTTACTGTCGCAAATATAAAATGCTTCAGAAAACTTAGATTTCTCCTACTAGTTTTGTGAATATTTTTTTTCCCCTTCATATTACTTGAAGATGTATTCCTCCCCATTTAAAATTGATTTGCTGCAAAAAGTAGATATTGAAACTGGGTTATTGCATTCCAAAGCTTGGTAAGATATCTGAGCTGATATGGGTTTGGAAATAGTAGGACTGTATCACTCTAGTTATTAATAACACAGCTACTATTTGGGTTCAGGAAATACAGCTGTTTAAGCACACAGGAAAGATTCAGCTTTTGATAGCTTATATTTTCATAACCCATTAGTGTAAGATGTGATGTGGTATATTTCATAATGTTGAGTTTGTATCTAAAAAAGATCCTTGCATTAGGAAGACTTCAGTTTTAAGAAAAAGAGTTAATTTAGTATTATGGGGAAAAGCGTATAACAGGCAAAGTAGATTCTTGCTGTGCACTGGCTGTGTGTTCAAACACCAAGGTTACTGAAATCACCCAGCTGAAGGCTCAGCCCTCTTTCCTTCCCCTTAGCTATGCACTGGTAAAGGACAGTAGTGACTGCAATAAATTAAAATTAAAAAAGGCTGGACAAGGGTTCCCTCTACCCTTTCTCCTTCAGACTGGCTGCCCTGAAGGATCAGCAGAAAATTCAGCAACTGAGGACTACAGAAATTTAACTATTTTATGGAAAGAACTGTTTCAATTTGATGACCCCAGCAGGATCAAACTGGTTTAGCAGGGAAAAAAATATGAGTTTTAGCAATAGCCAAGGTTTCTTTTTCCCCTGTGTGAGTTGTATTGCGAACAATTGTTGACAACTGGTTCTCCCTGAAGAACATACCTCAGGACATAATGGAGGTGCCTCTTCTAGCTTCGAGGCCCACGGTTTAGCTAAGACTTAACTGTTCTTTCAGGTGCTTCAGAAAGGCATGTTTCCTTATTTAAATAACAAGGTTGGTGTTATTTAAATATCTTGCATGCATATTTTTCCCTTGCTTACCTTTAGGCCGATTTCGCCATCACTGAAAATCTTGCTGTGACTAATGCTCAACAGCCACCTGCAAGGTGCAGAGAGTTACCTACTTACAGGGACTTTGCGATTTGGTTTAAAATCTAGGAACTGGTTATTTAGGCTGTGAGACAATTCCAGATCTGTAAAACCTTACCTGATAGCTCTTTGTAGACTACTCACTCTTCTTGTCCAAGCTATGCTCACCTCGCAGGACAGCTTTGTGTCTGCCAAGGGCTGTTGTTGGCACAGTTGCTTCTGCCTTGCTGTGACCTGTAACACTCCCATCCAGCCCTATTTTTCTGGTGGCCTGAAACTTGAAGGAATGGTTGCATATCACCCTCAACAGCAATAGGGGTCCTGGGAAAACACTCAGGATCCCCGAAGCGTTCCTGCCTGTTCAACCCTGTTCTGCATGGGGAGGGAGGAGAGGTGCAACCCGTTCTGCAGGACATTCCTACTCTGCTGTCAGGAGATGCCTGACGGCTTTTCCCCTCTGGATAAGATCAGGATAGAATGATTTAGATGACATTACTGATTTGATAATGAGTTTTCTTACTTCCCCGCCACCCTCTTCCCCCTTTTGTGTGAAGAGTGGCGTTCAGCCCAGCTGACACTACTTAGCAGTCTCATTCCAGGGCAAACACCTCACACTGGGGCTTGTCACCTTATTAGAGTACAGGCTGGTTATAACAGGACAGACTTCCAGCCTACCCATCCCCATTGCTTCACTTGCCCCTCGCCCCTCACCTGGCCAGCTCAGGAAATGGCGGCTGCGCATATGCAGATGGTAGATGGTACCTAAGGGCATGCACATCATGCAATTTAAGAAGGATGTCAGGGTGTCATCTGTGCCCAGAGCTCAGCTTCCCCACCTGCTCCTGAGCCTGGACCGTGACAGCAATGTGGGTTTTCTCCTGTGATTCAAACTATGACTTATGGCTTCTCAGTGGTCTCAGCTCCCTAAGCTCCTATTATATTATGCAGCACATACAGCTCTTACCTTAATGTAATGAAGTTACTGTGTAACTATTTATTTTTGCGATTAGCTTTTACACCCATTCACAAGCTTTTAATTACTGAATTCTCCACGTACTTCTTTAATTCAATTTGTTTTGACCTTTCAGTTAGTGGGGAAATAAAAGAAAGGTGAAATTTGTGTTATGCCACTATATTCTGGCATTTAGAGCTGGGGAAGAGGCCATGGCAGCAGTGAGCCAGGGCACATGGGCTGAGCTGGGACAGTGACGCAGGACAAGAGCATTGGTTCCCATGAAGAAGACAGAGTATTTTATCTTCTCAAAGGAGAAGGCTTTGACACCCCTGCTACCTACCCAGTGAAATACATCTCTTAGCCGTAGAGACCCTTTGTCTGCATTTTTTTCCCAGAAAGCAGAGGATTGACACTGAAGCTTTTGCCATCCCTCCCACCCCATTGCCACCACAGGCAGCTCTAGCTGTGCTCTAACATGGAGCATGTCCCATAGGCACGACCCCGTGCAAACCTGCTGTACCAGTCAGAGCTGCGGGGCAAGGGACCACAGAAAAAGTAGGCCCCTGAGACATGGAGAATAAGGAGAGGTTGCTGATATTATACAAGAACCATCCCCAGCTGTTTGGGGAGCTAATAGTTGGCTTCCCCTTGAGGACAGCCGATATGCTGGTCCAGCGATGTCTGTGTCGGCGGATGTTTACGATTCCACAAGGATTATTTGATCCTTGTCCAGCCAACCGGGATGGCTACGCGTCTGCTTGGAGTATTTGCACTGCAAGGTGCCGGATTAATGATTAGAGAGATTAAAATCTACAGGTGCAGCCTGGCTTCTGCCAGTGAAATCTCCACCTGGCTCTGCCAGCAGACCTGAACATGAGTCCAAAGAGCCATATCTAAGGGTCAAGCGAGTCCAGAGGGCCATACCTAATGCTCGAGCTGCTGGCTGGCCTGTAGGTTGTTCAGCGCTTGGCTTTTCTGCTGAGATTACCAACAAGATAACACTCATTGCAGGTTGGATGGCCGACCTTGGGATCTGTCCTAAACCGGACTGCTATGCCAATTTAACTTTCATAGATTCTTGATGCAGGGTGCCAGAAAAACCCCGGGGAGGACACCAACAGCAGCAAGAGGAGAGACTGGCTTTTTGTGCAAGTCCTTCATGTGAAAACAAAGCCAGCCAAACAACCTCATTAATCTTGGGTTTATTACATGAAAATTTTCCAAGCTTTGGCAAAGGGCGGATGGACAGAGGACAGGCCAAGGGGAATTGCCCCCTAAGTGTAAGCTAGAAGACACAGCTTGGCCATTGTCACAACCTTTGGTGACAACAGTGGGGAACTGGATGTATAGTCAGTCATGACTACTCAGTGAGGTGAGGATCGTTTGCTGGCTGGTTCTGCTGGGACCTTGTTTGCTTTGCACTGGTGATTCACCAGAAAGCAATTGCAATGAGTCTGATAGTGAGGCCAATGGGCACTGATAGGAGCAGAGGAGCTATTATCATGATTCCTAAGGAGATTTTGTGAAATCAGTTGTTTAAACAGGAATGGGCAGCATTCATGTGGGTACGCTTCATTTCATGTCAGTAGGGATTGACACGAATTCCTCCCTTGTCATACAAGGACCCCCTATTGTTAACAAGCTTTTGTATGTTTTTTCTTTCCTAAGGAATTCAAACCCAGTAAGTTGCTTTAAATGGGTTTGGGTCTGGTGATGTCAGGTCCATTTTAAATAAAAGGGTCTAGACCATAAAGTTTCAGTAAAAATCTGGCTTTAAACAGGAATCATTCTGTTTTCCAGATGGTACTATCACGGTCTAAACCCATTTCAGTTCTTCCTTAGTATTCTTATGAATTCTGAACATCTGAAATAGTTTCAATACATACTATAACTTAATTCTTTTTTTATACAGGCATACAACGTATGAATAATGAATTGAAAGATCTGGAAAGAAAGATTCTTAAAATTAATATTAACTCTGGTTTCTCAAATATTGTCCTAAGTCCTCCCCTAAGAAACAGAGAAAATATTCCAACTCCACATGACGGAAAGGCTTTAATGCAGAGAACTCTCCACAGGACTGTTTTCATTCTGTAGTGTATTTTAAACATATGGACAGGGCAGACTGTTAATTATTTCTTCTCCTTTTGGCTCAGTTCCACGTACAACTCAGCAAAAGCAGAGCTCTACAGACTATTCAATGGACAACAAATGGCTCTGCATTTGCTGATTGCTGAACAAAAATGATGAAAGGGTGTTGTGACTAGCTCTTGAGGCACTTGTTGGCCCACAAAAAAACATTCTTGCCCCTTCTTACCCCAGCTGCTGCATCTTGCTCCTTCCATGGTTCAGAGGGGAAACATTTTAAGAAGAGGCAGTTTAATAATCCTACACATGATGGCGGAAAAGGTTATTCAATAGGGTGAGAGGAAAGACCTTGCAACTAGTGAGACCACATCCTTAAATGCTGCTGGATGCAACTAGAGCGCAACATGATGTGACCAGAAGGGCATCCGTGGATTCTGAGGGAATCTGAGGAAGATCTAGTTGCAAGAGTTTGAGACACTGTGGCCCACGGCTGTGTGCAGGGCCCTTTGCTGTGTGCTGTCATCTCTTGAGCAGCAGCAGCAGCAGAGGACCGGCACCGCTGCCTCCGCCGTCTCTGGCTGCTCCCCGGTTCTTCAGCCCAGGCCCAGCTGCAGCAGCAGGGGCACTGCAGTTGGCAGGTGTGAACCGGGAGGCTGCAGAAGGAGCAGATATACCCATCTGCTGCCTGAATTAGACTACTCAGCACCGTGCCTGCAGTGGATGGACAGTAATATCAAATAATAATAATAATATCTGTAGCGGAAGGAGTGGTAATATCAAAAAACACCAAAGGTGAACTCCTCTGGCATAGCCCTGAGGATGCCCTTGCCCATGGGTCAGTTGCCTCCTACAAAGGAGCAGAGTTTGTGCTGGTCTTTCCCAGCTTGTCCTCCCCCACGGTGTCTCTCTGGCAGTCACTTTTACACTCTGTTTCTAATCTCCCAGCAGGGCATGGTGTGTGCTGCAGTAGACTGGTGCTTATCTTTGTGTCTGGTGACCAACTAATGCATCTACTCTCACCGCTGGGTCCTAAAATTCAATGAATGCTTAATTATTACAGTGTTTGTTCTGTTAGCAACACTTCTATTCTGTTGCAAACATTTTTCAAATATAATGGGGATAAGGCCTCTGCCTGGTATTGTTTGTAGTCTGAACATGTAGCTATAACCTGGAGAAAAAAAAAAAGAACAGAAATAAAGTGTTAGAGTGATGGTTTTAAGATGAAATAGAGGAATGCTTGGGGGTTTTTGTGCTTGTGACTGGGATGAGAACACATCAAGAAGGAGGGGAGAACTGCAGATTATGGAGCTATTACTCATTATAATTATATATTTTGCACCATTACAGCCACTCTGAGATCTAAACGTACCTTGCAACCAATAACAAATTAAGCTGCATGATGGCCCGTTGATGTTAATCATGGAAGACCGAGGATTATGTACCCCTGGCCAGGATAGACTTTGCTTTGCTTTCAAAGAAGTGTGGGGAAGGTTAACACCAAGTTTAACCTTATTGTCCAAATTAGATGCATCACCACGATGGTGATAAGCATGAGTCACAGTGCTTAGATCTACCTCACGGATACCCTCCCTTCTCCCTCCTGTGTTTCAAGACAGAAAGAAGTGGTAGCCATGTCAGCTTCAAATCTTTCAGGGTAGCCAGGGCTCCAGAAATATTCTCTGTTGGTTTCCTTGCCAAGAAACTAAATGCAACTTTAAATAAAGCAGATGGAGGCCCTTCCCTGTCCTCCTTTCAGCTGCTCTAGTCATTTTTTTCCTAGACTGAGCTCCTGCTGATGTGCCTGTACCCGCTGCTGCTGCCTGCCAGGAACCCTGGCACACTGATAGCAGGTTTCCAAGGATCTCCCCGTGCCCAGGGAGGCAGGACCATGTCCAATGGCCGTGGGCACCCCAAGCCCCTCCTGATGCCCCCCAAGACCGCATTGGCCATGACGAGCTGGCACCGTGACCCACCAGGAGCAAAGGGCCGAGCCCCAGGATGACCCCAAGCCTGCTGGGTCTCTGAAGTGATGCCAGTCACAGCCCTGGGGCTCTCTCTTGATGCAGCTTACCGGCTGCTGACAAAATGGCATGAGAAAAATTATTTAAAGTGCAAAGGCCCTAGTCCTGCAGCCGTGTTGAGGAGTCTCCTGCACCCTGCGTTTGCAGCAGCCTGCTCACCCCGGTGGGGCGTAGGATATGTATCTATCTCACGCGCACCTGTAAATGCCCAGTATTTCCATGCCTAACTAACTGGAAAGCTTCTACAATGGCAGCTTTAAGAAAGGTTCACATGTTTATTCTGCTTTGCCTCTAAGTCAGACACAACTCCTGAACGCAGGAGAGGGTGGATCCCGTTCAGTCCCCGGGGATGTGCTCAGGCTGTTCCCCACCACCACCACCGGGCAAAAGGAGCAGGCTTGCCTTCAGCTGCGCTGAATCACCCGCTTTCCCTTTAGAAACAAATCCCTCACTTTGCCCAGGGATCTTGGAAAGCACACAAGGTATATCCCAACTGGGATTGCGGCAATGCTAATGGGATTTACTGAACGTGTAGATCTTCCCTCCCCTTCCTTCTCCTGCAGCATAGGAAGCAGCAAATGAGTGGGATTTAGGACTGGGTCCCCCTTCCCCTCCCTGCCAGGGCTGGCTGCAAGGTGGGCTGTGGCCTCCCTGAGCTGAGTAGGTCACAGCCTAGCTCGGCACTGCACGGCATCGCACAGCACAGTTGGGGTGCCTGCCAGAGGGGGACGCAGATGGGGAAGCACTTGCAGCATCATGCCCTCAAATCATTACAGCCAGACAGGCTGGTGATTTGCAGTCCGGTTCTTCACTGCGCTTTAGCATCTCGCCCCTTGTGAGATTTCAAAAGAAAATAAAAATCCAAAGCTGGAGTGCTGGCAAGCAAAGCTGGCAGTGCTAAGCAGCTGCCCAGCAGTCTGCAGTGCCGTCCCTTCCCCCAGCCGCTGCAAGCTGATGTGCCAGTCTCATTTTGATGTAGCCTGTGTTCTGATTTCGCCTTTATTTTCCCCCAGTTTTTTACCCTGAGGCAAAATTCAGCTCTCATGCCCGCACAGAGCTTTGCTCCCCCCTCCCCGCCCCTGGCCCCGGCGCCCAGAACTCCCACAGACAGGGTGCAGCAGTCAGCCCTGGGACGGCTGCCCTCACCCCTGCCCAGGGACAAGGAGCAAAGTGACTTCCAGATATGCAGAGCAAGAGATTTGGATCAGCAACAAAAATGTATAAATGTAAGACTGCACACATATTAGTTTGGAATACTGATTAGATCCAGAAATAAAGGGATAGAGTAGCCAAATATTTTGGGAAGCCAGCATTTTGTATCATTTATTATTCCTCAGCCAGCTTGAGTTTGAATAGGAACTGACCAAATGCTTGAGTATCACGTTGTCACATACCGGTACAGTTTGCGTCAGAGGTTTTGGCTTAGGATCTACAAACGATTTGGCAAGTAACCTGGCTGGCTAAATCCGACCTTTTTCTAAAACGGGGGCCAGGGAGTGCCAAGGAAGGGATCACAGTGTGTGTAAGGGAAGCTGTTCTTGTTTCTCTACAGTGCTTTGGCTGCACAGTCCTGACATGTTGTTTAATGATATTTCTACAGTTGTTAGTCCTGGCCAGTGCAAAAGCATCAGTGAAAAAGGAGCGTTGAGAGACCTCCACAAAAGGCTTCTGTAAGTTTAAGATGGGGAGACTTAAACAGGAGGCTCTAGTCCAGTGAAGGGAATACCCAGATAGAGGAGCCCCCTGTTCAAGGTACACCCCACAAACTCATTGGGAGGGAGGAGTCACTGGAGAGCCGGCGTGCCTGATGCAGACCGGTGGGCAAGGGCTCCAGAGGCAGAGAGAGGCTGGGGGTGGAGGAGAGCAGTAACAGCACATGCACAAAAGTACCCAGAGCCAACTGCAAGGAAAGACCCCCCCTCTCCTTCCCTGTAGGACTCTGAACTCCAAACGCTCGACTGCCAGTATAACTTTGGGTCAGGAAAAGAGGTCAAGGCCTATGGAGGAAGCTCTCCATGGAAAGATTTCTCTGCTAAAAAAGTGGTACATGTAAAGGCAATGTCTGAAAAGACCTGGTCTCGATGAAAGATTGCTACATGTTTGACCTCTCCCTGGGCTTTGCCTCTCCCCTCTCTCCTTGCACAGCTCCCCGCACACACTCCATTGCTCACTGGGTCTTTCTGAGGGTTATCTTTTATCTGCCTGTGGGCTCCAGCTTCTGCAGAGCCCACCCAGAGCAAGGCTGATGTGTCAGTTATTATTATTGCCCACTGGAAGCAAGGGGTGTGGGGCACTTTGCTATTTATATCCATAGTTTCTCGCTCTGCAAACAGCTTTCTCACCTCTCATAAAAGTGTCATTGGATGAGCACCCGTATCACTGTGACACCAGGCCATCTCACCATGTCTGTCCCAAACTCTTAGGACGTGCTGGTGAGAAAAAAGAGTGATTGCAACTGAGCTGTGCCTGGTTTGTGGTCCTATGGTGTAAGACACTGGAGACAAAACCTCTCTTAGTTTCATTTTGAATTCCTTTTCTCTAAAAAAGGAAAGGTGTTGATGAACAACAAGAGCAAACTGTTCACAGATTAAAGAAAAGGAAGGTGATGCCATCTGTATAATGCACTCTGGGATGTAATTATTTATGTGATATTAACTTGAGTAGTTTCTGTCCTCTGTAAGACTCAGTTTCCAGTTAACTTGAAGAAAATCCATCAAAGTCCATCCAAATAAATTAGTGGGTTCATGTGTTATGGTGTATGTGCACTGCAGTACACCTATGGGGGCCAGCATCCCAGTCTGTACTTCACTAGGCACTCACGTAACTAAACCATCACTTTTACATCAGAAAGTTTCAGATGTAAGGTCCCAACCTTGCAAACTTCAAGATGGTTATTTTCCAGTCAAGGCTGGGAGGAGGCCAGTGGGGCCTGTCAGAAGTCCATCCTGAACACAGCTGTTGCACTGTGAGAGTTAAATGGTACCACTAGCATCCCATCCCGCTGCCTCTGACTTCTCCAGATCAGAGGAATAGCTGTTGGATAGAGCAAACTGAAGGATACACCTGAGTAAGAGTGGAAGACAGCAGGGAAAGGAAGCAGCAGAGCCCCTGGCTGTGTGTGACGGCAAGGCAAGAAATGAATTCTGCAACCGGTACTATGGTCATTGTAACAGCACATGCATTTCATTTACTGTATTTAGAATAGTTTGACGTTTTACTCTGATCCACTTGGCTGTAACAATATAGTACCGGTGCATAAGACAGGTCAGAAGAGTGCAGTGAAAAGGAAAAGAAATGCTTCTCCTGGCACCCTTGACAAATACTGGGCTTAGCAGAGAAGGCAGAGCGCCACAGAAGAGATTCTAGCGTCGTTATCTACCTAAAGTCTTCCAGCAGCACATGAAAGTTGTTTCACTGATCTTTAGGCTATGCCAATGTGGTACCAATATTTATCATCACAGATTATGAATTCCATTCGGTGTAGAAGAAGATTTGCTTTTGACAGTACACATTAGGTAAAAGGGTGTAAAATCAATCTTAAGAAGAGATTTTTATCAGTATATTCTTAATGATACAGAATACATTTAATGATACACTTGCGAACTGGGTGTTTAAAACAGCGTGTGCAGGCATCTTGAATTACAAAACTCTGGAAGAGGGACTGAGGCAAGTGGGATGCATAGCTATATCTTCTTTAGATTCCTTTTCCAGGCAGCTGGACCGGCCTAGAACAGGACTTTCAAACTCTGCAATCATATCTACATCTTTCATTCCTACAGAAGGCTGACAGATTAAGGGATGCGATATAGACTCTTCTGTCATAATAGAAAAGGGCTTATATGGGTTTTGCAATGAAGATATGATAAAGCTTTAAGAGGGTTGTACAATTTTATGCTAATCCTTGGCAAGCAGATCAATATCAAGGTAAAAGGCATAATGTTTTTGCAAAAGGACGGATCAGCACTGATGTACTCAGATGAGAGGCAAGGCTACAATCAAGTTGCCAGGTGATGCTTGTAGTACAAAATCAAATAAGGAAAGATTTCTTTTTGCAGGCATGGTAAGCTTGTTTCTGTTCTTCAGGAACCATAAATGTTAAAGCTGGAACAGCTACATTTGACCATCTGACAAATATGAATTGTTTAGCACATCAGGTCTCTGAGTAGCTTATTGCTCAGTGTTGCTGCATGGAAATTTATATTCCCTGGAGAACACTCATATACACTTATGGACATCATTAAAAAATTAAATAACATTTAATCATGTATCTCATGCAGAATTCATCAGTGACAGTGGATATTTCACTGAGTAGGTTTTCCCCTGCTGTAAATCAGTACACAGCAGTAGAATAAAATATAATAAGATGAGAATGAATATTTAGTTTGGAGGGAGCACAGCAATCGAAAATGATTGTTTCTCGACTAAAATCCAATGATTTTGCAGACGTGCCCAGAATCTGCGATATATTTGTGTCCTTGAAAAATATATTAATGGGATTACGGACTAGTCACAGCTCATAAATTAAGAATATTTCTGATCTATTTCACAGGGAAAAGGAGGGAGCAGAAAGGGGACCTACAGGTAGGACCTGGTGCGGTGGAGGCACTCCATGTGTTGTGATTGCGTAGCCTAGCTCGACAAACACAGCAACAAGAAGCACAGGGGCATAGTTTAATATTGGCCTTGACACAACAGATTAATTTTGTAGACACAGCAGATTATTTTTCTGTAGCCCTGGGCTACTCCTCTCTCTCCCTCCAAGAAGTCCTGCCTGGGCTGCCTGCAGTCACCGACCCGCATGCGAGAAACTGCCAAGAGAAATGCAGGGAGCGGAGGGCACGGAGCTGCTGGTCGGGCTGGCAGGAAGAGGAGGAGGAGGAGGGCGAGTGGGTGCACTGCGTGCAGAAAGGCAGCAGCAGGATCTCCGAGATGGGCCTTGGGCAGGAGGGAAGAGGAGCTGTGGCCATCTCTGCCCCTGGGGTACGGCAGGGCTGTGTGCTCACTGTCTGCCCCCCATTCCCACACCAACCCTGCTCACTTGACAAGTCAAAAGCCACCTCTTAACATCTCCCCAGACAGTCACAGCTCTGCAAACCCTGCAAGGTCGCTGAATGCGAAGCAGGTAGTACAGCTATCTCCATCACTGTCAGGGCTGAGACAAGTCTGAAGCGCTGTTTTTCTCAAGTTCGCCCTGAAGAGCCACGCCAGCCGAAGGGGAGTGGGCTGGGTGCTGCTCCTTTTGTTCCTGAGCAAACACTTCCAAGATCCCGTCAGATACACATCTGCAAACACAATTACACATCCATCACCAGCAACTTAATTTGAAGAGAGCAGCACAGGTGTGTGAGAGAAGCACCTGCAGCCTGCACGATATTTTTTTACTAGCTTCAGCAAATACAATTCTCCATTTTCCATGGGAGCAGCTGGGTCGAGTACTAAAATGTCTTCCCCCCATACAAGCACTTTCAGGAGACTTAAATACTTTGAATTTAGGGCCCAATAAGTCTGGGTTTATGTGAGCATGCCCTTTTCAGCATACAAATTTTGTTCAAATGAGGGGGAAAAAAGGAATTTGGACTTTTTCCAGATTTTGCAGATGTCAGATAAATTTTGTCTCATCAGACAGCTTCACACTGACTCCAAAGCCATTGTATACATGCACACATGCACTCTTACACCAACTATGCACAGGGCAGACCTTCTGTGGCTGTGCTGCCCAACCGACCTCCACTTCCTCAGCAAGTCCCACGTGTTGCAGACTCCTCTGATTTATGGCACACGTGCTATAGGCTCAGTTTGTCCCAAACTCTGCAGAGATATTATATACTGGTGCGGGGTAGGTGCTAGAGGTCTGAGATACCTAACAGACTCTGCACATGTACTTTGTACCCTCTTTTCCATCCAGGACTCCCTACCTGGAGATAGAGGGGCCATTAGTGAATAGTCTGACTAAATTACAAGCATGACTGACAAACTACACATCCTGTTCAATGCAGCCTCAGTTTAGCTGGGGGCAAGCGCAGGCGGACGTGCAATCCCACAGCCTCTGCCAGCTCACACACCCCGCAGCCCGCACCATGTGCAGGGGCACTGCAAGGGACTCCAGGCAAATCCACAGCTCGTGTTGCCAGTTATTGCCGAGCACCCTCATTTCCCGAGATCTGCGAACTGGAGATGGTGACTGCTAATAAATGGAGTGCTCACTTAATTTCCTCCACCCTTTTAGTTAAAAGGCAAAGGCAAAAGCAAAGCAAACAGTGCTAAGTGTATTATGATGGGGTTAGCTAATTGAGCTCTTTGGCAATTTCAGTGGTATGCAACTGCATAGCCTTTGTGGTGGATGTAATCACATATTTGCACAACGGTGTGAGGCAGCAGAAAGCTACCCAGATCAGAATTTAGTTATGGGTCTCATTCCATCAGTGAGAAACTTGTTTGGTAACCCCTCATAACTCCAGGATTTTAAATAATGCCTTCCAAATTCATTCTTCTTTCCGGGGAGGCCTGTTTCTGACACCATCAGTGTGCTTTTCAAGGAGGCTTTGCTCCCAAAAGTCCTTGGACTGTTGCTGTATCCACAAGCAAAATACCTGGGATGCATTGTGCCTGCTGCTCAGTAATGACTGGACTAAATTAGGCCCTGGGTTGGTAACTGCCCCAGCACAGCTAGACCCCTAAGGCTCCGTAAGGACAATAGCACACGTCTTGCCCCACAGAATCATTGGCATGAGTGGGGCTTCCAAATCCAACAACTTACCAACTAACCTTACAAGGAAACCCAAGTCCTGTGATAAAAGATAAATGTGCTTTGCATGTTCCTTGTTCTAGCAACTCAGAAAGCAGCTGAATGAAGTTCTTGTAAAGTTATCCCCCAGACCTGCCCAGCTGGCTGCAAATTTCCACACTCAGCTTTTAGGAGGAGGACATATTTTACCCCAGTGAGTAATGAGTGAGCAAAACCAAGATGCTTATGAGGAAGTGCACGTTGCCATTTTAAATATAAGGGCTAATGTGGGGAAAACTATCAATTAGATTTACAACAGAAACAATGTTTGTACAGGCAGGAGATGCCAAATTCTGGTACTTGACAATGAAAACCTCTTACTGTAGGAGGATCCACTGTCCCCCCCTTAGTGAAGCTGTGTTCAAAATCTAAGCCATCCCTTGATCTCATCTTTGAAAGTAGCCGCTATTTCCATTGCTGACTGAAGAATGTGGTTCTGAACAACACTGAACACTGGAAAGTCCAAACATCAGGGTTAGCATCAAGATTTCTGCCAGTCTGAAGTCTTAATGTGTCACCGTTCTCAAGCTCCTTGAGCAGCCTGAGAATTGCCATGGCCTTGTTGATCTTGCACTGTTTGACTCTGTTTTGGGAAAACAACAGTAATAGCTGGGTTTCAGAACCACTTTTCCCCTAAGCATTCAATCTGCCTTTGCCCTTCACACACAGTGTATAGGGCACACATTGTTTTATTATTGTTATTTCCAAATTAGCTCTTCTAGGTGTGTCTCCTGCCTTTTGTAAATGGGAGTGTTATGTCTTGCAACTGAGCAGCTATCTAGATTTTTTTCTGGTTGCTCATGCCCATGGCATCTCAGCCTGAGCATGAGGCTCGGCCAGCGAGCATGAACTCCCCACTGTTCGTTCCCCCTGCAGTGCCTCCAGTGGGTCTGAAGATAGTGAGAAAATGGTAAATGTAGGATGAATATGTGGGGAATGGATAAAACTGGACCTGAGGAGCAGGAGCTAATATAGAAGACAAAGGAGAACAGGCTCAGAAAAGGCCACGCTCACTTTTGAGGCTGTGAGGGACTGGGTTTTTTAGTCTGTCTCTGGCCTCTGAAAGATAAATGGCTTTTCATCAGCGTGGGCATGATTCCTCATGAGGAAAGCCCATCCTGGCTGCCCTCTGGGGAGGCTGCTGCTCTCCTGGCCCGGACAGGAGAGACAACATCCCATCACTCCTTGTGACTCTCAGCCTGTTGTCATCCACCTGGGCGCTGGGAGACTCGCTCAGCAAGTTTGGCAGCTCATCGGCTTCCCATAAGATACTAGGTAATTGCTGGTGGATTGTTGTGCGATGAGTAAGTTAGATAACAGGACTATTAAGCACTGTTTCCTCACCACCCCCAAACCAGTATACCAGATACTTCCTCTAAAAATACTGTTTCATCCCAAATCTAATAAACGTATCTATTCTAAACTCCATCTGCTGTTACAGTGTTTAATTAACGGGAAAAATGGTCAGTGTTAGATTTGATAGCTCAGGTGTAAGTTATCATGTAGTAGGATCTGTTAATTACCTGAAAAAAAAGTAAGAGGTAAACACTTCCTTTGCATTTTCAGTCTGGTCAGATACAGTAATGATTTTTCCAAGCCTTCAAGCCAATTTCCTTAATGTTTTCCCCATAATTTAGGAAACATAAACACATGCATAATCCCAGTGTAACAGTTGGCAGCTGCTTGTATTAACCATAAGATTAATACCTTGCTGGAAGAGGGCCTGAGAGACCTAGGAGCAGTGATGCTCAGCAGAGTCATCTTGGCAAGGGGAAGCAGTGGCAGGTCCCTCCTCGCAGTGTGCCGCTTCGGACTGCAGGTGAAATCCCACCTGCCGAGGTCGGTGGGCAGCTTCAGGGTATGTCATGTGGTCCGGAGGGTCTGCTCACCCTCTGCAGCTCCGGTGCGTCCCTGCCACCATCCCCTTAGCGCTGAGGATAACAGGACCTGGAAATCACCATTTCAAAGCCAGTTTTCAGCCACAATGCCCAGCACCCTTCTGCGGCTTTTGGAAGGTCAAACCATATCCTGCCTCAGAGGAAACAAGAGGGAGGCACAGGGAGGTCACGTCCCATTGGCAGCCAGGGGATCAGCGCCAGGATCTACCGGCTGCTTGCCCTGGCCCGGGGCCAGCTGCTCAGGGCCAGCAGCTCCATGTTTCCCCTTGCTCTGCCACCGTGCAGCATCCAGGGCAGGCCTTACCGGGAGTGATCATGAGGGTGCAGCCCTGCCATGCCACAAATAAGTCTCGTACAGTGTGGGGGTCGTGTTAGGCTGTGCTGCTGCATGGTACCCACATTGCCATGGCGGTTGCACCCGGATGCAATACCTGGGCACAAGGAGCATTTTGGCAGCATACTCTGCCACTATCTGTTGTCTCCCAAACTGCTGGCAAGGTGACGAAGAGATTAATTTGGGCTTAGATAAAATACATAGGCCACCAAGATCATCGTCTTTGATTAGACCATACACTCTGCCAAAAGCATCCTCATAGCACAGCTAGCCAAAAGACTGGAAAGCTGTAGTTTCACTTGTGGAAAACCTTCAGAAACATCTGGGATCTGGTCCATCTTTGAGTTTTGCCAGGAGTGTGGAAAGTCTGCAGAGCAAACTGCTGCAGCTCTGTTAGCTGATGCCCTGTGGCACTTCGCTAAGGAGAAAGTACTTTTGTTGATATGGTTCGTTTCATCTTGGGACTTGCAAGAGAGCTTTCTTGCTACAGGTCCCTAGGTTAGACTGTGCAAAAAAGCCAGCGTCCACCTTTCAAGGATAAAAACAATTCCATGAGATATTTTAATCTCAGTATAGATCTGCTGGATTATTATCACTTATAATTAGTTCTCTACATGCTGCGACATTCCCTGCTGGCAACCTCTTTTTCATCTGTAAAAATACTGAAGAGTTGTAAGAAGCAGGAGGACTTGCCAAGACATCTGTATCAAGGTTGCTAGTGTAGACAAGGAATATGTGTCCCACCTGGGAGGTTTGCTGTGTTTAAGCCAGACCCATTCTATCATCTGCATTATATCCTCTCCAGGGGTATGGCTATGGCAGTAGTATGGTGTTCTGTTTCAGCACGAGCTTTAACTCTTTATTTTTTGACTATAATATATATTTTGAACCCTAATGCATTTTTTCACTGTCAGTTGGTGAAACAATTAACTAACAGAGAAAAAATGCTTTGAATTCAGTCCTTTAAATAATTTTCATTTTTAGTGGTTTGCCCTGCTTCTCTTTATACACATCTAAACACCTTCTGAGTCTGGACCAGTTTGTTGCTTCCTGTGTCCTAACACCCAGCACATCAGTTATACTGAGCATTTTGTACCAGTTGAGCCTAACAGTAAACATATGCACCACGCTGAACCAGCTGAATTTAAATGTTGTGGTAAACAAGCTGACATATGAACGCCACCACTTGCCAAATACCCCACTAGCCTGGGGAAAGCTTGCTGGGCTGCAAAAGGGGAGAGGAGAGTCTGAGAGCTGTTTAAATTCCTGCACAGTTCTTCACTCATATTACTGACTTACGCCACACACCTCACCAAGAGGAGAGCTTGAGAAGAACCACACTCTTTACTTTAGCAATGGTCTTGGTGGTAGTAGGGCCAATTGCTTCCCCAGAGGCACAGAAGCTGACAGGACCACGTGCTGACTTGCAGATACGCACAAGCACGTGATGGGGTCACTCTTAAGGCTTTGCAATAGAAAACAGGTTTTTCTGAATTTGGGGGTGAGCTCTGATTTTTATTATCTGGCAGAGAGGAGTGCATGTCTTCTGAAATGCTGGAAGGTGGGAAGGGACTTTGCCCTCCACTATTTCTTCCCATTCTTTCACTGGTTTGGATGACCAGAGTATGTCCTGCCTCACGCTTAGCTGCCATGAACTATTTGTTCTCTCACCTAAGATGATAGATAGAAATTAAACTAAACTAACATTATCTACCTTTTCCTATCAATGATAAAAATGTTTTCTATCTCATCACATCAGTTCATTGAGTAGGATAAGGGCGTACATTCAGCAGCAGCAGTAATATATGGGTTTGGAGTGCAGAGGTTGACCCAGGTATTGTTCACCGAGTCTGTGATTCAACATTTATTAATACCAGCTCTGTATCTACCAGATCATCTGGCAGTACAAGTTTAATCCAGATCAGAAACAAGCCCTCAACTGCATTTCTATCAGGTTAGTAATTGTGTACTTTAGGGAGTCTGTGCCAGCTTGCACCACGATCATGACCTGGCAGCCCTGGTGTTGCATTTGCCCTCTTTTTTTGGTTGTCTTTGCATGACTGAGGAACGTTGTCCCAGTTGCATTGAGAGGATGTTTGGAGGTGGCACCCCAAGGAACCAGCCTTCCAATTTTAAGGACAGCTCATGTGTTTCCAGTGGAGTCCTGCAAAAGATGTTCAGGGGAAGCTCAGAACTATGGCCAGCAAGATATTTCCAAATCACACTAAGTAGCAGGATTAATCCACACCTAGCTGCATCCTTACACCTGGCAGAGCTGATTCACATAGATCCTGCTGTTTAAGTTAAATTTCCTGATCCCTTGCCTGTTGATGAATAGGGCCAGCCTAAGTATTAAGGAAAGAGTTATCCACCACACATTGCCACTCTGCTTTGGTGTGGAAACTGGACATCCAGCAAGATAGCTTTGGAGCTGATTTATGCTACCCAGAAGAGTCTCTGTTCACACTGTCTGCAGGGGATGAGCACAAATGGGCAGTGTGGCAGGCCTTGCTAGTATGGGTGTGTGTCTCCAGGGTTGGGACCCTTGAGAATAGGCAGATGCCCACCCTTTGCGTCTCTCTGTCCTTCTCCGTTCTGTGCCAGGACCTTGTGGATCACCACGGATGGCAATTGCTAGTTTGTTCTCCTGGCCTGTCAGGCTGCACAACACCTGGGTTTCCACAGCTCTTGCCTGGCTGTCCTGGTTTCGGCAGGGATAGAGTTAATTTTCTTCCTAGTAGCTGGTACAGTGCTGTGGTTTGGATTAAGGATGAGAACAATGTTAATAACACACCGATGGTTTAGTTGTTGCTAAGCAGTGCTTACACTAGTCAAGGACTTTTCAGTTTCCCATGCTCTACCAACTGAGCAGGCTGGAGGTGCACAAGAAGCTGGGAGGGGGCACAGCCAG
>NW_008825216.1:7733746-7740480 GCF_000699105.1 Pygoscelis adeliae | reverse complement strand
TTCCGATTCTCTCCCCCATCCCACTGGGGGGAGGGGGAATGAGCGAGCAGCTGTGTGGTGCTCAGTTGCCGACTGAGGTTAAACCACGACACTGGCCAAAGCATGCAAAACCAGAAATTGTGCTCCTGTTACAGAGTGCAGTGAGGTAAATGGAGATGGTGTACAGCTGGTGGTCTTTCAGGATCTTGCCTCACCTTTCTTTTCAGAAGAGATCAACTACCTCCAAACAAACGGGGTAAGAGATGCTCTACAAAGCACCATTGTCCTATTCAAGGGCTGTGTTTATGTCCCAGCTTGTACTGCAGTCCAACTCCTTTGCCCCAAGAGGAGCAAAACACTTAGTAGCACACATTATTGTTGTTGGCTTTTTGTAGGCCCATCTGAGTTTATCCAAAAGGGTCTATACAAGGTGCTGAAATAATTGTGTGGGATGGTATGACAGACTGTACTATTCCGTAGGTTTCCAGTGACAGCCAAGTGCATGGACATGTCTCTTGACACGTCCATGTCAGTACCTGTACTTGGGTCCAGTTAGAATTAGGACGTGTGGAAGGTGGATTCTGCCTCTGCAGGCGTAGGCAGAGCAGTGGAGCCACGCTTGCTAATGCTGTGCACAAGTGAGTCCAGGCACTAGCAGGACTGGAAACTGAGGCACATTGGTAGCAGGCAAGGAGGAGTCTGAGCACAGTTCATGCCTATAGAAGAGGAAGTCTCTCTGGGTCCAAACCTGCTTACAGAGCAGTGCAGCAACAGCCAGAGACCATGCCCTTGGTGTGTAGGTGGCAAGAAAGGACTATGGGAGGTCCAGTCAAAGGCCTATAGACAATAAGCCTTGCAGATCTGCTGGGAAAATGTTATTAAGCATTAGCACATCTGAATCAGTAAAGTCTCTTTAGATTGATAAATGGATTAATATCGTGTGGCTGTCACATTTTTGACACAGTGCCAGGTGCCCAAATTTTCATTTCTGGACTCATGGAACCATGGCCCAGGGGCAATCCAAAATAACTTGTTTGGACCCTTTGCATGTAAGTAAATTTCTGTTTTACAAGGAGACATCAGACACTCCACCCCCCCAAAAAGTCCCAAACGTAAGCAAAATGCAGCAATATAAATGTTAACTATGAAACAGATAATTAATCTAAATGCTAAGAGTAGGGGATTTAATATTAACACGGAAACTTAGAAAAGGCTAGGAGATAAAAAGTTGCTACAGCTGATTAGTAGGAAGAACCAAGTGTCTTCTCACCATCCTTTTTATTTTGGGTGTTTTTCAGAAATAACTCATCAGATCATGTATTTAAATGTCAGAAGAAGGCTTCACATCATTTCTCCCATCTCATAAAAAGGAATAAAATGGACAAGGAAGGGAGATGCTGGTAGGATTTGCAAGTTCATCCCTGAGCTGCCACAGTACAGTTTCACCATTGTGCTGATTACTGAAGACTGAATCACGGGTAAGTAAATGGCCCTTGCCAAGAACTGCAGATGTTCCAACCACCATGAGAACAAAAGTATGCAACAAAAGCTCATGTCCAACTCTTTGGGTAATGGCATGCCTCGAGTGGGGGAAAGGGGGCTTAAGAAATTATTTTTCTTCCATGGATTTTCCATTGAGTACTATTAAACACAAATGCACCTCCTCTTTCTCATGGAAACCCGGAGTCAGAAATCACTGGAAGCTGGGGAAATATTCCAAGAAAATATCACTGAATGCAAGCCCTGTTCCTGCACTCTCCCTAAGCACCTGCCACTGACTCCTGTCCAAGGCAATGCATCGGGCTACGGTGACCCCTGATCTGATCCAGTGTGGCTGCTCTTCTCTTCTTGAAACAAGGAAATCCTTTTTCAATTATTTGAGGCATTTGTCATTACCTTTATCCTATTAGGGAGTCTGGGTCTCATTTATTGTCTCTGATGCAATTGAGACATTTTGTACTTCAGCCTTGCATGTAGCCCAAAGCCTGGCAGAAATCAAGAACATTTGTGCTAGCCAGCATTTTCCAACTCAGTCCAGAATAAATCAGCCTTTCTGTCATGGTTTAACCTCAGTCGGCAACTAAGCACCATGCAGCCGCTCGCTCACTCCCCCCCACACCCCTCCCGGTGGGATGGGGGAGAGAATTGGAACAATTACGAATGGAACAATGTCCGAAACCAGGACACTTTCACATTGACATTCACCCATACATTTCTGGGTATTCTTTGGTGGCTTGATTATCCTCAAAAATTTAGGTTAACTTTAGCTATGAACCTTTCATTGATCATCGCCCTTCCATTTCACTCCACTCCTCGCACACTTGCAAAAAAGATGGAGTCAGGCTGCTGCTGCTGGTGCTGCGAGGCGGCTATCTTCCCAGCTGCACAAGGTTTTAGGAGCAGAAAATCAACTGGCACACCTGGCATGAACATGTCAGAAACTTCTGTGGTATTTAATTAAACAGATGGACTAGAAGTGTGCCCTTAAAAAAAACCCCAAAAACCAAAAAACCCACCTAAGCAAACTTGGCAAGCTGGTATTGAATAATAAAACCAAGCCATCCTCCAGAAAAACAAGTGTTCAGAAATCTAAGTGATTATCCCATTCAGGGAACGAGGACATTGAAACGATGAAAACAGTCAACTTTCAAGCCAATAAGACAGAGGTAAGAAAGAATTCAAAAATAAAAAACAGAAAGAAAGTGAGAAGAGGGACAGATTGCCAGCATCCAGTTAGGCCAGCCTGTCTTATTGGCTATCTGAAAAAATTTAGCAGGGCATCTAGAGGTAAAAGGCTGGTATTTGCAATTTTGGGAGGTGGGAGCTGGCAGTCTTATTCTACATACTTCAAATGGGCTTTTGTGGGAACTATATATATACTTCTCCTCAGAGCTTTCTCCAAGGTAGCTCTTCTCCAGCTACCTTTTAGCTTCACTATCAATGCTCTAATCAGCACTTAGATAATTCTTGCCTTGCCTATTTTAGTATATTTAAGCTAGAAAGGTGTTAACACACCGGGTCTTTGTAATCATCTCAATTTTTTCTGACAATTGTAAAAGATATCTCTCAGCCAAGTCAACAAAAAATGTCATCCATGAGATGACAACGATCAAATGATCAAATGATCAGACCATGAACAAGACATAATATGCCAAGAACATTAGGGTTTAAAATCTGGAAAAGGGACATTTCAAAACTGACTGCCTCTCTTTAAAATGCCATAGGTGGATTGCTGCCTGGTGTCTTTCAAGATCACTCCCTGGGATGGAATGTGCCAGCTGGGATTTTTACTGGGAACAATTTTATTTTTGGAGAAGTTGTAAGATAGAAAATTGGCCTAAAAACTAACTTTAAAGAAGCCACTACAAAGTGGCTTCTACTACTCTATAACATTTAGGCCATTTATCTTACAGCAAGCAATAAAGCAGCTGCTGGAAGCAAACAGCAAAGCAGGTCAACGAATCAAGTTATAGTCACTTTCTTTTGCAAATTGTTTCCTCCTTTTTTCTTCCATATCCATCTGTCCAAGAGTTAATTCTGAAATCCCTGGATTTTTTTTAGAAAAGATTTCCACAACTAGCTATGAAATACTTGTTTCAGAAGACACCTTGGTGGCCAGCTCAGCTGCACTATAATGTCCCCTGGAATGTCTTTCATGTTTCCATGCAAAGCTTGGTTTTGAAGTAACTTTTATATATATATGTGTGTGTGTGTGTATATAATTACATTATATGTGTGTGTGTATGTATATGTATATATTCAAAAAAGAGTTTATATTTTAGCACCCTTTAGTCTGCTTATAAAACTTCATCACTGACAAATTTTGCAGCATGGTTCTGCCCTCTGGTTCTGCAAAGGCTGTGCCTGTTCAGAGAGGAGAGGGGCTAAGAGAATTAAAAATGCAGAATGTCCTCAGGGGCTCATTCCTGGCAATAATTCACGCAGTTTGCTGCAAGTAGAGATGTGAGTAACATTTCCCATCTTGGCTCCACCCCAAAGAGTAATGACTTTCAGTTTTCATTCTGCCCTGACCTAGGTTTTGGACACTGGGAAAGCTGAGAGGAAGGTTTCATTTAACTAGTTCCCAGCTCATGGAATGACTTTGGAAAACAGTCTCTTCACCAAAAAATATGTTTTTTTTCTAAGCTGGCTAGCCCAAACTTGGGTACAACCCTAAGTTTGAGTCATTTCACATCCTTTCTTAGAGCATGTATTTTCTGTCTTCATTTAACAACTTACAAGGTTAGTAAATATTCTCTGTGTGTGTGTGTGTATATATCTGTATATATATACACACACACACAAAAACCCCTAAGGTAACTAATAAGTGTGGCAGTGTACATGAGAGTATATAAAACCCTAGCTCTTACATTGGAAACATAAAACATAACAAAGCCAAGTTTGCATAGTAATTTATATCAAAGAGTGCAATTAAAAATAATATTTGCTTCCCGTCTATTATAAGAGACTTCCATTAGTAAAAAAGATTAAAAAATAGCATTTCACTGCCCACACCTGAATCTTTATATATTTGTTAGCCATAAGGTAATACTGGCAAAACAAAACAAATCAAAAGGCATATCTTCTGAAGAAAACTCAAATGTGAACACGGTTCTGCAGTCAAGCAAGATTGCGAGCACAGGCTTCCCCGTTGTTCCCAAAATAAGTGAGGTCTCAGTAAAATTTCAGTTCATGCAAGGTCATAATGATTTCTCCCTCCACAAATTACACCACGATTTTAGAAGAGGGAAAATAATCCGAGCCCTCCTCTTGACTGTGCCTGCAGTAGTAGGAGGGCGCTGCGGGTGATGGTCTCCCAGAACACAGATCGTCGCAGGCGGTAAGCAGGTTTTCCCTAGCTCATTCGAACACTCAGAGTTCATATCACAGAAAGTCAAACCTAGGATTATGTGAAAACCCAAGGAAAATAACCAGCTAGCCCATCTAAAATTGATCCTGCAGCCTGGATAATTGTAGTGCTATAATAAATAGGCTGCTTTGTTTTCTCATCCAGACTTTGTGTCCACTGCAAGCTTTGTTGAGCTTTCCGCTACTACAGGCTGACAAGATTTGCTATCCCACTGGCTCCCCTTTGCTTTATTCCTTTGTATGCAGCAAACTGCCTGCAAAATATTAATACACTCACTGTAGAAAATGTGCAGAATCCAAATAGGTGTAGGTGAGACCGCCTTGATAATATTGCATATCATAGTAAAGACCCAGTATAATTTAATTTAATGTGATAAGCACATAAGTCCCAATTTTCCTGACAATTGCTTATCCAGTGTTTCAATTTTTTCTTTTCTTTTTTTAATATTCTTTTAGGTAAAAAAGTTATTTCTATCAGATCCACAGTGGGTGGATAAGATCAATAAAATATGCATACCATTCACAAAAGTGCCAGGCTTTACTTTTATTGAAAAATGTAGTAGTGATGTGTAATAAGAAGCATTCTCCCTTTGTGGAGGTGGAGAACAGCCAGTAACGTTCCAGAAGGCCTCTTTTTTCTGTGCTCCTCCTGCATTTTAAGAAGAGATCACATCCATTCTCGCTTGCTTTTCAGTCTTGATTGAAGCCAACAGACACAGGCAAGAATTTAAACCTGCATAAATCTGACTCTGCATTGCAAGGTTTGTGTACATCCTCGGCTTCTCACTAAGGTACAGGAGCTGCCCCTGAATACAAAGTTGGTCTCCTAAGTGGACAATGTCAATGTAGCTGCTTTGCACATATTAATTATGTTTTATTTACTTGATCCTCTTTATTGTGATTGCTTGGGGGTTTTGGTAATGCTATTAAATATGCTAGTCATATAGCATCGTCACATAAACATTCCCAAAATGATCTTGCCTTTTGGAAGCTCCTAATTCTGCAGTGCTGGCCCCATTACCTTAGCACTAGTTTTCACCAGTCTTTTCCATTTTACCTAAATCAGTGGCTCTATCTGGTCCTGGAACGTCTCTGAGGTCTCTCCACACCAGGCAGTACACGGAGACGCAGGTTTCCATACCCAATAACCTGCCGCTCTATAACTCTTTCATGTGCTAACGAGAACTCATCCCTATCGGCCCCTGCGGCACGGGAGCGTGTCGGGGTGATGCGGTGATGTTTAACTTCGAGCACATCCCGTCTGGCTGCGCTTGGGTTGCACTTGCTGAGCTCAGGGCCCCTCTGCCCATCCCCCAAAACCCTCCCAAAACCGCACCTCCGGGGGCTCTCTGCAACCGTTCAGGACCAAGTATCTCTTATTTGGCAGACTTCTTAAAGGCGTGTCTAGGAAACATTATCTTTAAGCCAAAAAGCACTGATGAAACAAGGGAATTAAGGAGATAAGAGCGTGAAATGAATGGCCTGTCAGTACAACCACTCTTGGCCCCTGCCCTTTCCTAGCCTCGGCGCAGGCAAGCCTGCCCGTTTTATTTGCATAGACAGTGAAAAGTGCTTCTGCGCCAGGGGTCAGCACAAAGCCTATAGATCATTTAAGACCTTGGGCTGGCCTTCTGGGCAGGGGTGAATTTTGCTCAGCCAACATCTTTATTATCTTGAAGTAATCTCCAACCTCTTGGGTTTGGTGCTGTGTGGAAAAATACCTCTGCTGGAAGAAAAAACCCTCCTTGTTTATTTGCAAGGTCTAGACTGGATGGAATTTTCTTTTTCCCTTAAAATTATCCAGATGATATATGTTGCATCGTAATTTTGATCTATGTCTGTTAAGGTTATACTTCTGCTCCCACCAGAGTCTGTGACACTCCCTT
>NW_008825216.1:7720969-7733725 GCF_000699105.1 Pygoscelis adeliae | reverse complement strand
TCAAGCCCTCGAGCCGGAGGGAGTTAGACCTCTGTGGAAAGAAAAGCAATTATAAGAAAATTCTGACTTCATATCTATGGTAATAAAAGAGAACAGCTCAGATAAAAATGAATTAAAGGAACGTGAAAGCTTCTGGTCTGTAGGCAGTTTATGGAGAATGAACATGTTGTGTCTTTAACACGCTCTGTTTTAAATGTTAGACTAGGAAATCAAAGTTTGATCCAATGATAAATCAGCTGGTTAGCACAAAATCTGATGTATTTAAAATCCGGCTTCATAAAAATTTCATTCATTGATTGTGTATTGAGAGACTGCCTAGTCTGTCAAACACCTTCAAGTAGGTCATCTTTTAGGGATTAGTCTAAGTTGCTATCATCTGTTGACATGTCACATGTGACATCATAAGCTTCTTAAAATGAATGAAATTCTGTTTCTTTTTTTTTTTAAGGCAAATGATAGCTGAAATCTTGCAAGGCAGAAAGATTTGCAAAACTGGCTAGTGATTTTGGCTGCCTTGTATTTGGAGTATCCACTTTAACAGTATCTAAAGAGCCTGTTTGTCAGGAAGTGAGTGCTTATTTTTTTCTGAAAGTTGGACATTCTCTCTCAAACCGGAACTCGAAACATGAAACATGGTAGGAATGAATAGTGTACTCTGAAAATCCCTAGCCATCATCTTCCAATTAATGATGTATTGCTCTATTGTTTGTCAGAAGACCAGTTAGGAAGATGGATGTGAGTTTGATCCTCTAACTTTCAGTATCAGTGCTGCTACCGACTTCTTGCACGCCCTTGAGCAAGTCACCTGTGTTAGGCTTCTCAGAGGTGCTCATTGCTGGCCTCATCCTTTGGGCATTACAGTCCGCTTTGAAATTATCTGTGAAGCTTTCTGTGCCCCACTGTCTGCACAACTGAGGCTCCTATTGCAGAGGAGCACTGTGAGCACAATGTCTGTGAGCGCGGCACCATCCACACGTAACATAGACCAGTGAGATCCAGGACTACAGGTCATTATAATAGAGAGATGTTTCTTTTCCAGATTATGTTTCGATAACCGGATAAAATAAGAGGAATGTTTCTGAGCGGGACTTCCTAATGGAGCAGCAGAAAAGCACGGAGGGGCTGCAGCGTCTTTTGGTTGCTCCTTTTCTGTTTGCTCCCATAGTAGCCATGGCCTCTGATGTTGAGGACAGTAAGAGAATCAGAACTACATTGGGAACTGAGGTTGCTCCCTGCTATTAGTAAGAGGAAAACAGGACAAATTATTGGTTTATCATGAATGAGGCTAATAACTCATCCAAATGCATTAAACTAAAATGAGAGACATTATACGAGAATGTTTATTTTTACTGTAGTGAAGCAGCATCATTTTATTGTGTGTTCTAACTACTTAAAGCCGTTGTGTTGGCCATCTTGCATACTCTTAAGGACAATATCCTTATGGAATGATTTTCTTTTAAACGTTAACTGGAGAAGAAAGCTAGTATGAATAACAGTACACTAAGTTTACTATTTATAAATGTCATTTATTTATACATCCTTTGTATATTTGTGCATTCATTGAGACCTTAATTTCTCAAGAAACTTATCTCTGTATCTTATTTACTTGTCTGGAGTGGCTTCCCCTTTCGTACCAGTAAACTAAACATACAATTGTTTAGAAACTCTACGGACTTGCCAAAATATGAACTCATGCACATGGAAGGGGGCAGAAGTTCAGATTTCAATCTGGCCATGTAGGGCGGCACGTGCTGTCCTAAGCTGCTCTAGTGAAGTTGTTCATCTTAGTTGCTCTCCAGAGGCTCTTTTATTGGGAGAGAAAAAAGATCTGACTGCCAAGAAGGACGATGATGCTGTCTGCAGAGATGTATCAAGGCTCTAATAGGGAAAACAGGATATTTCTTTTTTCTTCTTTCTCCCCCTGTTCTGAGGGACCCTGGAAGAGAATATAATCCAAAAAATGGTAAGTCTCTGCAGGGCCATATTTTCCACTCAGAGCCATGCTCTGGCCTTTCAACTCACTATGCCGGGCCACTGACTGCCCCTTTCTGTTTTCTCTCTTTGCCATTGTCAAGGAGCCCCTGATTCCTGGGTCACAGCCTTCTCCTTTTCTTCTGTGCTCCTGCAGTGTCTCATCCACCAAGCAGCTGTAACCAGGAGTGCAGTTTGCTTTACTGACACATAAGTATTTTCTTGCACCTTAGACATAACTCATGAGCAATATACCATCATACAGCTCCACAGTGGAACAGGACACAAAACCCCACTTCTTTTTCCTTGGACACACATTCAAAGGGCTAGTCACCAACAGAATAAACTATGGATTCAAGGAGAAATAAATTTTTTTCCCAAAAGCAAGAAAAATGTTTGTTATCGGTTGCATGGAGCAGAAAAAAAGGATCTGCTCCTTTTGGTTGTAATTACTCACAAACTGCGTGAAATCCAAATGACTAGAGAGCACTGCATAGCTCTCCCATGCCATTCAGTGCTTGGGAGGACCAGGCTTTCGGCAGCCTGGGAGCACCCAGAGGTGGAGACCACATTTTCTCCCTTGCTGTCACAGCTTCTAGGGTTATTCTCTTAGGGTGCTGAACGGTACCGGTGCTGGGAGCTTCCAGGTCTGCCATGTAACATGGGACCAATGTCCCTTCAGGTGCACTTAACCCTGTGGTGTAGTGGCAAATAAAAAGGTGGCTGCATTTTTCCTGTCAGGTACACCTTGTATTGTCCCAGCTGGCACTTGTGGTTAGCAGCAGCTACACTGCTGACTCGCACAGCATCGTTTCAAGCTTTCTGTTTTGGTCAAGTTGCTCAGTGTAAAATGCCAAAGCACGTTGCTGACCCAGTGTTGTGGTTTAACCCGGCAGGCAGCTAAACACCACACAGCCATTCGCTCACTGCCCCCTGCCCAGTGGGATGGGGGAGAGAATCGGAAAAAAAACAGTAAATTCGCGGGTTGAGATAAAGAGAGTTTAATAGGACAGAAAAGGAAAGGAAAATAATAATAACAACAATCATAAATGAATATATAAAACAAGTGATGCACAATGCAAATGCTCACCACCTGCTGACCGATGCCCAGCCAGTCCCCGAGCAGCAACCGCTGGCCCCCCCGCCGGTTTCCCCCAGTTTATGTACTGAGCATGATGTCACATGGTATGGAATGTCCCTTTGGCCAGTTTGGGTCAGCTGTCCTGGCTGTGCCCCTTCCCAGCTTCTTGTGCCCCTCCAGCCTTCTCAGTCGGTAGAGCACGGGAAGCTGAGAAGTCCTTGACTAGTGTAAGCACTACCTAGCAACAACTAAACCATCGGTGTGTTATCAACATTGTTCTCATCCTTAATCCAAACCACAGCACTGTACCAGCTGCTAGGAAGAAAATTAACTCTATCCCTGCTGAAACCAGGACACCCAGAGTCAGCCAGAGCAGTGGTGAGGCAGAAACACTGACTCCTGTAAGCTGGTGTCTGGAGAAGCTGTTCAGCAGCAGCTGTTTTGTGCAGCTTCAAGGGCATGCCACGATAAAAAGCATTATGGCATCTTAGAGCCTGACAGCGCAGCTTCTTTGCCACAGAGAGCTCAGCACTCAGGCAGCGTTTCTCAGCGCTTCAGAAGGCAACAAACTAAAGACAAGCACTCCTGTGAGCATGCACAAGATGCAAAGGAGCCATGCAATGTGAATGGCATGCAAGAAAAGCTCAAGCTAGCCTTCACTCACCCTGTCATCTGGATGAGCTGGAATAGGTTGTCGCAAGGAAAGGACGCTGTCAGAAGACTGCTGCTGCTCCCTTCTGCAGAGGTTTGCTCTTCCCCAGGACACAGCCATGTGCTATGGCTCATATGGCAAATTGCTCATCGGATTGAGTTTTCTTCCTCTTCTTGGATGACATATCCCATCCCTTCTTCATTTGTTATGGGGCATGGTACCTCTGGCAAGGCTCAGTGCACAGAGGGTTGGAAGGAGGTGGGAGCTTCAGGTGCCTGCCTCTGGGCCGGCACGCTCATGAAGGCAGCAGGCAAGCCCCACAGCATGAAAGCGCTGGCTGGGAGGAGGACAGGATGGCATAGGATGCAGGGTTGCTATTGGCATAGCACATAAAATGTGTGTCTTTTTGACACGTTTTGGGAGATAGCGCAACAGACACGCATATGCCACCTAGCACACTTCTGGGAGCATGGCAGGAATCCAGTGGGGTTACAGATTAAAGCTAAAATGGGATAGGATGTCATCGCTCATTTCAAAGATGTGTATCAGGCACTCAGGTCAGGCCCTCTTGGTAAAATTTGTGACTAAAAAAATGCAGACGATTTTGTAATTTTTCTTGTACTAATGATGACCTGTATTTTATCTTGATCAGTAGATATTTCATCTCAGACTAATTATGTCCTCCCCATGTGCTATGAGGGACTCCTAGATCCAAACTCAGAAAGAGTCCTAGAGAATGCATGCCAGCACTTTTAGGGAAGAGGTGGGGGGATAATGCGGTTACAGGGAAATCTAGGCTGTGCTTTCTTGGCCGGTGTCAGTTTGATTGATTTTATATGGAAGATCTGAACATTGTTTTGTGGGCAAGAGTAGTAAAAAAGGTGGTTGCAATTCTCTGCAGATATATTGGGGGTGCTGGAGGAGACTCTCCAAATTCCAGCCACAATCCAGCCATTTATCAGAGCTACCCTTTTGCCACAAAGTGCTTCAGCCTCTCACCTGCCAATATCTTCCAGAGGGAGAAAACTGTATGGGCAGCTCTCTGTCTTCCTCCTCAAGGTGTGGCACGAATTCAAAGCACATCTGAAATCTGATAGAGAATCTCTATGAGGATCCCGACAGCCATTCCATTTTTACACCTCTTTGATGTGCACAAGTACTCCGTCAGCATACTTCCTCTCCTTGTGCGTCTGTGACTTCCAGACACATGCAGGTCTATGGTTCTTCTAGGAGCATCCCACCAAGAGGGCAATGCATGTGTTATCTGTCTGCTATTAGTATTATTCCCCATCTTCCAATTCTGCATTGTTATTGATTGATTGTGTGCTGGCTGGATGACTCTAATAGATAGCTTGTTCGCTGCCTTTAATTGATTGCAAGTTCATCATCCTTTGCCCAGTACCCTGAGCAGATTGCTATTAATTGCCGTTTACTCATTTCACATTACTATTTATTGCTATCTTCCTTCTCATCAGCTTCTTTCTTTCTCTCTCCTGTCCTTTTTGCCTCCCCTTTGCCCTCTCTATCTGCCAGTTTCTCTCCTTTTCCTCCTGTTACCTCTCTGCTCTCCTCCATCATGAACCTGGTTTTTGCCATGGTCTTGGTGAAACTTGTGCCTGCCACAACCTCCTGTCTCACTGCCCCCGGACTTTGCCCTCTCTGTCCCACCCCCTGCCCCTCCTGTCCTCAGCAGCTCCCAGAAGGAGGAAAGATGGGCTGGCACTGAGCACAGCCCAGGGGACCACAAGGACCTGAGCCTATGCCTGAGTGATGCGCAGTCCTGAGCCATTCCTCAGGGGCTGCTTAGGAGATATGCAAGTCACGGTGCTCCAGATGAAGCAGATGAGAGTAAGAAAAGGCAAGAATTAAAAGCAGGCTTTCCTACAGTACAAGAAATAAGACAGCCAGCATCTGTGCTTTGGAGTTGGGAGTGTTTTCAACAACCCTTTGAAGATCTGCACTTCTTGTAGGGACCCCTGCACCTGAGCCGCCATCTTGCCTGTTCGGTAGTGACCCTCTTGCTGGTGTGTGTGAACAGAGTCTTCTATGTGGTGATGGTGCACGTGTGTAACCTCAGCGGGTGGCAGCCAGTGGGACCGTGGGCAGCAGCATGCTGGTGGACACCCACTACACCTGCTGAGAGCGGTAAGTCTTCAGTATGTCCACACTTGACACGAGTCCAGCCAGAGTGCCGCATGAAAACAGACACATCTGCCTTCAGCACTGCTCATCAGCATGCGGAAGGAGGAACCTCCGCTCAGCAGAGTACCGCTATCGAGAGCCGAAGCCTGAGAGAGGGACGCTGGGGACAGCATACTCAAACACAACCCAGAACTTTATGCATTTCATGGATCAGCACAGGGGAGGTTTGTGCACCTCCTTGCCTACCTTCCCCCCTCGAGGCGTGCTTGGTAGCCACAGTGCATCCCCCTTCCCAGGCACTGGCTGGCACCACAGCAACATGCTGCATGGTTGTTATTTCACAGGCAGGAGGAAAGGGTGCAGGCAACGGGCTGAGATACCTTCGGTGTTCCCCTTTGGCTCCTGCCCAGGCCCAGTCCCATTATAGACCTCAGAGGAAGTCTACCAGGGACACTCAGAATGCTTGTCCAAAATAACTTTAAAAAGGCTCATTTTAATAACTCCAAGCCTTGTACTCTTGTATGTCTTAGAAGGAGCTCTATTGCTCTCCAATCTGAACCTTTAAAAATAGTCTGTGTTTTGAAATCATCATAGTGCAGATCATCCTTTACTGGAGGGCTGATAGCAAGGTGTGAAAAAAAAGAGCAGACAAGGATCTGGAATCAAAGGCAGGGAAGCGCTTTGAGACATGTCGATAAGAAGTGCTATATGGATGCCACATTAAAAGGACTGGCAGATTTCTATCTAAGCTGTTCCTCCTCCTGGATGCATTCATCTTTCAGCGCAGCACTTCTTCATCCATACCATCCCTGTGACTGTGATGGCGCCTTTCCAGAAGACTGCGTTCTGACCAGAGGTACGCACATCTAACCACCTTCCCTGTTCATATGCCCTTATCTGAAGCCAGCAAGGTCAGGTCTTTGGTCTCTGACCTGTGCAGTGTGTCGATGGTGCAGATGGTATGTGGAGTGCCCCTAGCTCAAGCCCGCGCACATTTTACTCCTCCTTTTGACCCATGATGGAAGTACACCAGATCGAGATTCACTTCTCTTGTAGAAGCTTAAAGATGTCAGTTCCAGGTGAGGCAAAAAATTCACAGGCCTCAAGCAAATATCTGCGGGTGACCAATGAGACAGCCGAGAGCTTTCCTCTGGCTGTGGGTGCTGCACTTGCTAACATGCAGCTGCAAGACAATGCTTCGGTGATATTTTTAGATGAAAAAATTCAAGCTGTTCCTCCCTGCCTAGCACATGCCAGAAAAAGCACAAATGAACAGCACTACTTTCAGTTCGTTTGCTGGACAAACTATATCTCTCCTTGCCTACCCACGGGGAGGCTATTGAAATGAAGGATGTGCAAAAGGGAAAACTGTGAGAGACCCCAGGGCAGGTGCTGAGGTGATCTGTGAGCAGCAGGGGAAGAGCAAAGCCTCCCTGCAGTAACCCCCATGTCTCCCCGGTGCACGGGGGCTCCCGGCACAGGAGGGGATGGCATGGTGCCTGAAGGGCTGCTCAGGCCAGGTGGGTCCCGCTGGTTCGAGTGGAGGGGCCGATGCGGGTAGCCGCTGGCTGGGCACCGCTGCGGCTCGCTGGCACTGCCGAACGGACCCAGCGGGTGCCAGCGCGTTGCTGATGAATTTGGCCGTCATCTCTCTGTGAGCAGCAGGTAAAGGGTAGTAAGGGAACTGAAAACTCATCTTTGAAACGGAGCTCAGAAGATACCACAACAAAAATTTCAGTTTCAGACACTCAGTTCTGACAAATTAGACTTGATCAAAACATGATGCATCATTCCTATTATTTAACATTAGGGGGGAGATGCAAAATTCTAGAGAGAGCAAAGACATATGGCTGAGTTCAGGTGTGTTACAAAGGTGCTTTAAATTACCCTTCCTTTATCTTTGTTTTTATCTTCCTTTAACTGAAAAAGATCATTACTTTTTTTTTTTTTTAAATCAAACTGATAGAATTCAGGCTTTGAACGGGAGAGAAGACATGTCCACCATAAACAAAAGATGGTTTGTGGATGCTTGTATTTGGCAGCTGTCTTCCAACAAGTAATCATATGAAATAAATGTTGTGCCAGGTACTCACTATAAGAGAGCTAACGATTACATACAGGAAGATGTGACACAGTTGGTTTTGATGGTTTCCCCTGCGGTTTTTACTTCTCCTTTTGGTGAAAGTGATACAACTGTGATTTCTCTCATTTCCACCCTCTTCAGAATTTGTGAAAGTATCCTGTCTGTGTTTCTTTTTATATCAGCATCTTCATCTTGCTGTCAATTCAGAAGCAAATCCAGTTGTTCAAATGGATTAAGGCTAATATGACACATAGCTGGAAAACAGCATTTCTCTCAACCAGTGTTTTATGCATAAAATCACTGAGTCACAGAATCACAGAACAGTCGAGGCTGGAAGGAACCTCTGGGAACCTTCTAGTCCTCCCCTGCTGCTCAAAGCAGCTGACATATGGGGACCAAAAAATAGGAGTGTGCTCTGCCTGTCATTTCAGTGAAATGCATGCAACAATTTCTGTAGAATACTAACACTTTCTTAGTGCATCTAATGAACAGCCCATGTTTAGATATTTTGGAATACAGATGGTATTCAGAATTCATAAAGTGGGCCAGAAGCACTCCCCTAGTCTTCATCCCAGAAATTAGCAACAAAGATATAAAATCAAATGAATACTTGTATACTCACGCCCCAAATTACAAGTTTTTGACATAATAGCATGCCAATGCAAAAGTACTGAGCAATTTTCTTTAAGCAGAATGCAGTGCATTGCTTTTATGCTTGCAAGCCTTTGGCTGTGTGAAGACTTCTGTCTTTTCATAGTTTCCTTAACCACTAATTTATTGTACACATAGGAGATACCCACTCTCCATCAACGTCTAGATACAAGGAGCAAGCACAGCGATGTTTTTGAAGGGATGTGCAAAGGCAGCTGCATCCAGTGTTTCTCTATGGGGACACTTGGCAGCAGCACACTGACATTGGGCACCACCTCGTTCAGCATGCGGTCTGTTTGCGTCCTATTCTGAGTCACTCACCCTTTTCCATGCTCTCTCTAGGCAACCAAGCCCCTAAACTTTGGTTTATATGCAAGGAAACATGCAACACCCTGGTTTTAGCCACCTGAACTCTGTTGGATCTAGCTCTTCACGTCTAGTCCTGTACTACATCACACTGTAGGAGCTGAGGCCACCAAACACACATGTGCTTGTGTTCACACACGGCTCTGCCTGAGTGAGCAAGGGCAAGCTGTCCAAGCTCATTTGCTTTAGGGGACAGGCAGTCTGCAGCAAGGCTCCCTCTCCATACAGGGTCTTTCTCATTTAATTCAGCAGCTGCAGACTTACCTGCAGACTCTTTCTTCAGGTTAGGATTCATTGAGGTCTTTGGTTCATGTTCACCTCACAATTCACTAGGAGAGTTTCTTACCCCATTTCCTGCCACCTCTCTGCCAGCCGTCACCATTCCCACAGCAGAGTCAGGACAACGGGCCTCAGCCTCTGGTTTATGGGTGGACTGCCCTGGGGAATGATGCCTGAAACAATGATGCTCTAGATGACTTCCCCATTCCCACCGTACCTGGCCCTGTGCTACTCATGAATCAGGTCTGAGCTTCTGTGTTTTCCAATTGAGCGGTGGAAAGCAAAGCCTCACCAATTTTGGTTTGCTCAAGACATCCCATTATGAATGGCAGCAGCAGAGGGACTGCTGCACGAGCAGCTCAGGCATTTGCATGGCAAACAGGACAGCGGAAGCAGGGAGGAAGAAACCTTGTGAGTCACGCCAAGGTAAGTGGCTAAGCCAACCCCATCCATCCATGCCGGTCCCCAGTGATTTCACTGCCATGTCAATGGACACATAAATGGGCAGCTGGGACGCTACCTTCAACCACTGGTGGGTTTGGCACGTCTTGTCTGTCCACAGCTTAGGTTCAGTTTCAGTCAGTTCCTGAGTGCTTTGGACAAACTTCAGCTTAATGCAGAACATTTTAAATTTAAATATTTTAAATCAGAGCTTTTTGCTGTTCTTAATCAGCTTTAAAACGACAACTAAGTTCAACCAGCACAACTCAGTCGGTGGGAAAGTCCTAGGTAATTGGATGGGGATCAGGAAATCTGGTCAGGTTTTTAGCCTGAATGAAACTTAGTATCTGCTCTATTCATTAATTCAAACACTTAAACAAATGATAAAATTAAATATTGTTATAATCTGACTAATATAATTAATTTAGAATTAATTACAACTCTCATACCAAAGTCAGATGAGCCTCAATATTATACAGGAATTTAGTCAAATTACTTCAAAAATAATCAGTCCTTATGCGTTTTAAAAATAATCTAAGAAGAGGGATGTCCTCTGTTTAGAAGGTACAGCAGACGAATTTTACCAAAACCTGTCAAGCTGTGATTGAAAATGTTAACCTTCTTTGTGCTGAAATAAAACTACCGTCTGACAATCTGATTGTCTCAGGGACGATTATTAAAGCTTTCTTCTTAGAATTATGTTGCTGAACAGTTGAGTACTTAAACAGACAGCCTGCTATGGTGATTTTGAAAATCATATTGGCAACCTTGAAAATCTAGTTGTTACCTTTCCCTGCCTCCATCCTCAGAGACGTTTATCAATTTGATAAGAAGTTCGAAAACTTTATTTACCAAAGATTGTAGCTAATTGATTCTTTTCAGACTTTTAAACATACAATACACTCTAAAAAACAATTTTATAAAATAATATTTGAACAGTGAAGCCTTCTCTAGATTGACTCTACATGTGCTTATATGCGTGCATTCGATATACCTGCTTTCACGCATAAGATTAAGGAACATAAAAAGACGGCATTTTACAGCAAAGAAGCATAGAGGAAAAAAAAGAATTATCAACTTCTGGATGGAGTCTGAAAACATATCAGCTCTTTCAGGTTTCTGGATTTGTACAAAGTAAAACCTAGGATTGCAGCCAATAAGCCAGATGGTGATCTGCTGGGCATCACATCTCTTGAATAGACTTTTGCTCCGTTCAAGATGACTAGTCACATGTTGGTAGGGGGTACTTTTTAGCGCTGTGACTTTTTTCTGCCCAAGGTGGATGGTCACAGAGATTTTAGAACATTAATCTTCCTTATCTTTTTTAGGGCTGTTCTTTTTGCTTTCCAGAAAATCTGTCCAAAGTCTTTGGACAAATCCAGCATAAGGCCTATCTCTATGTTATACAAGTTACCAAAAACTTTCAGGTCAACTCCCTAACTAACATCAACTTTTAAGAATTCTACTTTAAAAAGGAATTTAAATACAGTCAGTGTTTTGCTTCCCACAGTGCCTCCCTACCCCAGATATATACAAAATCCATAGACAGAAGACCATTTTTGAGGAAACTGGCATGGTCTTATCTGGCTGAAAGGTCTTGAGATAACATTGTGTCAGCAATTTAGAGAAAGTTCAGCATAAAAATAGAAGTCACTACTTAAAAAGGAACCATGATAAACACTAATCACCAAGCATTTGCCCATCAGTGATATTTTGCATGGTTATTCTAAAAGATAAGTTTCACTATGGTGATTTTTTTCTCAGAAACAGCTGACATACATACAATATTTTCCTAGGACACAAATGGGCTCCAAGTCAAGCTGTTTGTCAACTGGAAATTTCATCTTGCAAAGGAAAAGCTATTTTAAAGCCATTCAGGAGTGAAATTCATGTAAAGCACTAAACTGTATATATCAAATTTGCATTCCTTGAACGGCTCTTCCCATGCAGGAAATCTGGGCTCCACAGCTCCCTGTTGTTGATAGCAGAGAATGGCTGAAATACATAGCAAATGCTGTAGAAGTTTCTTCCATTGTGTTATTTCCACTGGGAACTGCATTCATGAGAATTTTACCATCTCCCAATATCATTGTCAGTAGAAGGTATCATTATTTACATGAATTCACATAGACGTTTACATCATTCTGTCCTAGAGACACTGCCTTTGCATGCCATAGCAAGCCACCTTTCGTCCGAAGTCAGAGCAAACAGAAGAAAATAACCATTGTGTGGGTGAAGGTGATTAACAAGACATAAAACATTACACCTGTGATGACTCCTGGAAGGGAGGAATACAAGGATAAATGCCAACTAAATCTTTGTATGTCCTTAAAAACAGAGCTAATCCATGCTGCTGGCAGCACTACTGTGCCACAGGTACTCTTATAGGGAAACTGTTCCTGTGACCGACTCTCTACAGGGCACATTTTGTCCTTTATCGACAATAAGAAGAGAAAAGCAAACAGAAAAAAACATTCACAAACTGCCAAAATTGAGAAGTACCAACTCTGCAGGCTGCAGAGGTAGATTATCAGAGAGGCACCGTTGAGAGCTACAACTCAGAGATGGTTTCAAAGCTGGATTTGGGTGGAAACCTTCCCCTACAATCGCTTAGAAACCATTCTTATTTCTTTGGTCTCTGCCCTGGCACAGTTTTATCATCACCTCTATCTCTGCCCATGCCTCTTTGGTTCTTTTTCTTTTTATATGCTTTACCTTGCATCTCTTGCCTGCACTGATGCTTGTCCTTCTGTACCACACTTTTAATTCTTTCTTCTTTACATTTATGTTTCTTCTTCCTGTCATCTTTTGTGGCTCCAGTCACCCTGCCCATTCTCCTGCATACCAGAAGGCTTGGGGAGGTGGTATTTGATACTCCAGGGGTCTGGTACCCCAGGAGGCTCTGCCAAGCACTGTTACCACAGTCACAATGGAGGGATGCCTGGGCTGATGGACAACTGCGGGAGCTGGTGGTCGTATCTATGTGAGCTTCCACACCTGGCTGAGCTACAATTCCCATAACAATACGGAGGGAACATGAGTATTGTATAAGGACCCATCTTTACCTACAGACACAGTGGCACCAGGAGG
>NW_008825216.1:7707287-7720756 GCF_000699105.1 Pygoscelis adeliae | reverse complement strand
GTTTTATTCCCTTAATTAATCCCATGACAAACACTGGGGAGTAAAATGTGTATTCACACATTTTTAGTTACATAGCCACATATACATATGTGTTACAGCCAAATATTAAAATTCTTATGTATCCATGATTTCACACTGACTTTACACTGTATTTATATCACTACAAAAGAGGCTTTAAAAATTAATCAGATTTTCAGCAGGTGTAAATCAGTGTAGCTCCACTGAAGTGCATTGCCTTGACTTTGGTGTGAATGTAATTCAGACCTGAATCACTGAAGGTGCACTGACTTGTGCCAGCTAAAAATCTGAATTAAAAAAAACCCATAAAACAACTAATGTATTTATCTCCTTGTATCAAAACAAGCTTGGGTGAAAGGAAGCCAATGAGTCTGTCTGTATATATACTACTTTCCATGGGACTGCCAAAAATTTTTTGTTTAGGAGATGTGACTGACATATGAAATTCTCCATGGGAATCAAACACAGAACTGTTAAAATTGCCTCTCTGCTGCTAATGACTTCTTCCAGTTCTCATCCATATGACTAAGGCTTTGCTTATCCAATAGCTGGAGTCAGAGTACTATTATGTATTGGTAAAGTAATTATTTCTATTGAACTTAGTAACAAAATAACAGGCTGATTTCTTCCTGTCTAAAGGACAGGTCAATTTATATCAAGTTTGCATTGTTTTTCCTTAAAGCTTTTTAAGAAAATGCGTTCTTTTTGTAGGGAGCTATAAAGTGGATTTAAGCTGATACCTACTGCCACTACGTAGAAGGCAAATTGCCAGCACGGCTGACATACATGAGTATATAACCTGAGTAACCCTTAAAACTGAGTCCTGCAGTCTATTCTTGCTGGCACGTCGGCGTTGTGGACTTTGCTACTAGCTCCTCTTCCAGACATCTTTCAGCACTCATCCCTCAAGCATAGCTTGAACTTCTAGGATCTCATCTCTGCTTGGTGCATAGATCGGAGCTTTTTTTCTTTGACTGTAACACAACTTTTACTGAGTAAGTCACAACAGAGTGGTGGAGTCCTGCCTTCGAATGGTTGATCTGAGAAGGGTGCAAGAGGAGCCTCTGCTGCTGGGATTCAAACACACTCTCGTTGACCTCCCTCTATAACAAAACTCTTCACCTGCGAGTAGTACGCCTCAGGAACAGATTGTGAGTGGGGAGGTCCTCATACACAGTCCTTTTTGGGAGAATCTGACGACAGACAGGCAGGTGGCATGCTGAGGCTGCTGCTGCTGCTGCTGAGTATGGAAAATGCACTTGCACCTCCCCTCCACCCTCTCCACAGTCCCTAAGGCATGGGAGCCATTTGGACCAGCACTTGCCTAGGTCCCTGGATGTATCTAGGGTACTTGACAGGTATTCAGCCTGGGGTGGCGTCCATGGGCTCTGCCCAGAGACAGCTAAGAATAGCTGCATTTACTAACACCTCTCTCAAATGACAGCCAAGAGCAGCATGACAGGTACCTACGGGACGCGTAGTGGGTGAGCGGGTAGGGAGGAGAAGGAGGAGTCAGGAGCCTGCCTCCTCTTTCTGCTTCATTGATTCACTGGGCATCTGCTTCCTCCTCTGTAAAATGGGAGTTTCTAAGTTCACTCCCAGTTTTGATAGCTGGATGAAAAGAGGCGATGCACATTATGGGTAATTTTCATACCCTAATTTTCATAAGCAGCTATTAGGCTTGCTCATGATTTTGAAAAGCTCTGTCAAAGAGAAAGTCAGACTGAGATCATGATCTGACTCCATCCCCAGCTCCGGAAAGACTCAGTAGTCAGTGGATACCGAACCTTCTCATGCAGCAGGTTTATATGCCGCTCTTTGAGGTATGGCAGTTTCAAAAACGTAGGCAAACTCACCGGCTGGGCATGTCAGAGGAGTGGAGCGTTCCCACAAAGGAACTTGTCTGCCTGACTTGGATATTCAAATTTTGTCAGACAGGATCTCCCTCTGCGGTAGGCGAATTTCCTTCTGCCCTGTCTAAGGAGCAGCACAGGTATTTGTTCAGGAAAACGGCGTCATTAGGTACTTAAGCGCAGGAACAAGCTGGGTGCCAAAGTAAGGGTAGACTGGAGCACAGCCATGAAAATGCCAAGTGATGGAGGATCTGCCACAACACAACGCGAGTCTCCGGTACTCACGGCTGTGTCTTCTCCCCCTCCTCATTGCTCACGTATGTGCGTGCCGTGCTTATCCTAAAAGAAAACATAGTATGGTAAAAGTGATGGACTTGTCAACCTCAGCTTTTACCCAGCACTCTCTCCTCAGGAAGGGCTACCGAAGGGATATTTGCTGCAGCTGACATTAGTCTGGGGGAGCAGGTGTCCCTCAGTTCCCGGGGCCGTGGTAGCAGCGAGCCTGAGACACATTACCTGTCCCCCTGCCCTGCGCTGGGCTCCTCTGCCCGCTCCTGCCCTGCAGCCCTGTGGAGGCCAGAGACAGACACTGCGTGAACAGCAGAAATGGTGACCGAAGCCCCTCGCTCCAGGGCTGGCGTGGGAGTTTCCACTCACGCGGCGTGGGGTCTGGCACATGATGAGACATGAGGCACGTGGTATAGAAAGGATTTCCTATTGTTGCTCCAAAATTAAGGAAGAGAAGCATTTCCAGGGGTTGATTCAGAACAGCGAGGTGAGGATCCTGCCCTGAAGTGCCCTCCGTGAGCGCCTCTTTTTTTAACAGCAGAGAAGCCGCAGTGAGCGTGGCTTTCCCGTGGTAAAGGCAGCCTCTGTGAGCATCTTGTTATCAGCTGGAGAAATCCTTGAAGATCCTAATTAAGGCCTGACTTCACCTAAATATTTGTAGTCAGGAAAGATATATAAGCATATGCATAACTTTGCATGAGCTGAGTTATATTCTTAGTAAAGAGGAACCCAGCAAATATATAACTGCCTTCTAGAATGAGCAAGGCAAAGAAAGGCAAGGAAAAGAAAGGAACGAAAAGGAAAGGAAGAAGGAAGGAAGGAGGAGAACAGAACAGGAAAAATGGAAAAGGTAGGGTGGGAAGGGGGACTTTCTTTGAAAATGGACAACCTTTTATTTTATTCTACTCTTGACCCTTCTCTGTGTATCTATTACACGTTCAATGTTGCTTTTATCACTGTACATTCAGTGCGCCAAATCCCTTTGCAAAAAGTCTTGAACCACAAATGAGCCTCAATTTTGTTTTTGCTACAGTCAATAGCAAAGCCATTTACATCAGTGGCTAAGGACCATGGCTTTGCTTAGAAAACATTAAATCGGTAGCGAGAAGGTCATTTTAATGTGTTAGGCTGGGTTCTTAACTACTTAATTCAGTTTGGGTCTGGTGTAATTTTATTTTTCCAGCACTGGTGCAAAACCTGGAATAACCCTTTTAAATCTCCTGTACAGTTAATCCAACAGGCTGCTGTACAGATATCACAGCAAGGCTGGGCAGCTGCGGTCTCTTTAAGATGTTCCTTAAGGAAAATAATTATATTTTAAAGGAATAATAATTTCCGAAGACTTTTTTTTTTCTCTGCTCAGTCTAATGGAGCCCTTTGAGCTCAAGACTTTATTTGTATATGACAGTATTAAATTATTATTTTCTTTAAATCTGTTTCAATTTCTTACCCTTGCTGAAAGGCTGAGGGCTGTAACACTGGTATATCTGCTTTCCAGGGACAAATGCAAGTAACTAGGACTTTGGAAGATCTTGCAAATATTTCTGAAAGCACATTTCATATCCCTGCATATTTTTTCTCCTTCTTGAAGTGTATGTGCTGCAGCTTGTTCTGAGACAGAAACCCCAAAACTGGCCGTTGAGCAAAGCTATGGATCGCAGGAATTTTTCCTAATGACAGTTCTCTCTGACCTGCAGTAACACTCCTACTGTGTTTAACAAGTAATAGAACAGTCTATAACCCTTAACAAAAGAAGACATCATATATATATACACAGTCTTCAGAGCCATTGCAAGCAATCTGTGATTCACTGAAAACAACCACCACTGCTTTCCTTAAGGATGTCTTAGCATTTTCTCTATAAGCAACCCATCAGATCATTAGGACTGAGCTTTAGACCATCCCTGATGTAACTTAACACATCACTTCTTGGCCTAAAAGCATGACATGGGAAAAAAAAGAAGTATCGACTATATATATTTATTTCCATTTAGAGAGATTTGTAAGTGTTTAGAAGCTCCTTTGCATTTCCAGACATCAAAAAGCCTGGTTTTAAGGAATGAAATTAGTTGTATTACTGCAGATAGAATTTAAATAGGTCCTCCTTAAAATATCTTATGTTTGTTAAAAAGATGTACAGCTAGAAAGAATGCTACTGTGCACATGAAGGAATGTTGTCTTAATATGTACTTTTTTTAATTAATCTGGTAATGCTCTGTGCTCTCAATTGAAACAATACAATACAGCCCAAAGATTCAGGAAGAACTTGATACGAGAAGTACGGCCTGATTTATGCAGAGCTAACCTTCATGCCAGGAGGGCCCGAAGGACGCGGTGAATGCTCCAACTCCTATAGCCAGAAAGACAAATTGTTGTTTTGCTGGATGCTAGTATCCCCTTTCAGAAAAGTGAAGATACGCTTGCAAGTGCAGTGAACAGCCTTAGTGCTTACTTCCAAGCTAGGAAAAGTATGTTACAGTGAGAGAGAGGGTTATCTGTTCAGCTAGTTAAAAAGAAGATAAAGTGGTATCTTTATAAACCAGCAGGTAAGATATGAGTGCCTTAAAAAGGAGAAAATAGGAAGTACCAAAGGGCTATTGAACAAAAGAGAGAAGTGTGACAAGAGCTAGTGCCTGGAAGTTGAATTTGGACACATTGAATACGGCACACCTTTTAGCAGCGAGGATGATTAACGGCTGGAACAAACCCCGTGAGGTTCTTTATCCTCTGTCTCTTGCCATCTTCAGTTCAAGCCTTTATGAAAGGTAGGACTTCACCAAATGTAAGTCACTGAATTAATCCAAAGACCAGCTGAATTAAATTCTACAGTTTGTATTAAACAAGCCAGAACAGATCTGCTGCTCATTCTGCCTCATAATCTACTGGAATACAGATGAGTCTTTCCATTGCTCCCTCTGCACTGGGGCACTTGTGTCACAGCTCATGCCTGCAGCAGGGCATTTTATATTATGTCTCCTTAGTGGATGATGTTTTCTTAGCCCACTGTCAATCAAAAGCTACAGTGAGAAGGAGCTGTAATTTTACCAGGCTGCCTTCTCACATGATGGTAATTCTGATGGTCAGATTAGGGTCAATAACTGCAAGGAAATCCAGCATAGGCTGGGGGTTTCAAAACACCCTACTCAAACTGAAGTGCCTGTGTCTTGGAATGACTACCCTGCCCTAGCTTTAAAATGCTGCCAGCAGTATAACCCTGACAGCAGAGAGGCCCACCAGACTGACCCCTTGACTCAGCAGTGTGCTTGGTGAGGTTGGCTGAGCTCCCTGCTGCCACGACATCCTTGCTAGCGGTACCCAAAGCGGCCAGTGCAGCCCCACGTACCTACATTGCAGCGAGTGCAATGTAGATGGGCCCAGAGTGGCTGATCTCCATCATGCTCCGGGGCCAGGGCCGAGCAGGCAGAGCCCCTGGCAGGGAAAACCCACAGCCTGGCAGCACGCCCCAGCTTCGGAGCAGCGCCTCCAGACTCCGGTGATCTGTTACGTTAAGCAGCCTACATCCATCTGCCATAACTGCGTCGGGTGAAGTCCTTTTGCAGAGCCTTTCCATTGAATCCCTATATTCGGATAGGTGCTATAGGTAGGCAAAGGACACATTTTTCATGCCTCGTGGTCTAAATTTGTAAGTGAAGATTCAAAGGTGCCTTTGATGGCTGGGAATTTACAGCATTTTGGAAAACAGGTCATTAATCTAGGTGCCTATTTCTGTGCATGTGTTTCTAACTTTAGTCAGAAAGAGTGAAAGCGGTGATCTTCCAGTTTTGAAATGTGGAAGTAATGTGATTTAGGAGATCCTTCACCCAGAGAGCTGTACTCCTCCATAATCTTTGTCTACAGTGATCTTTTAATTCTTTGTTTCTCATTTGATTGGCCTGCAGTGCTGGATCCGGATAACCTTCCTTGGGATACATGCTTTGGAAACTGTACTTTCTTTATGTCAGATCTCCTCCCAAACTGTTCATAGTTTGGGCTTTTTGTTTGGTAACATCTAAATGCGCTTTTACAATGTGGAAACAATGCAAGGATAAATTTTGCACTTAGAAAAACTGCATATGGGAAAGTTTGTCTGGGAGGTGTTGACCCTGAAGGTGCTTACAAGGTAGAGCATGCCGTCTTTAGGATTTGCTTAAATAGATCCCACAGTGCCTTGCTGGGTAACATTAAGTAAAGACACTCTTTACACATTTCTTAACTCACCTATGAGGCTCTACGTTGTGCATGACAGGGTCATTAACAACAAGCTCTGGCTGCCACTGTGTCAGCCTGCCTGTACTGCCAGGAGATGGTCTGGTTTTTCTGTTCCCTGTTGTTGTACAAAATTGCACTCATGGGAGAAGGAGCCGAGGATACAAAATGCTGATGATTATTGTACCAAGGTCTGGTAGTCACACTTGCTTTCCAGCAAGCTTTAATATTTATCATGTGGTGATGCATCTTGCCCCTCAAAGTAATATGCAAAACCCAACACATATTGAAACACAGTAAGGAGGAAAGGAATATAACGAACAGACAGAAAGGGGAAAGATGTGGAAAACATGGTAAAAATGTGAGGCTTGTGGTTAGGATAACAAGCAGAGGTCGCAGCACACCAAGTGCCTTATCCATAGGTTAGTAGTTCACAAGCTTCCTGATTATAGAGAATTTAGAAGGACCTGAAGGAAATACCTTTGCGATTTTGGCCGGGTCTCTTCCCACAGTCAAGGAGTGGTATGGGATGAAAGGTGACGGTGTTTGAGAAAAAAATGCACAACCTGGTATTAAAGGTTGGTCTCACAGAGAAGAGTCAGGGCTCAGTTACTTCAGCATAACTATTGAGTATTCCTACACTGGTAGATGAGGTGTTGAGCACAGACATCTCAGCTAGCTGTCTAGGAGGTGAGGCAGGAGAGAATTTCATATGGACAAGTTTAGCCAGCTGAAAAGGATGCGCTTTTAAATGTAGCCCAGGTATCTCTATTTCACATTCTGCAATGCAAATATACTCCCTAATATGCCCCCCCGCAGCTATTCCCTTCTTTACCCAGTTGGGCAGGACTGAGCTGTGACATCCATAAACCGAAAAACAGGTCCTTCATCGAGTTGGATGCATTTGGTTTAACGCAGGTGGAGGGACTCGTCGTCTTTGTACAAATGCAATGACCAACACAGCTGTATCATGCCTGATGATACAAAAATGGCATCATTGGCTAAAGCAATGGCGGGCTTGAAGTGAAGCTTATGCCACAATCAAAAGACTGAAGCTTTGAAGAAGCTGAGGGATGGCAGCATTACTCTCAAGGAGGGATTCACCTCACTACTCTGTAGCCATCTAAAAGTTAGGGTTTAATCCTGTCACAAGATAGGTGTCAATCGCCTTCTGGAAATGGCTGCTACTCTCCACTACCTATAGAGTGAGTCCACACTCACCCTCTCGGTCTAACTTTTAGACAATTCAGGTCAGATAAAATAAATCTCACCGCAGGTTTCTACAGAGGAGTTTCGTGATGCTTTCTGTTGCTTTTCATTCCTACATACAAACCCCACTTCTATTCCATACTTGTTCTGGACAAAGACTTCAAGAACACAGAAGCATTACTAAGGACAACTTGCCAAGGGAAGGACTGGCCCTTTTTTGCTGAGCAGGCACTTTCATTTCACAGGTTTACACCAATGTTTTCACTTATAAACTTCCTGAAGTATTTGTTTTTGAGGCTAAAGCTCTCTACATACAGGACTTACGCATGTTGTATGATTTAAAAGAACAGCAACTGTTGGAGCAAATAACTGAATATCCATTACAGTCTTAGCTCAGCGGCAAGATATTTTTAAGTGAAAATCCTTCCAGTACTTTTGGATTGGTTGTAAAAAAGTGAAATAAAAACAAAAAGCCAATGGCATGCTGGCCCAGTTTGCTTCCAAATCAAACTTTTCTAACAAAAACTGCTCAAATGTGGCCAAACGACTTCTGCTCATACGTAAAATGTATGTACGAGCTATAATCTTGTGTGAAAACAGATTAAAATGAATGCTCTTTTAATTCTCTATACAATGTATGCTTTGAATGGCATTATTTTTTAGTCAAGTAATTACAGGGTGGAGAGAATGCGTGGCCAATGGCAGCAGGTTAATTACAAGACCAAACACCCACTGCATCTTGCTCAAAGAGCCTTGAAATGATTACACATTGTTGTAAGTAATAGCCTAGTTTGGACCACTGATTGGAGAGCTACCCTCAACTTAAAAGAAATGCCTAACTTCTATCTAAGCATCTTTACCATCTTTACAAATAATGCTGTATACCACAGAGAGATTAGCTAAATTTCTGGAGACAAGGGATGTCAGTTTATTTACACTGTCCACTTGACCATTTTACATACATAGACTCCGTTTCTTCCTTTTCCTTCTTATGGTTGGCCAATTTTTCATCTTCTTTCACAACACAGCAGTTTGGGAGAAAATGCTTTAAAGTAGAGATCTGTGATTAAAAATAAAAACTATCAGTAAGCTTTTGTGGTACCTGCAGCAGTTCTGAACTTTGTTTTAACTGATTGCATTTTAAATTATATGGGATAAGGCCATGAGAGATCATCTGACAATCTAATGTGTATACCAGCCATTAAATTTCTCCTCAATACCTCCACATTGAGAAGAGCACTCCCTGAATAAAAAGCGTTTCCCAGAAAAGCATTCAGTATTCATCTGAGGATGAATCCAGAAGGATTCCAGTATTAGGCTGACATCAACTGCAGACCTCTAACTGGGACCTGACCCTCTTCCCATGTGCTTCTGATTTCCAGGAGCTGTTCACCTGAAGACAAACACACATCTTGCTGAAGTCAACACGAATGCTCACATGCTGCAAGACAGTCAAACTCTCATCCACCTTGTTGAAGTTGAACGTGGATCAAAGAGCACACTTCAGTAAAGACAGGATGAAGGCAGTGCGTGCTCTGAACCCACAAACACAGGTATGCCTGAGCACCCTGTCTGGGCAGAAGACCCTGCCTTGAGGTCAGCTGTGCAAGAAGAGTTTCCAGGCTCTTTCTTCACCCCTAAATGGTCCACTGGACCATTTCAGCATCCAGATGCACTCCTTTGTGCCCGATCACCTGTAAGTTAAATTGTTAGTGTGGTCCAGCTGTGAACCAGGTAGCTCACTAAACAACTTGTGGGCGCAGACTCGGAGTCAGCACGTGCCAGGGACCACTCGAGCAGGCAATGTGCATGCAGCCGCCCTGGTTTAGAGCTAAAACAATTTAAAACCATGGAGGTGGCCAGGCTAGGTCAGTTGGCTGTAGGGCTAGAAAAAGACCCTTACACTGTTTAGTTTATTAGTACAAATATAACTTGAGGGATCTTAACCCAAGAAGCGTTTACCAATAGATTACTTTGAAAGATCTTCTATACATAATAAATATTAAGCATCTTCCTTAAGGGGATTTTGTTGACAGTTTTTGTAATTCATCCACATATAAGCCAAAAGTAAGACACATTTATTAAGATAGCTGCCATTTATACAGTTTTGTGCTTGCCTCTCCCTAGAAATAGAGCGAGGATAATTGAACTGAAAACCTAAAGATTTTCAAAAACCAATTACATAACTTGCCACACTTGCCCTGTTTTCCCCTCTACTCCCCGCCCCCCCTTACTTATTTTTTAAAGAGGTTAAGGTTATTAAATATAAGCTCCTACATTCATATAGTAAGAAAAGTGGGATCTAAACATACAGTAAAGATTTTTCATGCAGCATGAATTTGCCCACGTAGCCTGTATGTACTATGTTTGTTTACCAATTAGGCTATGAAATTGATACTTTGATGTACACAGTGTGTGCAATTCATGCAGGTGAGATAATGGTGCAATGAAAAACTTCTTTTCCCTCCCTGACTCATGTGTGTTTATAGTGTCCAAAGCTGCAATCCTTATTCCAGCTAATTTATTTACCTCAGTGGGTGTGTCGTCTATGTAAGGACTGCAGTTTGATGACCCAGGTTTGCAATGTTTATGTTGCTCTAACATAAGCTTTTGCATTGCGTTATGCAAAATTACAGCTCCGATACTTCTGCTCTAGAAACGCACGCACACTTGGGAAGCCAGGAGAAGGGTTACTTTAATAATTTCAGTCATATCGATGAATTTATAGCTTCCAATAGTGTGCTGATTTATACAGTGTGGCACTATACATCAGATGCATGCTGCCTCAGAAAATTAATGCTGCATTCTGGCAACCATATGGGCAGCTGGCGAGCGGCCAGTAGACCAGCAGAGCACAACCCTACCTTCACGCAAACCTTCCCTACGCAAGAGAACTGTTTGCATGAACTGCGCTGGCCGAGGAGCAGACATAAAGGGATCCTGTACATTGTTGTTGCTTATAACCATCAGCTCCCCCAGGGACAGATGTATGCCAATATGATTAATGAGAGAAGCTGCATAGACACGACCCCCTTGCGGCAGGTAACCACATGGGCACCGCACTTCTTGATGTCTCAGGGAATGGGGAGGATTGCAATGGACTCCTTGTATATCTGTGTTTCTTCTTTATGGATCTCTCCTCTAGTTGTTGCTCTCACCTGTGACAAAATTTAGCTTGCAAGCTCTACGGGGAAGGGCATTTATCTCATTTGTTCTGTAAAATGCATATTATACTTTGAGTGCCGAACAAACAATCACAATAATGGCTTACGGTAGCTTAGTTATCTTAAGCACCTTAAAAAAGAAAAGAACATTGTTCAGGAAGGAAAGAAGTAAAAAACATTTTTCATTACCACTTGCAAGTAAAGCAGTTTTTGTTCCCTGTTCTTTTGCTTCTCTCACACTATTATTTCTTATCAAGCATGCGATCATTTATAGAGTTAACTCTAACTCTGCCACCGGCTTCAGTGGGACTACCTACCTACAGGAATCCTGGGCTGAACTGGAAACTCCTCGAATAGGATCCTGTCTTCTCACTATGTAAATGATAAAAATCTGAGAAAGAATACAGAGGAAAATTTCAGTTAATGGTTTCAAGTAACTTATGCAATACCTTAAATGGAAGATGCCTTGATGATACCTCAAACACACAATCCTGTTTATAATGTATTTTATGTGTATAATGCTTTCCATTCATAAATATCTCTGAATTTTCTTTACAACTGTTCACAGGAATCATGTCAGTTGGTAGGCTTTACAGCAGCTGTTTTACTTCCCATTGCAATAGCCTTCTGAAAAAAATAGGGATTGAAAGTGAAGCAGCACACATTTTCCACTGTAAACGAGCTGGTACACTATCATTTCATGCTTTAGCTCTCTGCACACTAGCTTTTCCAAGGAGATCAGGGCTTATACTTTATCTCCCACAGGACGATCTCCATATGCATACTGTCCTGCTGGTTCACTCAGACAGCTAAATTCTTGTCTACATTATGATTTTCCTTAAATCCTGATGCTGTACTAAAGCTGCTGCCTTTTGACTATCGATGGCAACAACTTGCTCTGCAGGTACAAGCAGGCCTGGTTTCTTTCGATACTGCTTCAGCACTGTCCAGCTCAGTGCAGAGCTAATCAGCAGCGTGGTCACTGCTGGTGTCTGACCATCAGGAGCACTTCCATTGCTCCTGCCACTACAGAAATACATTGTAGTGACTTGGGATTTCTGAGAAATGACATCCAAACATTATTAGCCTACTCCACTTCTGCTCAGTTTGAGGGAGTTGTTTGTATCCAGACTGGAGTCTAGCTATGGTTTAGAAATGCTGACTAGCTACAGTTAAAATAGAAATAAATAAATTCACAGCTGATCATATACACCACGTGGGTCCAGCACAGTGATAATTTTATTCCTGGTGCTCCTCGGCATTTGAAAACCCAGGCACGCCAGCAATGCTAAATCAACTACTTCGGGTAGCCAGTTTTCCCAGAGCAACCGCCTCTTTTCCCTAGGAAAAAACAATTTTATCTACGTAGCTTGTAAAAGCAAAATGGTGATCTATACACACCCTGTACCTAAAAGTCTCCTTCCTAATCTTGAAGTGTCCTGAACAATCCCATTTCACCAATATCCAGACAGAGCCAAGCATCCAAACCAGCACACCACTCTGCAAATGTCATCTGTGACAGAGCATGCAGCTACCTGCCTGGATTGTGGACTATCGCATCACAGATTTTACATGATTTCTTGATCTTTGTAGGCACTGCCAGGTCATCCAAAGTTATCCAGCAGCATGCTCTTTCTGGATATGGAAAAAAACCCCAGCATACTTTTTTTCCCTTTTTATGTAAGAAGAGTTATGTTTGGTTTTTTTTCTTTCTCTTCTCTCCACACTTCACTTCTAAAAGGAATTATAGTTTTAGGGTTATGATATTCCAGGAACTTGAGGTTGTGTCCCCCCCTCCAAGTTCTGCAAGGGCTTTCAGAAGGCCTTTCAACCCCTCCCAGAGTTTGGGACCCGAGAAACAGGATCTCCTCCATCCTTGGAACTGTAAAGCACTGATAATGGCACAGTTACAGATGTAGGGCAAAAGTATAACTGACCTTCACCTGTAAAACCAGAACTGCTAGTACTTATGCAGGAGCTATACTGCTGGATAAAAACAATAATTTAATTGCTTAATGTAGACAAGGCCTCTGAGGAATCTACTTCTTCAAATAACCCAGCCAATCAAAACTTCATCAGCAAAACCCACTCATCTGAACTCCCTCAGCAAAGAGGAACTTGAAATACTTTGCCAGGTACACTAAAAAGAAACAGTATTTCCCCTTTTTTAACCACGTGAAGAAACCAAAAAAGATACACGCTCGGATAACCGAGTTCAAATATGATCGTTCAAGGACTGAGTTTCAGAGGATGCCCAATGCAAAACACACACGACTGTTGGAAGTATCAGGACACATTACTTACTTCAGCCGGTAAAAACCAAAGCCAAACCCCCAGAGCCGTACTGGATTCCAGAGTCTATACAACGGGAGATGCCTCTTACAGCCAACAGACACATTTTGTGAGAAACCACACATAAATTATATATCTAAAAAACATTAAAACATATCTGATGCTTTAACTCCATCTCAGGTTCATCTCAAGCTGCGGAAATTTCTGTCAATACAGTCTTTTTGGACAATTCCTTTCACACGGTGCTCCAGAAACACTCCACAAACGTTATTACACAGCAGCGCCCGGGGAAGCGGGGGAGCGTTGTTCTCCCGGCTTTGCACGGAGAAGTCGGGGCACAGAAAGGCTAGGTGAGGGGCTGGAGGCCGCACGGCGAGCGGGCGGCACCGCTCCGCTCGGCAACGGCCTTGACCCGCTCCCCGCCCCCCGGCCGTGCCCC
>NW_008825216.1:7688545-7705607 GCF_000699105.1 Pygoscelis adeliae | reverse complement strand
GGTAATAGGGAAACTACCCCCCCCCCCCTCGACCCCGAAACGGGTTACCTCTGTAGGCTTTTTTTTGTCTGTCTGTGACTTAAACGGAGCCGAAAGGCGGCTGCTGGTGGGCTTTTTTTGTTGCTGCTTGCTTGTTTCTTTAAATGCTCAGCTTTGTGCAGAAGGCGCCTCTCACAAAGCAACCTGCTCTACTTCAGCGGCTCTCCGGGCCGCTGGTGCAATCTCCGGGGTAGCGTTCCCAGGGCGTGACGGAGGGAGCGCTTTGGCTCGCTGTGGCTCGCTGTGTCTGAAGGCTGCCAGCCTTCAGTGTCAAGTAAATATCGGGAGCAGGTTCGTAGTCCTGAGCTCGCATGTTGTACCGGAAAAACACAGCGGGTAATTTCTTCCTAATGAAATGGGTGTTTCTGATGGCTGAGAGAGGCTGGGTTTTAGTCTTTTTTTAAAAAGTAATAGTCAAACCACACCCTACCGCTGCCCCTCGTCGCGTTCCCTTTGGCTGGTTGGTGCTGTGCGTCTGGTTTGAAAGCGGCGGGGGGGGAGGGCTGGGGAGGCAGGTTGCAGCCCTGTTTGTGTGTGACAGCGCGCTCCCTCCTCACAGGGTGGAGGCCGATCGTGTGCGTGTTCCCGGGGAAAAGGAGGAAATTCACACTTGCTCTTGGCCTGGCCCCGGTCCTGGTTGTTTATTAACAGAAGCCCCTGAGAAATCACGTTGGCTTGGTCTTGGAGCTTGCTCCTGTTTCTGCACCCAGGTGCTGGCCGCTGGCGTAGCCACGAAAAGGTCTTGAAAGTAATTCGAAGATTATTAAGTCTGTGATAGCTTGAAAATAATTGCTTTGGGTATTTTCAGTTCTGCTCGTTGCAGACTGTTTCTTGAATGCCAAGATGAAGGTTTTCTGTGATTATGTCCTACATCTTGCAATATTTATCATAATTAGAGCTCCTTGCTTGTATTGCTTAGGTTTTAACAATATCACCGTTGGCTGACTGCCGCTTGTTTGAAAAAGTGGGCTGATGCTAGCGTGAAGGAGCCTTCGTGATTGCGTTTGAGAACGTAGCACAGTCTTTCTGGAATTGCAGGTTGACTGCTAACTGTCTGTGGCTTATTCTTTGTCTGATTAGTGCATTTGTCCATTCCCAATACATGCTAACTCCAACCTGTTTTCTTTGTGTTTATGGCAGATTGTGCTTCTGTAGTTTTGTTACTAAGTAGTTTAACAAATCTTACCATTTTTTAGGTCAGCCTTACACGTTTATCTTAATTAACTAGACTTTGCACAAAAACTACCAGCTCTATTATAGTTATTATGAAAAGAAATAATAATTTTACTTGCATTAGCTCCACACTTCTGCAGTTAAGCCTCTGAACCTGTGTAGGAGCATACTTACCACTGTCAACGATGACATTTATTTCAGTTGAACTACTGGTAGTAAAAATTAAGTGCGTGCATATCTCTTTGAATGTCTGAGCTTTTTAGACTACTAGTTCTAAAAATGTTTGATAAGATTGCAGCTGCATTTACAACAAGCTGGCAGTAGGTAACAGTTTTAAAGTGTATTTTCCTTCCAGATAATTACAAATACAGATGTTTGCCTTTTTTTCACTGTTACCCTGAGCTGACCCAAATTTGGCAAAATTTTCAACCCAGAAGATGGTGTGATTCACATGTGTACTATTTATCAGCTTAAATGAAAGCCCTTTTACTAGACTGCGTGAGAGCTGACAATCCTCTGTTGTTTTCCCTGCTTTTCCAGGCTCAGCTTGACCATAAGGCACGTCTTGCTTATTGTAGGGGCTGCAGCGAGCGTGGCATCTGTGAATATGCAGTGACCTGGACATGGCTTTTGGGTTGGGTGTGCCTGAGCTGGGTCAAACTGGATCATTTTAAACTGTTCAGACATGGTCTTTGGCCTGCTGGGTTATCTTTGCAGCTAGCACATGTCCATACTGCAAACTGTCACCCAGGAGCTTCTGGTTTTATATATTGTGTTTAGAATATCAAGACGTGATGCCTTATAGTGATTCTCCAGGCATTTCTTCAGTGTAAACAATCTGGTTTAAGTGACTTGTCTTTTAAGTTTCCTATAGAGAGAGAGTAGGATTTTCCAGAGGAGCTAATCGCTTCCTTAATAGTAGGGTTTCAGGGAGACATATATTCAGAAAAGAAAAGGAAAAGTGAAATCTAATGTAAATTGACTAGAGTTCTGACAGTATAGCTTAGGCAATGACAGTGAAAGGTACTCGCGTGTGACCTACTGATGTACCTTGCTGTTAGTTTGAAAGGTCAGATTCTTTGGTGAGGCACAATTGCTCTCAGTCCATTGGGTCCTCATCACTTTAATGGAGAGTGTAAAATGTGACTTGGTTTTGAATGCATAAAGTAGTATTTTGAAAGTAGTTTAAATGTGTGGGTTTTTTTTCAGGGAAGTGCTTCATGAAACGAATCAGTTGGAATTCCTGTTACTGTTTGATAGTGTAGACTAGTCCTAAGGGATTAGAGATCCACTTGTCTACTTCTCTCTTTTGAGAGCTAGGCACAAGTTATTTCTTAAAGTATATTGCCTGTAAGATATTGAAAAGGAAGAGCCTTGGGTAGGGCATATTGTAGAGTTCCGTTACTAACTTTTTCCTAGCTTGTGGTGTGATATGAGCAGTTAACTAAGTCATTCAGTGCTACCTTTCCCCAGCAAAACAGGGATGAAGGGAACTTTCTGTTCCATACTCAGAGTTGAGTATTCCTCTGTATCCCATGTGAGGAAGACTGAAGACTTCTTGGGAGTGAGGATTTCATATCTTCACTTATGCTTTCACCGAAGTCACTTGTAGACTCATGCTTGAGAGCGAGGTGGTAATTTTAACTTTGTTAGGTATTCACCTATTCTAACACTTGTTGCTGTTCTGAGAAATCTGTTGATAATTTGCATTATTTTAATTCTGAAGATTTTTTTTATTTTATTCAGAAAGTAGCTGAGAGAAGCTCTGTGGCTTGAGAAGCTTATAAATGAACAAAACCAAAACTCTATTTTTAAAGTTCTAGCAGCCAGTGCTATGTAAACTCTAATGTTGTCAGGAGTGAAGCTAGGTACAGACCTTTGCTAAATGTGTCTGTAATACTGGTACTAATTTAAACTTGATTAGGCTTTACTGCCTCTACTTTAAATGATGAGGCAGCTACTCACTTTTATAAGTCTAAAAAAGATACAGCAGGTTTTGGGGAAATGTGGGGTGAATCATGTTTTTGTTTGTAGATAAATCAACAGTCAGATTCAAAATGAAACAGTGTATTAACTGTTTTCTTTAAATCTGTTTCCGCTTTCCATTCCACCTTCCTCTTGCCTTTGTTCCAAGTATTACCAAGTTTTGGGATGCTTTTAATATTCAGTTTGCCTTTTTTTTTGGCCAAGGATAGAAAGACAGTAAAAAGACATTTTGCAGTAGGAGATAAATTAATGTTTTGATCTTGATTTAAGTCTTGGGTGCTTATAGTACCCAAAGTTTTCAAAAAGGAATAAGTTTGAATTAATGATTTGGTAACAAGTGCATAGAGTTGTTCAGAAGCTTGTAGATAAGAAATGATTTGCATTTATACACTTTTTTTTTTCCTGCCCTGTGAAAGTGCTTTCTGGAATTAAGCGATTGATTATATAAAATAACTGCATATGAATGTTTTGGGGGAGAACAAGGAATGCAAAAGCACTGTAGACTAGTGCGTTTATCACTGTTGGATAAAATAAATATAAATCCTCCTGAAAGCATTTAAGACTTGTTGATTTAAGATGCCATACGTGAACTAGGTGTTATAGTTATTGTTGATCTTGATGACAAAATAAGGTTTCATCTTCAATGTATGCTTTGATAAGTGTATATGAGAGGAAGAGAAGCGTTGTGTTTTTTCTGAGCATGGTTTGTGGGTTAGGAATGTGAATTGCATTTAATTTTTTGAGATAGACACTTTTTAGAACAGGTGGGGTATTTTTGTAATTGCCCAAGGGCTGGGGGATTGTTGGCAGAAACATTGATCTGGTGTAGTTTTGTTTTCTGATGGAGAAGGCTGTTCTAAACTGACGTAATATACCTACGCATTAACAAAAGTAGAAAGGTCTAATCAAAAAGCTTAGAGAAATAACATGCTTTGCATTAGGAATAATTCCTAATAGAGTATCTAACTTTTAAATGGCTGCAGTTTAAAAAAAAAAAAAAAAAAGGAATTTGGAAGGTCTTTATGGCTATTTGATGATTATTTTTTTTTTCTGTCTGAAGTAGCTTCTGTAGGCTTAGCAACAAAGTATTAGGAATAACTCTTCAGAATGAGGGTGGGTGGGGTTTTTCTTGTTCGGTGTGTGTTTTGTTTTGTTGGTTTTTTTTGTATTGACTTCTCCTGTGTTCTTGTGTTATATATGTTTGGTCTAGTCAGTATGTTTTAAATTCTTTTCATTGACTTTAAATACAAATAAGCAATCTGTTTATGGAAAATGTTGCACAGTACTCTGGATGACAGGATATTTTAGGGTTGATGCAACTTTTGTCTTTATTCTTTGGGTTCAGATCTGATTCCGGTTCATTAAGTGTCATAGGGAACACTGATATATGACATAAGTTGGTAGTCTTTTCAAAGTAGTTATGCAAGCTCATTATTTAAATCTAGTTAAAGCAATAAGAATTAGGAATCTTTTAGGTTTTAAACCCTCTGCAGATTCCTATCTGCATGGTTGGTCACCCGTAGGCTTTTAAAAATCTGGCTCCGAGACTTTTATTGAAAGGACTCGTGTTTTAAGGTTGGGATTACCAGTGACTATGCCTATTGCATTACGGTTGATACTAGTAGTGGAAGTGCAAGTCTGGAGGTAGGGAAACATCATCTAAATGGTAGAAATACTTGTGCCTTCTCCATGTGTTGGATTCCACAGCTTTCAGTAATTTTAACGAGAGCAACTCTGCAAACTGTATAGATCTTAAGAAGCTGATAATATATCTGAAAATACTGTCTTTTTAAGTTTGTCAAACCTATGATATGGAAAATAAATTCTCTTTGCAACAAATGTTTAAACTAATATTTAGACAGTCTGGAAAGGTGTCTTGGAATCTTAAGGACTGATGCTTCTGCTTTTTAGTGAGTAGCATGTTTTTCAGTAATTACTACCACTAAACAGACACAGTTCAAGAGGAGGTAAAAACACTGAAGCAGTAGTTAGAGGTTAGCGATTTCTAATTGCAGCTTACTGAGTGTTGAGTTCTAGTTCTGCATTGAAATGGCTGGAGAAAAGAAGTCAGGGACACAGATCTGCTCATTTGCATCAAAAGGACTATTTGGAGACCAGTTTTCCTTTAACTGAGTAAAAGTGAATAGTCTGTCTTTACAGATGAAATATAATCACCACTATCTAGAGAGCAATAAGCAGTTTGAATTAAGATCTTGACCACAATCTACAGACAACATAATGTCATGAAAATATTTGTAGGAAGAAGCTTTATACTGTGCTTTTAATATTCCTTATGTAAGTTATTTCTTGAGTTAGTGGCTAATTAGGTCCATACAATTCAGACATACTGGCTTTAAGAATTCCCTCCTGATGTGTGAATCTGTTCTCTGCCTAAAATGCCATTGACAAGCATTATTTTTCAGTTGGAAAAAAACCCTAGTCCTCTGGACACGTTAGGGATTTACTTTGCACAAGTGTGCTTTTTCTGACAAAACTATTTGTATTTCAAAAAGGTTGAAACAAAATGAATGGAACACATTTTTATGATTTTTGAGGAAAACCTTGCTTTATAATTCATAAAATTTTTCTTTTGTCCATAGATGCTTTTGTCATCTAAACGGGGTAAGAAAAACTAAAACTTAGCTGTAAGGTGTTAAAAGTTGAAATGAACTGGTGTTTGTGATAAGGATGTAGATCATAAATTCAGAGTGGTTTCTTATCTTTGTGTCAATATCTGTTTGAAAAGTTGCTTTGTTACAAATGAAGGGAAATAAATTGTGGCTATGCAAAATTCAGAGTGTTGCATAAAGAATAAATTCTGGTTTTGACCAGTGGTTCTGACGAAGGTGGAATTGAAAATCATAGTGTGAAGTAATAAACTGAATGTTATGATAAACTTATGTGAGGTCAAATTTAGCAGATATTCCACATAAGTAATGGTGTATTCGCTCTGTCTTTCATGCTAATGGAAGCCTCTTCTGAAGCGTATTTGAGTAAAGCACTACTTAGGTAATTCTTGATTTTTGGAGATTTTTGGCTAGGTATTTACATATAAAATATATATTGAGCAATGCTCATTTCAGTGAATAGAGATGAATGGGATTTTGCTTGTAGCTTTTGAAAAGGCTAGAGCCTGTTAATTTCTGCTGTTGTTATGTTGATTTTGGAGATCTTTTCTCCTTGCAACATAATTTTTACCTTAAAAAAATCAGCTGCTAGCAGTTAAATACAATAACGTTTTAGGAGGATAGGTTTTTTTAACGGTATATAAAATACCAACATATGAATGATTTCAGTAACTGTTAAGCAATGTATTCACATTAATTATATTTGTTAAGTAGCTGAGATGAAGGGAAGTGGGCAACATGTTGCATTAGGTCTAGCTCATAGCAGAGTTAAGAATTGCCATATAAACAACTGTCTGCTGTCTAGTTTTGTACATCAAGATCTGAAATGGTAAAGAACGTTGAATGCACATCTCCCTGGAAATTTTTTGAGGTTTGTGTAAAAATACAGCACAATACATTTCTCTTTCTGGATGGAATCAAGGTCATTAAAAGTTAAAATGCTCAAGGACCATTGCTTCTTCTAATTTGTTGGGTTTCCTTTGCTCTCTTCACTCTGCTTGTTCATTTCCTTACCTTCTTCCATGCTTCTCCCTTGTTTTCAAGGAAGGAAATGTAAACTTCACTGGTTTCCATTGAGAAGCTCCTTTCATTTTTATTATTTGCTAAGTAATCAGGAATGTGGAAATTGAAGTTAAAATTTACAGTAACCACTAATTTTCAGCATTTTCGTTCAGTTCAGTGGCCTCTGTAAAGGAAATGTTCGTATCTTTTCTTTCCTGAGTTGTTGCTCAGTGTTTTCTGTAGTCAAGGTGTGTATCAGAGCCAGCTTTTTTCCTTGTCTTGATTTATCTTTATGACCAAGGGGCTTAGAAATATTCTTTAGCTAACTTTTTTTCTTTCAACAAATGTTATCGGGATAAACCAAACAAGGTATTAGACAGTTCTTCTGGATGCATGCATGACTTGGCTCATAGGTCTAGTTAAACACTCTGCAGAGATTCTCCTTCCCCCCTCCACCCCTGTCTTTAATTGCGGGTAAAAATTACTTACTGCTTTTCTGTAACTGTCCCTGTCTAGAAGTTTGATAATCCAAGATGAAAACAGGACTCTGTAGTAGTAGTTCAGGTCTAGCAGTAACATTCAAGCTGTCTTCCTGGACCAGATTGTGCCTTGTGAGCTTCTGTACAATGAATAGATGTATAAGGTTGTAATGTAACTTTTTGCAGTGGGAGGATAAGTTATCAATGTGATTGGTTGCCCTCAATCATCAAATCGCAGTTCTGCCTTTTATTGCTGTCTAGTTTGGTTCTCTAGTAAGACTAAAAAATCTGCTTTGACATGAAGTCCAATGTTCATTGTTTCTTTTTTTTTTCATTACTTGCCTATTTTGCTGATACCTTCTTATTCTAGGTGACTTTTACTTTTTCTCTGTTAGGTATGTATAACGTGGTAAAACCCTTTTGTGTAGTACTTCAGGATTATGGTCATTACTTCTGTTACAGGCTTTAGCCTCCAGGTTATCAACCAATTAGTATTATCATATGTTATATTTAATTACATTCTCTAAATCTGCTTTCTTTCCTTGTGTGCTCACCTGTAGGTTAGACCCTTTGCTCAACTCCTCTTCAGATGATAATCTGGCCCAGACGACTCTTACCAGGGAGCCATTCCTCTGATACCGCCTTCATTCTTGTCTCCTTATGAAGAATCTGTCTAGCTACTGCTTGCTTTGTTTCTCTCCACACTGAGTAGGACAGGGCTCTTTATTGCCCTGCTCTGTCTTGGGCAATTTTGGTGTAGATTAATAATTACTTCTGGAAATGTCTTTAGAGTTTGAATCCTCAAAGAACTGGAAAAAAGTCCTAGGGCTGGGGTTGTCATCTAGAAGATCAATATACAATGTTAGTTGTAAGTGCAAATGGGACACTAGGAAATGTAAATAATACTCCAATACACACGCTTCTAATCTGTCTTTGAATTTTGTCCTATAAATAGGAGAGTCTGTTAATACAGTTTATGATTGTACTGATGAAAATGTGTATACTGCTCTTCTGGAAGTTTGTTCATGTCATCTGTTCCAGTGAAGAGCAGAAATTACACATCGTCAACTTTGCAAGTTTTAAGCTTTTTTTAAATGGTGCTCAGTATATCTTAAGAATAATTATCAACAGATTTGTAATTTTACTCATATATTCCAAGAGTATAAGATACACTATACTTTAAAACAATAGTTAAGAGTTACTACAGTAATTCTTCTCAAGGACATTAGAAAACCTGCTGGTTTGCAATGTAATTGGAAATTGAGTTTCTGTTTGAATATATGACTCCTAATGCCAGATCAACTCTTGGGTAAATATTCTAGAATAGGTTTCGTGTAATACAGCACTAGTTGCTATAGAGCAGTGGCAGACTCAAACAAAAGTGATGTTGTAGGTTAATGGCTCCAGGGTGGGTTTTTTTTTGTTTTATTTGTTTATTTTTATTGCTACTTTGATACGTTGTACTCTGTTGTAACTAAGGAATGTGAAAGCTCTCACAATAACTTACTACCTAGTACTGGACTTACAGTTTCTTGATGAACTGTGTTAAGGCTTGCCCTTGGTGAATTGTGTCCCAGGGCACGGCTGAATTTCTGGTCTACTCTGTAGTGAAAGCACCTTTATAGTGGGGGAAAAAGTGAAAGAATGAGTTGTTTGGCAGGAATATTTATTTGGCCAGCAAAGTATGTTGCCCATAGCAGTATCTGTGAACTAAAGTTTCAGTGTCTAGATTTTTCAAGCACCCCACGAGCTGTTTCGTAGAATTTTCTCTTTGTCAGATGAGCCTTGTTAGTCCTCACACAAGTATTTTCTCACAGGCAGACACACAACTTAATTGCAGCATCATGCTTTTACGTATATGTTGTATTGCTCCCAAAACCCAGTGGAAGATCAGAATCCCCCTTCTTAATGAAGATTAGTGGCTGTTGCATAGCCTATGGTTGGGCAAAAGAGTTCAAACAAAGAAACTCTCCCCCAATGACTACGATAGCAGAAGGTCCCTTCCCTGTGCCCTCCCAGAAGGTGCTCTACTTTGAGCAATACATCAGCTTGCAATTAAAAAGGGCCATTTAACCATTTTGTTGTTGTTCTCAATTTTAGTAAAAACAATTATTCCATGTTCTCCATTTAAAAAATATCAGAACAATGCTGTCTGTCATGCAGTGTCCTCCTGGACAAGAAGATGTTTGTGTAGAAACAGACCAAATTGTACCAGGTTGTGTTTTAGAAAGCTTTGCGTTGATAAAATGGTCTTTATATTATCATTTCTTTTATGTTGAGAAATCTGGAGAAATCTTGTATTCACCTTTCATATATAGTTTGATAATATTTACTGCGTTAGGATCATATCCAGACATTGTATACCTGTAGAATGCTGGGCGTTTTATTAGGAACCATGTAAGTTGTTTCCATTTAAAGTGATAGCCTTACTGAACATGAATACTAATTTTCAATGTAGACAGAATGGAAGTTTTAAAAGAGTTCTTTAACACTTTCTGTATTTATTCTGGCTATTGAAAGACTGGGATAGATTGTTTTCATATCTGGAAAAGGAAAATAATTTGAAAATTGTGATGGGAAGACAATGTGTACTAATGAAAACATTGCTCAATCCTACTAATTGGTTTATGTCTAGTGTTTGCTGTAAAGTGAGGAGACTCAAAAGCAGAATTAAGCTTATTGCTTTTTGTGATGTAATTCTTTAGCTTTGTTGAAGCCTTTAGGAAAAAAAAAAGGCCAAACAACTGTTTCCTTCTTCAAAAATTGGTGAAATGCTCTAACAAAGCCCTTCTTTGTTTTGTGTAAGACATGTATTGGAATACTTTCGATAAAGTCTCCAGAAATACTGAAATTGCATCTAGTATTACAAGAGTGTTTTAGTTGTTGCCATAGTGCAACAAGGACTATTTCAATAAATTTAGCTGCTATGCCTATGACAAACTGTTTTCAGGCAGATAAGGATTGATATGTAGACTACAAAAAAACCCCCACCAAAACCCAGAAACCAATGAAGTAATTTTATGCACTGACTTTTGGCATATTCACTGAAGCCATCTATAAACGTCTAAAGACCTAACCATCCCAAAGTAATGAAATTATTACAGTCCCAGGAAGTGCTCAAGACATGAGCTGGGTTTGCAGTCTGTCTCAGGTGTTCTAGCCATTTAATAGGAAAAAAATGTGGAAGAAGAGAGATACTGTCTCTATTCCAGAGCCTTTGTCAGGATTTACAGTGAAAAATCTGGTTTCTGTTACCTTCTGATTTCTATCTGTTGGTATATAGCTTTTAACTAAAGTTGGCCTGTAAGGCAGGATCTGTGATGACCTTACAGTGTTCGAATTTTACAGTGTTCAAAATCCTAGTAGAATTTTCTGAAGTAGTAATCAAGAAAATCTCTTTGACAATCTGATACTGGCTCAGTATCAGAGCATTGGTAGTAGTTCGATAGTAGCTCACTATCTTGAGCATTAGTAGTTCGAAGGAGTTACTAATTCTTGTTGTTGGAAATAAATTGCAGTCTATTACAAACTCCAGAATATTTTTGTTTTCACACTTTCTCACCTGCATTAAGATAAAGCGTGAACTCAGAAAATCAGTGCATCAAATTTCTGAGAGATTAGCCAAATTTGAAAACTTTGCCTTCTCAAAGTAATCTTCATTCATTTTGAGTGGTATTGGGTGGCAGCACAAAACTTGGACAGCATAGTACCAATGTGAGACAGTCATGTCTCATGCAAAGTATTGTACAACACTCTGACAGTGGTAGTCTGAAGTTTGTAAAAACCTATTGAAACTGAGTGCTTACCTTAAGTGTCCGTCTTATCTTCAGTGTTCCACATTTGTCTCCAGGTCTTTAAGCATCCTTGTGTGCATAGATGCTCATAAATATCCATGTATATATCATTATAAATGCACTGATCTAGCTCTCTCAGTAAACCTTCTCTTCCCATTTCCGCCACACATGCTCTGCCCCAAAAATCTCAAAACCACAACCCTAAACCGGACACCCCGATCCCCTACTTCGGGTGAAAAATGCCAATGACAACAGTCTTCAGATGTGTGCATCCTGCTTCAGAAAGACCCTGGGAGCATGACTTTATGATTATGCAGCTTTGTCAGTAGCTTTCCATGAGGTTACTGATCAGCCAGTCTTCTAGCACGTGCCATGTGGACTTTGGAGTTTGGAACGGCTGCATCGTTGCAATCAGGCCTCTTTATAACCAGCTAGTCCCTGTGCTGATAGTGGCTGTAACAGTGGGGTTTTCTTCTAAGGGAGTGGGGAGAAAAGGTGTTTATTTCTTGCTTGCTGTACTATTATAACCATAGATACATTTTTTCTTATTTTGGAGAGGATTCCTTCTTCTAATATGCTTTCAGCTTGAGTGTTATCTATTCTGGGTACCTGCCAGGTAGGGGCAGAGTGAGTTTTCTGGATTAACCTTGCACTGAATTCCTCAGCTGCTGAGAAGGGAATCTTGCACCGAGGGGAAAAATTCCTTTCTAACCACCTCAAAGGTAATTAGGACGGTACTCGCAGCAGGTAGAATAGAGCTAAGTTTAGCCAAATCCTGAGGATAAACAGGGTGTTTCTTTATGGTGCAAAATGGCCAAGACAATTGCTCTGATCCTTGATATACGTGCCTTTTTCCTAGCTCCAACTTCCATGCTTCCAAGGTACTACCATGACGTTATCAGTAGTAGTAGAAGTCTGCAAGCAGAGTGAGATACCAGCATATTTCTGATACCTTTATACCCTTAATTTCTGCAGTAAAATATTAAAGAGCACTGTTCTTTGGCATGGCTGAGAGATGCTTAAGTAATCTGAAGCCTTTTCCACCTCAGCAGCTGTGAAAGAGGATGAATAGTTTCATGTGTACGTACTCTTCTGCAGCCATTTCTTCACCCACCTCTCAGCACTCTGAGGCACAGAAAGAAAGCTGGTAGTGTTGACCCTCTTCCTTCTGTCACTGCCGTCTGATTGCCATCATGGGGGTTGTCTTCTGCAGCGCGGAACTGTCCATCTTTGATTCTCTTCCAGCTCTGTGGTGTTGATGATAGCGAAAGGCAGTGATGGGTTTTTCTACTGCTAATGTTTAGCAGTTGCTTTGAGCTGATCCTTACTACTTACAGCATCCAGAAGTACTGAATAGTAGCACTTAAATTTGTATGTTGATATTTACTGTGGCTTTCAGAAACTTTGGCCAGCCCTTTCTCAGCCTTATCCTCCACTCCCAAAGTTCATCTGACTTAAATGTCATTAAATGTTGACAACATTTTAATTGGTGCTTAGTTTATTTCAAAAATTTCTTTCCATATTTACATATGTGAAATCTATGTCAAATAAAGAAAAATTTTGACAAGTTTAGGTTTTGCTAAAGCTTACTGCATTTGTTGGGAAAAGCTGCTTATTTGCTATACACAAGTGGACTTTTTTTTTTTTTTTTTGTATTACTGAGCTTTCCTGTTTATATATGCCAGTATAAAATAACATGGTAGTCTGACTTTTTCCTTACAGTGGAAAAAGTCCTTTTTCCTTCCTTACTATTGATCTAAACCATTTTTGTAGGTAGACCATATATGATACATTTTTTATGTAATGAGCAATTTTGAGTCTAATTCTTGAAAGTAAGCAATGCTCAATCAAAAGTGTTTGGAAACCAATGATATTACTTGACTCTTTTTTTTTTGCTTAGATGGCTGCTGCAAGATGATATTAAACAAGGTGAGATTATTTAGATCGTAATTCTACTTGTGTGTAGTTGTAGCCTCTTCTTAAAGTGTCTTGTGTTTGTTTAAAAGACATCTAGCATTCTCACTTTGTTATAATGTCTCCAGGACAGTGGGATGGGAAAACAGTGATGCAGATACATGAAGTGATGTGTTGAAAACTGTGTTGTAAATTTGCTTAGTACAGAGCCTGAAAGAGAAGCTGGATTTTTATGCATGTATGCAGTTTGCTATTTGCTGGGTCATGCTAAATTGAGATTTCGCCATACAAAATACAGGGCGGGGGGAGTTACTCGCACTTAAGATGTCATATACCACCACACCACCCCCGGTTTAAATCTTAAGCTGATTTGTGTGGTATAGCAAAGAATGCACCTTTTCTCTATTTGGTACCTGCATACAGTGAGAAGTAGGTTATGTATCTTCGTAGAAAACTTGAATCATTTTAATATTTGGTTTTATTTTTTCTTTCAAAAATACTTAAATATCAAATCTACATGAGACTGCCTCATTTCAGTAGATAGGTAACTTAAGTTTTGAACTTGATGAATAATTTGTCTTTTCCACATGTGTAACTTTCTGGTATTCAAACTCCTAGGAAGCTTACAAACTGTTAATTAAGATAAGTATATATGTTTTATTAACATTCTTAAAGTGAATACTGAATACAGAAGAAATTCAAAATCCCCAAATGCTTTGCAATAATAATTTAAAAAAAAATAATCTTGACCGAGTTACTCAAACTACCTAATCCTAAAGAAAGTTTGCTTCTCATTGTGGGTAATAATAAAAAATATACAGCACAGATAATGTGGTGTTAACTAAGAATATATTAAATGTGCATGGTTTTTTGTTTGTTTGGGGTTTTTTGTGTTTTCTTTGTTTTTATTTCTGTACAAATAAGCCTGGAAAAGTTTACTGTCCTCAGTAGTAGAGAAACAAAAGAATAGCCAGCACACACATCACACTGGGAGAGATTATTGGTTGTTAATTAAATAAGAGGAGAAGAGGCTAGAGACTCCTCATATTTTTAAATCCCTTTCCACTTCTGTATACTACAATCTTTGCTTCTTGACAGACTTTTTTTTTTTCAGGTCATCTTTTCATATTCTTGTGACATACTCCCTCACTAATGAGAGGATAGACTTGTCTTTTGGTGTAACTTTTTAGCTGATTTACTGCAAAGATTCTTTGGGTAGTATCACCAGTTAAAGCCTAAATTGTTTCACGGTGAGTCAGAATATACTTGAAATCTTGCATGGTAGTATCACTTATGCCTTCATTAACTATGTTTTAATATCTGAGTAAGCCAAACCAAGTTACTAAATGCTTTTGTAATCTGAGCCTGTTTAAACTCGAAATACTCCTGTTCACGGTTAATCATCTGCATTAATGTTTGTATTGTAACTTGTCCTTGGTCCATGTGCCACTGAAATGACAGCCCCTTGATAAGAATAAAATGAAGTTATTTGATAGAATCGTATTTTAGAGCAAGAAAATGCTTGAAAGTAAGCAACCAATTCATTTTCTGCTAGTTTTTTGCAATGTAGTGATGACAAATGAAAGGTGGGAATTTTTTTAGATGGAGTTAACTAAACACACAAGTCATGTCACTGGCTGCAAAACTACCTACTGGGCAGAAGTGCAGGACTTGCTGAGAATAAGAATTCATGCATGGTACACTGGCAAACACTTTCTTCTGGCAACTCCTGATTAACACAGCTGCAGAAACCAGTTTTCTTAACCAGTGCTACATGATAAAAACAGTAGTTTGTTGTCTTCTAGAAGAAATCCTTAAAATAGAGCTGGTAGTGCTTTTTAAAACATAGCTCCTTTGGTAATCAAATGTGCCATTTGAAGGGTGAAATGAACACCTTCATGGCCGGATTCCCCAGTGCAAAGTTACTTTCCTGACTGGGGAAGTGCTTTTCACTTTGTTATTCTACATTTAAAAAAGAATCATGTATATCTTTTCCATATATCTGAGACAGATTATAGAAAATCTGCAAATCGCAAAATAAAATTTACTTTAATATATTGAAAGGCTTAGATTGTATTTTCAGTCTGAAAAGTGTTTCAAGCATTTTTTTTTCCTAAAGCTGAAGTATATTCCAGAGGGTTGGAATTTTTTAAGTAGTGAAAGAATGTTAGTAGAAAAAAAAAAAAAAAAATTTGCCTTGTTTTAATAAACATATATCTGGCCTGGGCTTGATTATTGTCAAAATCTGCTCTCTGAGATCACTTCCTTCTTGAAACAAGCATGAAAGTTTTCATTGCTTAGTCGTGTAAACCTTACTGATGATGAAGAGTGGGTAGCCTGTGGCACAGGGAGGAGTTGCGTGTCTAAGCTCAGTAGTTCTTGATCACAGCTTAAAAATGAATGGATGCTGGAATTACCATTTCTGACTCTGATGTCGCAAATTAGTCCACCTCACTTTATTAGCACGGGTCTGTCCAAACAGAACAGCTTGCAAAATGGAGACCTATATCCTTATAGAGAAAATTAGACTTGCTCCTTTTTGTTGTTCAGCAGAACCTCCAAAAAATTTGGCTTTTGGGAAAAGATGTTCTATTTCTGTTTGTTTCTTTGTTTACCTTTAGCAATTTGAGACATTATATAGCTTAAAATTTTAGGCTGAAGGAGGTGACATCATTGGAAATTAACAGCTTGAGAGGGAAGAATGTTTATGGTTGCTCAAGACTTCTGTATAGTTTGGACATGTATCTCAATTTGTAAAGGGCCAAATGTGTGTTTTATTGTATAGCAGTTTGATTTCAGGACAAAAGACTAAAAATGTGATTGCTGTCTTGTACAATTAGTCAAACTAATTAGTCAATTTCATTATTCCTTATGTCTGCTGTATATCACTTTAATTTTAAGAAAAACTGCTGGACTGTAACTTTTGGGGGCTGAACCACGTGCTGTCTCTTGGATATGCATTTGAAAGGTATGAATCAAAAAGACAAACAAAAACAACTGTTCTCTGCTTGACATCAAAAATCTCAGAGCTAGTTTTTCTAGTTCTTCAGTGCCCAGGTAGCTCACTTAGCATTAAGAAAAAGCTTATTTAATTATTGCATTAAATAATTTGCAAAGAAACTGATACAAATTGCTTTGATAGTTGCCCATATACCTTCTGTATGGAGAATTTCCAAACTTTCTGACAAAGAGGACCATGTTTTTATAGTGCTGAAATGGAGACACTCGTCCATGTGATTTTGTGGACATGCATATCTTTCAGATATTTAGCGATTACCTGACAATAACTACTAAATATCAAGTTGCTCTTAAAAGATGACAAGGTGATCCACATGTTAAAAGTAGTGTCAGTGACATGATTTACCCTGCTCTGTGTGGAGGAGCAGTCCTCTCCGACTGCTCTGGGTATCCAGATTACAGTTTGGAAGCAACTCACTACTGGCAGATACATGCCATGTAGGTTTTACAATGAATTATTGTTAGTCTAGTACTCTCAGCAGGGGTGAATATTTACTTGAGAATTTTTGATCATGAAATTATTGACAATGATTAGGAAAATCTTCATTTTTAGTGTAGCTGGTTTCTAGAACTAGTGCTGTGACAAATTCACATGATGCGGATTCTAGACCTGTATCATATAAACAGTATCTCCATTGTCATACAGCTATAATTATACAGTGGCGTTTGAAAATAAGACCGTGACATTTTTCTGTTGTTACATACAACTTACTAGCTACTTACTGATGTGCCAGCTAAATTAAGTTCCGAAAATAAGATCTCTCATCTGCAAATTGAAATTAAGGAGAGATTTAAAGTTGAATTGGGTGCCTAGTGTTTTGAGATTGATAAGGTGAACCACAAGTGCATTTTTCTCCTTAGAATAAGATTGTTATCTTCTTTCCTAAATTTTTTTTTTTAAATGTGCAGGAAGAAGGCTGATCCTCTAACTGTTTTGTGGATTTGGGGCTTTTTATTTCATTTTGATTTTTTTGTTCACGAGAACACTGAAACAAACAGGCTTCCCTTAGTGTCTGAAGTTCAGATACTG
>NW_008825216.1:7669450-7688377 GCF_000699105.1 Pygoscelis adeliae | reverse complement strand
CTGAGTTTGTTTTCTTCTGATGTTCTGTCGCTTTGTGGTGTTCTCCTCAAAATCAAGTTGTACTTCTGTGGTTAGCATGTGATTATTATTATTATTAATAATAATAATATTATTTCCACCCACTCCCACCCTCCTGTGCCCCACGTACCCTGTAGCAAGTAGAGGATAGCAACAAATTGGTACTGATGGTGGTGAATCACTTTCCCTGTTGCTTGTCTGGAACTTCAGAACTGAACTGTGTTCAAAAGTAACATATACAACCTAAGAAAATCCCACCAGTTTGAGGATATAGGGAGGGCAGGGAATATTTAATTTATTATTTTTTTAAAAAGCCTCTTCTTCCGAGTACTTACCTTAAATTTCTGTATTTGTCTTGCTTTTTCTGATCTTTCATTGCTTTTTGATTGTGTAATCTTTCTTGAAGAATGAACAGGACTTACACGTTAAAAGAATCATCCTGAAAATTCCTGATGACCTATTTATAATATAAAATATCACTTTGTATTCTTAAAGGAAAAAAGAGTTAGAAGCTAGTCTTACTATTTTGCACTGGTGAATAGAGTAAGCAAGCTTATTTTAGAGACACTATACAGTGGTTCACCTTATAATATTTGAAAAAATGTTTTCAGGCTTACAGTTTATCTCTATTAAAAGTGAAATCATTATGCAGTTACTAACTACAGATGTATTCTGAAAAAAAAACAAAAAAACTTTTTAGTTGCCGGTGAATAGTCAAGTAGTGGAACAGGTTGCACAGGGAGGTTGTGCAGTTTTTGTCCACGGAGGTTTTTAAGACCAAACTGGATAAAGCTGCAGACAGCCTGATTTTTTAGGAGCTTGGATTGGAAACTCCTGAGGTTCCTTCCTCCCTGAATTATCCTGTGATCCTAGATGGATCAGTGGTACGTGTGCCCATTCCAGTTTATTTCCATCTGGGATGGACTGCATTGCATTAGTTGGAGAAATTACTCTTAATATGTGTAGTAGAACCATTAGATTAGGTTTTACTGTCTCTAATCTCTACCAATTGGACTCATACCCAAAGAGAAATTTGCAAATGTTATGCTGCTACTTAAACTACTTTATTTAGCTTTTTTTCATCCCTTCTTTTGTCATGGCCCTTTTTGTGACATACATATTGGGACATCTCATGTCGGAGCTCTCCTGTTGGTCTCACCCTCTATTATTCTGTGCTTGGAGGTCAACTTGTGTAAACTAAGGATATCTGCCTGGCTGGCTGGTGTAATAACTGGTGTTTTCTGTAGGAGAATAGTCTTGGAAAATCAATTAGCCTGTCCTCCCTAGATGTTTAAATAAGATCATAGGATACTTTGGTTTGGAAGAGACCTCAGGAGGTTTCTAGTCCAACCTCCCACTCAAAACAAGGTCAACCCTGAGGCCCCTCAGGGCTTTACCCAGTAAGGTCTTGAAAACCCCTGAGGACCAGGTACTACAAAACCTGTCTGGGCACCCTCCCCCCTCTCAGCTAATGGTGAGAAAGCTTTTCCTTATATCCAGTTTAAAGGCCTGTATTGTTTCAACTTACGTCCATTGTCTCTTGTCCTCCCACCACGCACTACTGTGAAGATCCTTGCTGCATCTTCTTAAAGGCCTCCTTGTAGATACTGTGGACTGCTTTGTAGGTCTCTCCAAAGCCATCTCTTCTCCAGGAGGAACAAACCCAGTTCCTTCCATCTCTCCTCGTAAGACAGTTCTCCAGCCTCCTGACCGTCTTGTGGCCCTCTGCCTAACTTAAGTTTATCTCTGTTCTTCCTGTGTTGGTGGCCCAAAACTGGACTGATGGGTAGAGGAGGATAATCATTTTACTTGATCTAAAGCCTATATTCCTCCTATTAATACAGCTCATGATGATGTTGACCTTCTTTGCTGCCAGGGCATGCTTCTGACTCATCTTCGGCTTGCTGTCCACCAAATTCCCCAGGTCCTTTTTAGCAGAGCTGCTCTCCAGCCAGTCATTCTTGAGCCTGTGTTGTTGCAAGACGTTATTCCTTTCAGGGTCAGGACTTTGCATTTGTCCTCGTTGAATTCCATGGAATTAAAAAACTGCTCAAAACCCACTCAAAAACCCGAACAAAAACCGAAACAAAAAAAACAGAACCCAAATGCCCACCTTGTAGAACTTCCTCTGGCAAAACATTCAGGCATGTACTTGAGTGCTTTGAATATTTAAATGCTTAGATTCTTTTTGAACTTGAACACAGCGTTCTTCTACCCCTGTCCTACCCAACTTTTATGACTGAAAGTACCTTAACGTTTGAGGATCACTTTGTGTATCCTTTGACTTAGGCATACATTGAAGGAACATACTTTGCTTATATGATAGATTGCGGGGGGAGATTGGGTGAGGTCCTAATACTGCAGGACAAGAAGTGATTGTAAGTTGTCTAAATTCCACTCTGTTTTGTTCCCATTTTCCGCTCCTGTGTTTCCTCCTTCTCTGGATCCCACGCCTGTATCAGTTACTGGAATAGATACTTGCAGTGAATGAGTTATGCTGAATTATTTTTGTTGATGTGTGTTTATTGTGAGTAATATTTGCTTTCACTTCTGGTTATTATTAGCTTTGTAATACTGTATTTTGTGCAGTACAGTGTGTTAACTAGTTAAATTCTTCATACTGAACCTCACGTTCTTTGTGTTTTGAATTCTGCCATTGTGATACGGGTCTCTGTGTGATGCCTAAAAAAAAAGTCTTAAAAAACAGCACGCATTGCTTGGGGCAAGTGGTGGCTGCTGAATGTATCTTGCATTTGTGATGTTTAGAAAGGAAAAGTTTTCTCTTTGAGACGTTTTAATTTTAACCACAGAAAGGTCTTTTTTCATGGTATTAGAACTTCAAAACATCTGGTATAGTTGGTTAGATATGGAGATTAGGTCAATTGCATGGAAATATAGCTATGCTGATAGTGTAACATTTTTGGTGGAAGAAATGCTGAAGTACTAGTTTGGAAGTAGACTATAATCTCATCTGACTACAGATGTTTAATATTACTGCTTGTCGCTTCAATGGAGCATTTTTACCATTAAATTTTAAAATTATTACTTTGAAACTTGGGTAGTATTAATCTGTTAATTCTGTAAATGTTCCAAGGCCAGTATTAGCATAGCACGAATTTAAAACCCAAAATAGCCAAGCAAGCAAAGCCCCAGAAACTCAACATTAAATTTTATATGCTGATATTAAATTTAAACAAAGCTTTAAATCACCTTTCCTGCATGTTATGTTGGAATCTATTTTGATGCAAACTTGCTATGCATTCGTAAGTAGCTAAGTTACCGCTTCAGCTGATAACCCCTGGGGTCCAGATGCTTGTTCTTGGATTTCCACCTAAAAAACATGGTTAAAAAGGTTTTTATTGTGCACTCTGGGAAGTCAGTAGGTCAGGACTGGTTTGTCCTAGAAGTTCAGAGATCACAATCTGGAGTTCCTCAAGAAAAATATCCTTCCAGAAATCTCCTTTCATAAATGGAAGCTGTTCAGCTGAAGACAGCCGCAGCAATGTGTGGTGGAGAGAGCCTCCTATGACAACATGAAGGCTTAACATTGAATGAACAAAATCTTGAAGGAGCTATTCAGTTGTATTCTGTAAGATCTGTAACCATCTGTTCTCTCAATTCTAGGAATGAAGCTGCCGCCCTAGTCTGAGCAATGTACAAATACAGAAATGTGTTGTTTATTTTTAAGTGCATTATTCCAGACCAGGGGTGGATAGGAAGGGTGAGGAAGAAAGCAGTAATGTGAAGGATGCTTACGTCATGATTAAGCATGCAGCTTTTCAGTCATCTTTATGTTATTCCTGTCTCCTCCCAACTCCACACACCCAGCGTGTGTGATCTGACCGACTTGCTCTCTGAAACTTCCTCACCCTTCTGTAAGCAGCTGGTGGCAACCCTTTGTGAAACAAGGAGCAAGCCGCTACGAAATGATGGGGTAGTATTGGTTTAGTTGCTGATCTGTTGGAGTAGTTTTGTTCTGATACTGAAATGAGAAGTGAGCAAGTGACTCTGGCTACTTAAAATTTTGAGCACTTAAATCAACTGAATCAATCCCATAAATTCAAAATGCTTTATATCATTTTAAAGAAGTAATGAAATATCAGTGTTTATGAGTGGGAAAAGAGCTGCCTTGCTACTGTTTGGAAATAGAAATTTTTCGTAAAACATGAATAGTCTTGCACGGAACACTTAATCTAATTAGAGACTCAACCCCAAAATATTTGAGAGGGTAAGATCAACAATTATAAAATAGTAACTCAAACTTTTTTTTTTAACTTGGGTGTATATCTCAGCTCCGTTGTCTGAAAAATTAACGGTGATTTCTGACTGAATTCCTTTTAAGAAAAAGTTGCTAAAATTGGTCTTTATACTTGTACCACATGATACCTTTTTCTAGATTATTTATGCTATTATGAAGAGAACTGCAAAGGAAATGAGGAGCTTCCTATGTAATCAAGTGGTCAACTGCTGTTTCCTCTATTGGGAATAGCATTGGCAATTACTCATGGTCGCTGCATTTGCATTGTTGTCCTGAGCATGGAATAAGAGAGACTGAAGCATGGAATAAGAGAGACTGAAGCAGTAGGAGAGAAAGAGAAAATGCAGAGGCTGTGGCTGAAATACTGCGATTACAGAAAGAGAGTAGCTTTTTACTCTCATAACTATGAGGTGCTTTCGAGTGCTTCTTTGTTTTAATGACTATTTGGTGGCACAATTAAATGTTCCTTTTAGCAGGTTTAACTGAGCTTTTTTAAACAAGTTTAACCCACCCTATCTCTGGACTGACTTTCTTAATTATGACCGTTTCCTCAAATCTCATTTGCTTTTAATAATTTTGCTTACTTTCCTTTTCTGGCCTGTTTTGTTGAAATGATGCTACTGTGATCTCTGCAGGACATTGGAGACTCTCAGAGCCGTGAAACTCTGTCAGTGTTTTTGTGTGCGGACAACATCTGATGTAGTGTTTTGCAGAAGGCCTCTTGGCACCACTGAGTAATTCCTCCACCATTTATATCATTCCTACCTTTAACTGAACCCTTGTCAGTATTGTCTTTTTTATGCCTAGGACATGAAAAATATTTCAAAGGCTAGTGTTAGCAGCCAGTGATTGTAGCTCTAATGAACTCTCTTACTTAGTGGCTCCTGACGTTTTGGGGAAAACGTTATTTCCAGTAGAAAATAACATCACCTTGGTATTTGGTAACTTTAGTTACTATTTAGTTATTTTTATTTGAAGTAATAGAGAGCTGTATTTATTTTTATGCAGTGCTACTCTTAGACATTAGATGCTATGTCTTCTAGTATTATAAACAAGAATATGACTTCTGTTCTCAGTTAAATGATTTACTAATTGAAATATAGTCTGATTTTATTTTAATAGCCTTTCTTAGGTCTTTTATACTGATTTTAAATACTGTATTACTTTCATGTTTTGTTTGTTGAGCCTTAGACAAGTGAAATAGATGTTTAGATAGGGATGACGAAATACCTGAATTCCCATGGATAACCAAGTTACTGCCACTAGATGCTGTTAAAGCTAGCCTCTGACATGCTCCTGGTTGGTTGGGGTTCTGGATCTGCAGAGGCGTCCCTTGCTTCTGTAAATTATTGTTCTTGGTTTTATTTTGAGTGCCAATAGCTACAAAAGGGAAAAGTATGGGGATGAGATTTCATATTTACAGCTTAAGTTAGTAAGAGTGCTCCCCTCACCCCTTCTTCAACTGAGCATTGTTTTTTAATCCCTCCTTTATGCTGGCATTGGGTTTTGACTCCACGGTGAAGTTCTTAAGAAAGCTGGGGGACTAGGATTAATTCTCCTTGGGCTTTTCTGTCTGAACTAGCTCATTAGAGTTCACCTAAATGCTTGTGTTGAAGCAATTAAAATGACACGTAGCTGGAGGAGGGGGTAGGGAGGGAGGAGGAAAGCCCCTTCAAATGTAACTGCTAGCTGCCATTGGATTAGTTTAATGTCATACTCCCCCTCACTGCCATGAACAAACAGGACACGTGGAGTGATTTTTCTCCTGACGTAACCTTCCAGTAATCGGCAATTAGGGACTTTCAGGGAATTTATTTCCAGGTCTATGTGAATAGTACATTCCATGTTCTGTTCTAATAATAATAATAAGGTGGAGGATACACAAAAGAAGAAAGCGTTCAGGTATAGAGATTTTTTGTTAAATGAACCTGTTTTCAGCCAATGAACTTGCTTTCAGTCTGGCAAAACAGTATTGTAGATGGGAGCGAGCATGGAACCCCCTAGGAGAAAAGAAAACTGGTAGGTAATTGAAAGGTAACATGCTTCTTCATGAGAAGGGTGCTAGCTCAAGTACAAAGAACTAAAGGGTATTGTTGTGTTGATAGCTACACCGTATCTTCTGTTTCAAATCTAAAAGTAAGTAGTGTAAGTGAGGGAATAAAATCGGAACCAAAGCAGTATTTTGGTTGTGCAAGTACCTTAGTAAGAAATACGTTTATATGTTTAGGACTACTTTGAAGTAGCTTTTGTGTTAGAAGGGAGGAATTTGTAGTATAAGAATAGTCAAAAGAAAGCTTCACAAAACAATGAGTGCAAAATCACTATCAGTCTGAAGATACTGTAGATGGTGTTACTGCAGAGAAAGCCCTTTTTTAACTTGTCAGCAGTTGTTTTTAAATGCAACTAACTGAAGCTGAATGTCATTCACCAAGCACAGTGCTTGATGAAATTGTTGCCAAAGATTATACAACAGGATTAAGTAGGATTTGCAGAGAGAAGGCTATCAACAGATAAATTTTACCAAATTATTACAACTACTGTAAAGATTTTTTTTTTTAAAAGCTATCTCTGCCCTTGGTAGTCCTGTCAACCAACATTAAGATAACTAATGGCATTAATAAGCTGTTTTGTAGGTTTTAATAAATCACCTGATTCCTTTAAATAAAAAAAAACAAACAAGTAGTTCAAAATGATAATTCCTGGAGGGGTTTTGAGTGACAGAATTTAAAAACCCCACTTTTTTGGAGACTCTCCTGTTTGGAAGTTGCAATGTGGACCCAGTATTTCTTTTAAATGTTCAAAAAGGTTACAGTTCATACTTCTAATCATGTCTAAAACTGTGTGGCGTTTTCATGTGTAAATTTGGCTACCTGTTTTGGTTGTATCTGTAGTGAATGAATATCCTCTTCCTGGATGTGTGGTAGAAGTAACTAGAAGGATGTCTTAGCTTGGTGTGTGTGTGCTTAAGATGAAGATGCATATAAGCACTGTGGTTGTGAGTCTTTGGCTATGACACAGCTGATCTCACTAAATTTCATTCAACAGTGCAGATTTTGGGTTTGGGTTTTTTTGTGGAACTAATATTGTAGATGTTGATGATTATATAGCCTGAAGTATGGTTGTTTTGTTCTTAGAAAGGAAAGGGGAAGGTAAGTATTTCAGGTAGAGAGGAAAAATAATAGCAGCTCAAAAAGAGGCCCTTCCCCCTATTTCTTTAGTATTTGTTACAACAAAATTGCATTTTAGGCTACATTTTGAAATGGTATTATGCCTTCAAACCTGCTTGACTAACCTAATTTACTTGGAAAATAACTCTTTGAAATCCAGTCAAATGTTGGATTTGAATCAATATGATCTGGAATATATGAATTTAATGATTGTAGACTGAATTCCAGAGCAGTGCGACAATAATTGTACAACTGGAACGAATTTAAATGTTGCGCATTAGTGTCTCTTGAGGTAGTAAAACGGGTAATAAGGTTAATGAAGCTGGCAACAGTCTGGTGCAATTCCTGTGCTATCACATTGCTTTTTGGCAAGATCTTGACCTGCTATAAAACCTTTAGCAATGTCAATTTGGCAGTGAGCTCTTAACAGCACCGTAAACAAGAGAACACAGATTGAGAGGTTTTTTTGCGTTTGGGACCCCTTTCTTCCCAAATTCATGTGCACAATAATCCCTTGTAGGCCTCCTATTTTGCATTTTGCCAGATAGCATCCTCTTACATTTTGTCTGGCTGTATAGTTCTTCATAGCTACCCTAAGGTCTCCCAGAAAAGAACTAAATGCTTTTACTCCTTCTAAAATGTAAATTTTAAAGTGGGTCTGCCCCGTCTCAGAGGATACAGCGGGACATTTGGGTCCAGTCAAGAATAGATTTTGTGTTAAGGTAAGGGTCTAAGCGCGTTTTGGTGTTGTGTGGGGTTTTGAGTTTTCGGTTTTTGTTGTTTGGTTTTAGGGTTTTTTTGTAAAGTCTTCAGATTTTTTTCAAGTAGATTCCCTGCTGCAGTTTGTCTACTCCAGGAGAATCAGGTGCTTGTTTCCTATTAGGCTTGTTAGCATTCCTACTTTAAACTCCTGACTAATTAGCCTGGTTGCCAGAGCACTTGAATGCAGAGTATCAGATAGCACCCGCGTTTTTCTAGTTCAGTCAGTGTAGCTGGGTGTCTTAACCCTGTATGGTGCAGATTCCAGCTCATCCCACAGGAGTGAGAAGCTAATGTAACACAATAAAGTTTATCGTTGCAGAGTAGAAGTTGGGTCCGTCTTTCCTGGCTGTGTCAGCAGAACAATAAATATGATGTGACCCCTGGTTCCATTATGTAAAAATGACCCTATTTTTATGGTTTCTTTTGATACTGTGTTGCATCATAGTAAAGCCTGATACTAAAATAGTAAAAATGCAGTGCTGGTTACAAGAAATTAATCCAGACAGGTGTTTATTTAAAGGATTGTTGCTGTCACATTTTTTTGTCATGCAATGAGAGTTTGTTTCCTATATTTCCAGTATACAGGTTATACTGAGAAACAAAAAAATGAATACTTTGTCAGGTGAATGTCAGGCAGTTGAAGTGAGGGTGGTTTCTGAGCTGCTCTGTGTATTCGTTGGTGTCAGTCTATCAGTGGGTACCAGCTTGTCAAATTTGGATTTTAATTGATCTATTGGTTGTTAGATTGAATCTTCAGCCCATGTCAGGAATGTGAAGTTGCCGCAGTAAGCAGTCAGATAGTGGAAACTAAATCTGATGTCTTGTGCCTATGTAGTGTGTACTTCTGGACACTAGAGAATCCATGCGGGAGGGAAATGTTAGGAATAATTTGATTTGTGGCACCTGTAATAAAACTGTGATCAGCTTTGGGAAGAACAGCCACAAGAAACGAGGCTTCATGAGTTTGATTGCTGGTGGAAATGCTTGTTTCCATAATGCAGCTTTCTGTTGTAAGTAGATCGGCATTTCTGTTAGGAGATATCTACTGCTTCTTGAGTGAAAATTATCTTTTCAGTTTTTAGTAATTTCACTGATTAATATGAAAACTAGTTGCATTGTCATTTTTTATGGATTGAAGATTATTGCTAATAAGTTCCTCTACCAAAGTTTCATTATAGAGGAAACAATCTGATCTTTTTAAATTGTAGAGGAATTATCATGTAACTCCAGTATCCAAAAACTCTTGCAGTATGCCTGTTATGGAAATGCCCTTAAGACTACAGTATTCTAAAGTTCAGTTTGTGACTTTCAAGAAGTTCTTTATTTTTTGAAACGTCATGTGTTTGTGGAATGAATCTTTAAGATGTTTGAGAGATTTGCCGTTCCTGTAGCTGGCCACAATTTCCATGTAGCTCATCAGGACTGTCAGTCTCTGCTAGGACACAGTTCCACCCTATCAGTGTCAGCATCCTCAAGAGAACTTTTTTTGGTGACGATGCCATGTATAGATGAGCTAGAACTACTTGTCCCTTGAAAAATGTCCATTCAGATCTTCACTTTTTCCATGCAACATTAAAAATGTACCTTTGAAAACCTGCTTGCCTCTAGCTTTAAAATTCCACTTTGAAAGCGGGATTGTCAGTGTATGTAGAAACGGCTTATTGCTGTGCTGTTGTACTCTTAACTGTTCCTTCAGAAATGTATAAACACTGCATGAGAAAACAGAAATACCATTAAATGTTGCCTGGATGCTGTCAAGTCAACCAGACGCGCTGATGATGATGATACCATGCTGCTGAGCAGGTGTGAAAGTGAGAACAGTCAGATTAGGTCGGATAGATGAGCTGCTGGCTGCTACATTTCTGCTCCCTTCTTTGGTCTGGTGCTTGTCTGACCTGTGCAAAGACTTCAGGCATGCCAAGCCAGCATAGCCTGAAACAAAAATAAGTACCTGCTGGCTTGTAGTGCTGTAGTCACTGTGCGGGGTCCGGTATGTGCTGATGCTAGTGCAAAAGTGGGAATAAAGTGTCTAGCTTGGCAGAGGTTGCTGTTTCATGGTTCCTTCAAGTTAATAGAAGGTGCCAGCAGAAGGACAGTCTCATCCAACTGCTAGCTCTGACAGCTTCCTCCACATTGAGCGGAGTGTGTGGTGTTTGTGGGGGTTTTGTTGTTGTTTTTTTTTGGCTTGGGGTTTGGTTTTTTGTGTTTTTGTTTTTTTTTTTTTTTAAACATTAACGCGGAGGGGGGGGGGGGGGGGGGGGGGCGGGAAATACCGTGCGAGTTAGTTAACCTGATCCATTTTGCTGTACAGCTGCAGGATGCTGGTGCCTGGCCTAAGGGAGGAGGTGGGAATAAATGTCTCAGTATGAGGAAGGGCTTTCTGCAGCAGTAGAGTTTCTGTTGCTTTAAAGTGACTGTGCGCCTGCACTTCTAATGTTAAAGTGAGTAAGCGCAGTCTTTTTTGTGGCCTGACACCTGAAGGTGCTTAAATACAGGGGCTGCAGCTCTGCAGGTTGTTGGCAAGTAGCGATGCCAATGAAAAATCAGACTTCCAGTGCCTGAACTTTCATTCTTCCCCTTACGGTTTTCCTGTTGTGTTTTGGTTTGAGGTGGATGTAATAATGCGTTCCTCTTCCTCCAAATCAGACTATGTAAAAGGAACGGTCTTTAACACAATAAGTAATACAAAGAATTCAGATTAAGTAAATCTTTTTTTGAAGACATATCTAAAAGAAGCTACAGTGGATTGTCTGTACTTCTAATTTTTCTTCTCTAAGTTTTCTGGAGGAGTTTATAAGCATTTGATTCTTAGTTCTGCAACAGTGACAGGTTGTAGGTAAACAGTAGAAAGGTAAGCAGTGTATTCTTGAGGGCCATCACTATTTGTTACCTTTGCTCTTGCTTTTAAATATGTGGTGACTAATTCAAAGTAGGCTTTGTTTTGGTTTTGACTGGCTTTTTACCTGGTTTCAAATATGATTGTACTATGCCTGTATCTCTGTTTTGTTGTTAGAGACTTTCACGGTATTTTGATAGACCAAATGTGTGTCAATTACTTCCTTCAAAGAATTTTCCAATTTTTTGTTGTTTTTGTTACTTTTTTCGGGCATGTTTTCAAAGTATCTATTGACAGTGAGTACCAGATCAGAGTTGTGGTACTGGGAGGGTCACTGAATGGCTGTTGCATCAGCATCAATATGGTTTATAAGAGGGGTCTGATTTAATCAGGGGGTATGATTTAATCTCCTGTAGCATTATTTGTTGCATTTTGAATTTAAGCAGTCTAGCTCAATGAATGATTAAATAGTTACAGAATTGTTGGTAGTGCTCATTGCTGAAAATATTTTTTTCAGTTAACTGTTGTAGATTTTATTTTGTAAGAACAATCTACATTTTCTCTGGTAAATTGTGAAAGGTTAAGTGATGCTGGCCACTGCAGCTTAACAAAAAATATCCTGCAGGTGGCAGACAGTTGCTGTGTGTTGCAAGTGCTGTTAAGATTTTTCCCAATCGTTTACTATAGGTTTGAAAATTAGAGTTAGAAGGTTAAGCCTGTAATGCTTTTGGGGAGCACCCTTGGCAGATTTTTGTTTATTTTTAATGGTAGCTGCTTCTGGACTTGTGAATCTTGCTTGAAGACACTTCATGTTCCTTGTATAACAATGTCTTTTATAGAAGGTTATGAAAACTTATGTGTGTTCAGCATGAAGCATGGTTGATGGCTGCATACCAAGTCTGGTGGCTTTGGCAAAATACAAATCTGAAATCAACTCTCTTTTGTTTTGAAGTAGGTAGGAAATATTCTGGTTCCTCTGCCTCGTGTAGATGGGTCTGTTCTGAAGTTTAATTTTTTGAACTGTGAGGTGTAACTCACCAGGAAAATATTCAAGATTACTGTAATGTTTGTTTCATCCCAAGAGTTGTTATACTAATTAGTCTTGCTATGTGGGCAGATAGGTAACGGGAAGTAGGGACAATGCATATAAGGTATACAGCAGAATATTTACATCAGTGATAATTCAGGGTTCACATGGGCATTCAAGCTGCATTTATGAAAGTAAATGCTTTTTTAGGGTATGTGTTAGTTATATTTATAGACATGAATTTTGGCCTTAGTTTCAGATTTTATTTGTGTAGCATTTGTCATATACTGCAGTGGGTTTTGCATTGACTTCATTGTGTTACATTTATATTATAAAAATGTTTGTAGTACCTCTTGTTTTTTGATCTTAAGGCTTTGTTTCATATTGTAGTGGGGCTGGTTCCTAAAATGTAATTTTCTTCGGGAAAATAAAGAGGGGATTTACTTTAGTTATGCTCCTTGTGTTGTGGGTTATTGATAATTCTCTCTGATAGAAAGCCCTGCTGTTGGTCCTGCTTCTGGGAACATTAGGGTGTGTGTAAATTGTTGTACAGAATGAGTCATTCTGTAGTGGAAAGTCTTTGTTGATCCAGGTGTCAAAAGTTTGGAAGAGGAAATAAAGCTGATGAAAATGATTTTTATAGGAGCTGTTTTTTCTTCTGTATTGTTCTTCCTCTCTTCTCTTGGAACTCTTTAGAGTACTCTATTCTTAATCTTGAAGCTGCACATTTTGAAGGTATCTGAAAAACTATAGCTTAGCAAGAACATAGCTTTTCCCCACTACATGGAAAACAGTTTATAACAGTTAACAGTTTTTTGTTTTGTTTTGTTTTAAAACTGTTTGGAATTCCTTTTTAATAGTTGGCTATAGAGTCTGTGTGTGAAAATACTGTCTATCCTTTAGTTTCAAGTTGAGAATTCACTGCTGGGAATGCATGCTAGAAACCTGACCCTCATGCAATTTCAGTGCTTACTCCCTTAGGGATTTAATATGCTTAGGTTTTAAAATCTTGTAGGAATTCTTTTTTAATATTCATATATTCGTTAGAATTGCATGGGTTTGTTGCATACTTACGGCTTTTGGAGAGGCAAAGGAAGCAATTCCATTTTACTCTGTAGACTGACAACGGGGTCAGGTACAAAGGCATTACGTGAATGTTTCAGAATATCCTGCAGTGATAATACTGTCGTTATGCTGACCTGTTATATCAATATTGTGACCTGAATTCATTTGAAATAACTTGTATTTGCTTTAATTCTAATTGTTGCACTGTGGATTGGTTTTACTGTGATTTATATTCTATTAGCAAAACTCCTGAGCAACAAGTACGTGTACCTGAATAATAATCGCAGCTTAGTTAGGAGTTAGTCTTCTGTAGGTTTTTGCCCATAGAATTTGAATGGGGCAGGAAGAAAGATGTGACATTCTTAATGCTGGTTTTTGGTATTTTCTAGATGCAGTCATGCAGAATGCTGCTTGCAAGGCAAACAGTGTTATCAATGCAGCTAAAAGAGATCAAAGATAGACTCTTGGAGGGGTTACAGATGAGGATTCCTGAAGGGAAACTTGTATATTCTCTACTGCTCAAGAGATAGAATAGTTTACAAAATAGATAGTATGTAATATGCTTAAGTATTGAAGTATGTATTGCGATGTGATTGATACGGGTGGGATAGTAGTTTAAAAGCCTACGAGTATTTTTTGCTTGGCTTGTGGGAATAGTGATCCTGATCCTCTCCTTCATTGCTGCGTCCTACATACTGGGATAATACTCCCTCATTATCTCCTCTGACACTTTAAAGGAGGGGTTTCCTTTCTCATACATGAGCATGGCTATGGATTACTGCTCCTGGACATTACTGCTTTGTTTGCAGAAGCCTCTCTGATTCTTCAGGAAGTCCAGGTTTCCCTGCTACAAATCCCACTGTGTCACGTTGCAGACTTTTTCCATACCTCATTTACAACACATTCTTTTTATCTCTTTCTACTTGTTTTTCATACTCCTTCTTGACTATATTCTCCTTGTGTAAAAAAGAACAGGATGGTTGGACGAAAAAAAGAGTTGTTTTTCTGTGGGAATTTTTAAATAACCAAAGTATTAAATACCTTGGTCTTCCATAACTGTTAACGCTTTTCATGTGTGTATGTAACCAGCCTTTGTAATTGGAGAATGAAGCTTGAAACGCTCTTCTCTGCCTCACTTACTTGCACTTCTGTATAACATAACTTCGAATGAGTGATTATCTTGATTATGACTGATTACTGCTTTAAAGCAGAAATACCTACTTGATAGTAAGTAACTGGGAGCTAGAATTAAAGATCAAACAAACCATTTTGAGAAACAGGAATCACTTCACTGAAGCTTCATGGAAAACTTTGATGATGACTGATTTGAAAACTCGTGTGTCACATTTTCAGTTCTAAATGTAGCTTATGTGATCTGTGAGACTCTTATGTATTAAAGTTTGTTTGCTTCCTGCTTTTGTAGTGCTTTTTTTCAGTTGATGATGGTCTGAGGTCATCGAGGAGGATGTCAGAGGAAGGCGATAGCACTGAGAATGCAGATGTTTTCTAAGAATGATTCATCAAAGCTTTTCACAAGATTCTGTAGAATTTTGAAGTCTTTTGCTATTGTGAAAGTTGTTGTTTCAAGTGTGCCATTCTGATGCTTTAGTGTGTTTTTATTTTCTTTTTGTAATGACACACTTTTGGAACATTTAACCTGTTGGCTTTGAAGCAGTTACTGCCTGTCATTGACTTTATGCAAAAAGTCATAACTAAGTATTTGAAGCACTTTTATAATTTCTTTTTTGTGCCTAATGAACAGGTGATACAACTTACTTTTGTTTGTAAAACCAAGAAACAATGGTTAACTGGCAATCTTTTATTATGTAAGTTGGAACCTTCTTTTCAGTGGGATATACTTTTGGAAACTACTTTAAGTTCTTCTGATATTGATAAAAAAGCATAATTAGGCTTTGTATTTAAAGAAAATGTTCTTTACGATTTGAAAGGCTTAAAAAGAGCTGACTTTTGCTAGGTGCTTTAAAATATATATTTTGCAGTCTAGATGATCAGAATTAAAATTTTGTGAAAATTGACTGTACTTTTGTTGCCGAAGAGTTTTATGTATCCCCACATTCCTTCCTAAGGAATGATGGACTTGCACAGCAGATACATGAAGTATCTAAAATGTGATTAGATGAGGAAGCTAAAATTGCTTATGATGCATATAAACTCCCAAGAGGAACTTAAAAGAGCTTTCATACACTTATGTAATTAGTCACTTTTGAAATCTAGAAAACATTTTTACTTCTTTTGTGATAATTTATAAATGGCAGTTCTTATCTTTTAGAGAAAGATGGTTTTAAAAGACTTGTAAATGTTTTGGGGAGATTTCTCCACTCAGAACTGTATGTTAGGCAGTAACAGCTATTTGCGTATCTGTTTGATTTAGGGCAAGTAATTTTTATTCTTTAGCCTCTTCACTTGACACAAGTCCATGTTATAAACTGCAGTGAACCTACCTGGCAGACTTGACAGAGAAATTCAGAAGTGAGCGAGTTTGAGGATGAAATGTACTGCTCAAGTGCTTTAATGCAAAGTTAGAGTGGAGAGTGGTGTGATGCCTACCTTGTTGTCTTGATGTGGGGGGTGGCATCAGTTTCTCTGTGTGTTTTGTTATTGATCTGCTAAGCACATGACCAGAAAGTTAAATGTGTCTTGAACTGGATACACATATATACACACATGCATGATATATCATAATGGTGAAGACTGTGGGGGCAGGGGGGGTGTTGGGTTTTTGTGTGGTTTTTTTCCCCTTTTTGTCATCTCCTACCCTCCTAATTTTTTAAAATGTGAAACCAATGACTTCCATATCACTGAACACTTTTATTTAAATATTGTAATACTCTAGCAATGCCCAAAGGAACAGTTTGGAACTTACTGCAAAATAAACATTAAACTAACTAGAGCTTTACACTGGGAAGTGGTAGAGTGTTGTGATGCAGTTGTGCCATCTTTTTTTTTTTTTTTTAATGGAAAAGTTTGAAAACTGGGGGGCGGGGGGGAGTGTGCATGGACTGTGGGGACACAGCACAAGAAGCCGCCATAGAAGAGGATGGGGGGAAATGGACAGCCAGTGGTCAACACATTCAGTTGTTTTTCACATCCAGATTGTCAAAGCAATGAAACAACTCAAGTAACAGTTCTTCAGAGGAACACATTACTTTCTTTTCTAAAAGGAAAACAAAACTCGCTTTATACTAACGTTGTATCTTGAGTATTCACAAGGCAGTTTTGTCACCTCTCTGCTCTGTTAGTGTCTGGAAGTATAAATAAGTTTTAGCAATAAAACTTTAAATAATAATCCCCTGGTAGTTTAGAGAGCTTCTTGAACTGTTTTCTAGATCTTCTCTGAATGGATCTATGTTGCGCTCCTTTGCTCTTGAATCTCTGCCAGTACTGCTATGTTGTTGTAGAGAATTAATAAAATCTATAGGATTAACAGCATGGCTAATGGACAGTGGAACGTGTTCTCAGTAAAATAATCTCCCCTCCTTAAAAAAAAAAAAAAAAAATCAACTGGAACCTTATCTGTGTATAGGATCTTACACAATACTTAACTCCTGAAAAGAGAGATTTGCAGTGTGCTCATTCTCTCTCTTAATTCTTACTTCAGCAGTACCTTGAGATGGTGGTGGGGAAAACCTTATGTAAAGGGAAATAAATGTTATAAATGGGGTACAATGATGCTTCATGACACTTCTGCAGAAAGCTCATGTGTCGTCGTCTTTTGCAACGACCAAACAAGTGGAGCAAAACCTTAAGTTTTTTACAAAAATAGTAATGGCTGTTTTGTGAAGCATCATGGTTAAGGAGTATTTACAGAAGAGACAACCATTTAAATTGGTCCAAAAGAGTGTGTGGGATGTGGCTTATAATGTTACCTGCGAGAAGGCTGTCTGTATTAGAGATCATAACACGGTTAGATTCATTTTTCGTGCAAGAAAAGCAAAATTTTCCAACTTGATTGTAAATACAGCATAGCTACACACTAGGGAAGCGTGTTAAAGCTAAAAGAGGCAACTAGTAGCAAAGTACTTACCGCCTGCCAAGAATTAAAGATGCCATGCTGGAGGTACAGACCAAAAGCATGCCAGCTATCAAGGGAAGCGTGAAAGGAAGCTGGCATGGCTGAACATCAGGCAAAGATAGTTATTAGAAAGCTGAAGTAGTATCCAAATGAGGAAAATTGTAAGGATATAAAATCTGGCAAGTAGAATATAAAAGCATAAGATAAAACAAAAGAATTTGAGGAATATATTTTGAAAAGTCTTTAATAATAGCAACTGTCTTTCAGCACACTAGTAGTAGCAAACCTATAACAAGCCGTAGCGACATGAGATGATCACTTTATAAAAGAAACTTTCAGAAGATAAGGCGATAACAGAAAACCTTTGCTTTGCATCTGTGTTCATTGTTGAAAATTTTGGAAACGTTGCCCTGCCAAGAACCTTTTATGGGTAACTCATCAGAGGAACTCTCTCTCAAATCAGTGTTTGTTAAGAGTTTAGAGAACAAATGGACAACATGAAAGCAAGTTGCTAGAACCAGACAGTGTTCATCCTATAACTCTGTAGAAAGTGAGGGATGAAGTAATTTTACTAACTGGTACGTAATGACTCCTTTAGCTAGACACCTTTAGGTCGTTGGATATAAATGCAGTGTGAAGCCAGTGTTAAAAGGATGTTTACTCAGGATGTTTGTGCTGATTAGCAACTACAGTAATGTAGAGTTTATGGACACATGGTAATTATAATAGATGGTGGAAAGGTCAACAGAGCTTTGTGAAAAGAAGTTGTGCCTTAAAACTTTTGGAGCTCACTGAAGGAGTTAGCAAGAATGCATGTAAGGAAGTTCCAATTTGCTATGGTAGGATTTCCAGAAGTCATTCAGTAGCCTTCTGCATGAGAGGGTTAAGTCCTCGTATGGATAATTAGTTAATAATCAGAGGTACATAATTAGAGTCAAGAAATGAAGTGGATAGGATGCTTTTCAGAGGTGAATAGTAGCTGTTACAAAAATATTCAGGGTAGAAGAATTGAGACCCGCCTTTGAATTATTGCAGTTTAAGTCCAGAGTGGATGAGGAGGTGGCAGTTAAGCTGAATCATAGAATCATTAAGGTTGGAAAAGACCTCTAAGATCTTCGAGTCCAGCCATCAACCCAACAACACCATGCCCACTAAACCATGTCCCTAAGCGCCTCATCTACACGTCTTTTAACAACTTGAGGCCATTTCCTCTCGTCCTATCGCTAGTTACTTGGGAGAAGAGACCAACACCCACCTCGCTACAACCTCCTTTCAGGTAGGTGTAGAGCACATGTGGTGGAAAGGACACTGTGCTCGTTGTGGACAAAGGTGGGGCTGTCGTGGTGCTCGTGGTGGTACTTGTAATGCACTCTGGTATGTTGGGGATGCAGCAGACACTGATCTCGTAATTGAGGCAGACTGGCATCGGTCTGAGCCTCCTTTTCTCCAGGCTAAACAACCCCAGTTCCCTCAGCCGATCCTCATAAGACTTGCTCGGCAGACCCTTCACCAGCTTCGTTGTCTTTCTCTGGACACGTTCCAACACCTCAATGTCCTTCTTGTAGTGAGGGGCCCAAAACTGAACACAGTATTCGAGGGGCGGCCTCACCAGTGCCGAGTACAGGGGCACGATCACTTCCCTACTCCTGCTGGCCACACTAGTTCTGATACAGGTCAGGATGCCATTGGCCTTCTTGGCCGCCTGGGCACACTGCCGGCTCATGTTCAGCTGGCTGTCGACCAACACCCCCAGGTCCTTTT
>NW_008825216.1:7606614-7668556 GCF_000699105.1 Pygoscelis adeliae | reverse complement strand
TCCGCCAGCTCCCTCAGCACTCTCGGGTGGATCCCATCCGGCCCCAGAGACTTGTGAGCGTCCAGGTGGCCTAGCAGGTCATTGACCGCTTCCTCTTGGATTATGGGGGGTTCATCCTGCTCGCCGTCCCTGTCTTCCAGCTCAGGGGGCCGAGTACCCTGAGGATAACTGGTCTGCCTGCTAAAGACTGAGGCAAAGAAGGCATTGAGTACCTCAGTCTTTTCCTCATCCTCGGTGACAAAGTTCCCCTAAAATGAAGTGATCCCCCACATGAAGTGAGGCATGTGGAACCTCTAACTCTTGCGGGAAGGAACGCTAGTTTGGGATTACAATAGATAGTTCTGTGGGAACACCAATTTAGGCTCAGAAAGATAAATTCTCTAAATTGTTAAGATAACAACAGAGAATTTTCCTCATCCTCGGTGACAAAGTTCCCCTAAAATGAAGTGATCCCCCACATGAAGTGAGGCATGTGGAACCTCTAACTCTTGCGGGAAGGAACGCTAGTTTGGGATTACAATAGATAGTTCTGTGGGAACACCAATTTAGGCTCAGAAAGATAAATTCTCTAAATTGTTAAGATAACAACAGAGAATAAAACAAAATGGGCCATTGTCTAGGTCCATGGTGCATTTGCATTAGACTGCTGTATTGGTGCAGGCTTGGGAGCGCCCTGGGAAGAGCAGTGCTTACTTCTATGTCTATCTAGGTGGCTGAGATGTTTGTCTTAGTGTAGGTTATAGTACTTTTTTTTTTTTTTACGAAGGTCTTCTGAATGAATAGCTTCAGAGAGAGTAGCTTCAATAAATATCTCAGGTTCTTTGCTGTTCAAAGAAACGTTGTGATGTGTTTTGTGTGATCAGATGTAGTACTGGAAAGGGCTGTGCTTAGCATGAAATCTACCACTACACTCAACACCTGAGGATATATCTATTTCAAAGCCTCTGGAAAGTAAAGACAGGAGCAATGATTATTAAACTGTAGAGTAAACTTGGCAATGTCAACTAGGTAGGGCACTTGAATCTTCTTGATTCCCCCTGAGTGCAGGGCCCCATGAGCGCTTGGATTTATGCAAGGGGCAAGAGTCGGCCATGTGGAGACTGCTGGGAAACTAAAATTTGAATTTGGAGTCGGTGTTCAGACCAGTAATGGAGTTGCATGAGCAACTGGAGCAGCCAGTATCCTCCTGCAGTTTGGTAGGCTGGAGTGGAGGACAGGACTCTGATGGCTAGGGAAAATATTTGAGGATGTGAATTTACAATAGTTTGAACGGATTGATGTTGCAGCTGTGGTGTAGCCATCTGGTTAACAGTTGCAGTACCTTTCTTCCCTCCCTTTCACCTTGTGTTGGTACTGGAGCTTTTCTTCCCTCCCAGAGTGTTCAGGGAGCTCTACTAAAGACCCAACATTTCTGAAAATATAAAACAAAACAAAAAAATCTAATGATTTAGCTTCCTGAACAGGCTGTTTCTGGGAGAAACTGATGCCAGTATAAGAGAGAGAGGAGCGCATGAAAGGGGGCAAAGAGGAGAGAGAGATGATGGTGCTTAGGACTGCTGTGACAGAAAGCTGTTCTCTTTGAGATACTTTGCTGTTCCTCGAGCATATTTAGCCTGCACTCTTACAGACATGGGATACAGGGGCCTGCTCTGGGTAACAAAATATATTGAGACCAGTCTCAAGACACGTTTCTGGGTGGGGAAAAAAAAAAAAAAATTAATTCTTCTTCAGGTAAACCTGACAATGGCTGTAAATTTGGATACTTAAAGATTCAAGTTTTAAATATTTCCAGTAATACAGAGTACTTAGTTTCTTTTTACAGAATATCCTTATTTTTTCAAGTTTATGGTGTCCTAGTTAGTAAATTCTACTGTCCTCAGAATTTTGAAAACCAGTGTGATAGTTGAATGTCTTTTATTTATTCATTACAAATATATTATGAAAGTATAAGAACTCTGAACTTTAACCGTTAGCCAGCACTCAGATTTGTATTTTTATTTCTTTACAGGATCTGGAGTTTCATGGAGTAATGAGATTCTACTTTCAAGACAAAGCAGCTGGAAATTTTGCAACAAAATGTATTCGTGTCTCTAGTACTGCCACAACTCAAGATGTGATAGAAACTCTTGCAGAGAAGTTTCGACCAGACATGCGAATGTTGTCATCCCCTAAATACTCGCTCTATGAGGTGCATGTCAGCGGAGGTTAGTATTTATTCACGAACTCTTTTCTGCATCCACACCACCTTCCTATCCACCCCCAGCCAAAATATCTTTAGATTTGCCCCCAGCTTCTGAACCACATAAGACTTGGGGTTTTTGTTCCTAAGTACGTTGCTACTAATTGTTACGTGGGGGAGTGGTAATTTCAAAACATAAGTACGCATATCAGGCCTGCAGTTAATATAAGTTTTGATTATGATCTATTAAATGCTGTACTTGACATCCTGTTAGTTTGTTGACATTTGTGAGAGAGTTGCTATTTTTAGGACTAGTAGGTAAAGACTGAATTTATAATGGGAGAATAGGAGTGTTAAATTGGAGCACTTAAGAGTGTATCCTCAGTTCTTTGATGTTGTGGGCCTTTGATAGGTAGCCTTATAGTGCATGTTTCTTTACAGCTAAACTGGGGGAAGTTCAACGTAGTATTGTTTGAAGCCACTGTGTTTCTTAAACAGATCCTTTCATGTTACCTGTGAAGAACTTAGATATCTAAATAGCCTTTTGACAAATGCTAGCATTTGTCTATCCCCACCCCAATAGAAAGCTTCAGGTTGGAAGGTGGTAGTGTGTGTGGTGGTGGTGGAGACAGGGATAGGAGAAACTAGCTTTTTGTCATGCTTTTTCTTTTTTGTACTTCGGAAGCTTACGCAAGTGGTTTAACTACCTTAAATTCTGCTTTTGAAAGACTGAAAATAATTTAACTTGAGATAGAGAATGGAAATTTATTGGGATATGTGTCACTTTTCATGGTCTACAAATGATGACGATGTGAATTATGGGATTAGGGAAAAGTGCATGTGTCATCACTAATTTAAGCAATGAATAGTATGTGTTTTTTCTGCTTTAGGTTTCTTTAAAAATCTGTTAGCACTGTATCTGTACTCAAAATGAAATGGTTTCCTTTGCAGAGCAAGTTCCTGATGTTTAAAATGTGGCTTATGAGAGGCACTTCCTTCAATAGGAGTGTTTCTCATTAAGTAAAATGTAACTGCAAAGACATCATTGTCTTGCTATGCATATGTACTGTCCCCTACTTCTAGAAGGGAATCAAATGGCAAAACTTGTTTAATTTTTTTAACCACTCTCTCAGATTTTTTTTTCGTATACTTAAAATAGATATAATATACTAAATACACTAAATAAAATTTTCTCTAGTATATATGCATAATGGATTTTTTTTATTTCATAACCTGGTTTATTTTTGTGCAGTCTTTCCAGAACAGTAGTTCTTGGGCCACAATCAGACTGGTTAAATTTAAAATAAGGAAAATGACTGTTTAGAAGTCTCGTGAAATTATAAAGTTTGAAACATTATAACTGTAGATGTTACTTCTCCTGAGTGATAATCTTGTGTTCCCAGACTTCAGTTCTGATAAAGGAGGTATGCAAGACTACTTTATGTGGACCTTTAGCTTATGTAGATAGAGGGAATACACTTAGGCTGGTTGCTGGAAAGGGAACATATATTACAGGCTTTCTATCCCTATAGTTAACAGGGAAACATCAACTGATGTGTACTGTTCAGCAAACCTTTTGTTCTTTTTAGAGCATAACTTGTTTCTAAATATCTTTGCTCTTGAGGTGCCAAGTAACTGTTACTGCTTTTCATTTTTTTGAAGAAGAAAGAAGATTAGATGTAGATGAGAAGCCTCTTGTTGTACAATTAAACTGGAACAAAGATGATCGAGAGGGAAGATTTGTTCTCAAGAATGAAAATGATACACTTCCTCCAAAGGTGAGTCTTTAAGGAGTATGCTAGTGGTAACAACAGTTTCGAAATGTGTGGGGCTTGCTTATATAGCAAAACATAATTTCTACTTTTCTAATTCCTGAAAACAACTGCTGATGATGACCTTTGATCTCTGGAGCAAGTCTTTTTAAATACTTAAAATACATCTTCACAACACAGCATTTTTGTGATCTTTCAGATGGTTTGTGATGCTTTGATCCATGTAGCTGTCTAGTACTGGAGCATGTAATGCCCAGAGAACTTAGAGCTTGCTTTGTTCTAATATGATGAATTAAAAATTTCCTCAAATAGTATGTGATGCCAAACACCTAGGAGGTAATCCTACCTCTTGCAGAGCCTTTAAAAGGGGATGCCAGAGGGAGTTAAATAACTAAAAATTGTTACCTCCCTAGGTAACATTCTGTTTCTTAACAAAACCGATGGGAGACTGTTTCCTTTTGGGGAGGCTTTTTTTCTTCCTTCTGAATGCAAAATGAGGGACATGTGAACATCAGCCATACAAAAGCTTATTTTATATTAGTCATTTAAAAATTAAATTAGATCAGACTTCGGCTCCTGAAGTCATGCAATTATGTATATTATATCTAACTTGGATGCTTATAGCTACGGAAAACATGCTGCTCAGTGTGGGCTATTTTCAGGCAAGTTTTTCATCTTGGGCTGAGCACTAAACTTCTTTTGCTCTTGGAATTAGAGCTTGTTAATTTTAAAGGTGCTTTGGGTATAGGTACATGAGCTATTCTTGCACTATGCTTTTCACTGCAGGGTACGTCCATGTTAGAGGTGGGGAGAGAAAACTAATGATGTCTTGCGCTACATCTACCAGACTTGCTATTCCTGTTCATTGAATTAAGTAATCTTCAATCTTCCTTCTCTGTGTTCTTCACTTCCCGATAGAAGCAAAAAAAACCTGCATCATCTTTCTCTCATCTTCTATTATTTTCTCTACAGAAGGCAAACGAGCCTAAAATTACAAATATCTTATGTATGCAAGGAGCAGGAATTGGAGAAGAGAACGCTGGAAGGACAACTCAGAAAAATACATCATAGGGGAAATGTCCTCTGTAATGTTTTTTCTTCTGCAGTTTATTCTTAGCTGATGCTCCAACACAGTTGTCTTGAAAACAGATTAAGTGCCGCGTTGTTTTGTGAAGTATTTTTACTGGGAGGCAGAAATTTGTTTTGCAGCTTGCAGTTAATCTTTGAGGCCAAGTAGATAGTAGGCAGTATTCAAGTAAAATTCTGCTGTTTCTTCACTTTTTTGAGTACAAGGTGCTTAATCAGTTCATATCTACTTTGGAATATGAAATTATTTTTGCCTTCTATGTTATTCTGGAGAGTATTAGTCCCATCCCTGTGTAATGGAGTATTGTTGCCTGGAGTATTGTTTTTGTGTTAGTGATACTATGTCTTAATCAGATTTATCTGGAAAGTTAAAACCAACACTAACTTTTCATTGGACCAAAAATTATGAAAGTTGTTTTAACTCATTTATTTCAGAAGGCTCAGAGTAATGGCCCTGAAAAACAAGAAAAAGAGGGAGTAATTCAGAATTTCAAACGAACTCTCTCAAAAAAAGAAAAAAAAGAAAAAAAGAGGCGTGAAAAAGAGGCATTGCGACAAGCTTCAGATAAAGATGATAGACTTCTTCATGGGGATGATATGTGAGTGTTTTAAACTTTGATCAGTTCATATAACCTACGTCTTACTTTAAAGGATTCCCCCTTTCTACCAAATAAGTTGTTGTTTCTTTCAAAAGTAAGTAGTTGACATGGGTGCAATATCATCATAAACCAAAACATGTGATGGTGATTTCTGTGGTTTGTATGTACATTTTGTGGCAAGGTTTGTTTTTAAACCATGAAATAAGCTTTTTTCCACCTCTTTGTCCTTGCACGGAAATTGACACATGCTTGGTGACATGGACTTTCCCCGCTATGTTTATTTTTGAGCATTTACTCTGGAGTGGGTTTTTTCCTCTCCGTATGTTTGATTGTTCTGTCTTTTGCCAGAAAAATTAGTATGTGTAGGTGTTTGCATTTGGCTTACCACCTGACTATCAGTTTGTTTTTCTCTGAGATGTATTTTGGTAGCCAGTCTTCTATGTTCTTCAACTCTTGCTCCCAAATCTGCTATGCCTTATTCATTGAGACAGGGCAGGACGTACGTTAATCCTTGTACAGAAAACTGAAGCACAAGAGTCAGGCATGAATAGCTGTATGTAGAACTAGAAAGCTGAGAAAGGTCTACATTAATTTAAACTTTGTCTCTGTACCAGATTCTGTAGGTTTCATATGTAATACACCAGAAAAAAAAAAATCATTAATGGTGGATTTTTAACATACCCAGAAAGAAAATGAATGATGAAAACTTATTAATTGATAACAGAGTCTCAGAGATGAAAGAAATTAGTTGACTGGTTGACATATAATAGAGGATTTGGCTGCTCAGCTTGATTTTTTTTTTTTTTTCTTTTTGAGTTCATGATTGTTTCTCATACATGTAGTACTGCTCTGCATGGATATGTTTGCAACGTTTTTCAGATATCAGCATGATCTTTCCAGTATTCTATGCCATTACTGAGCTTGATCTTAATTTTTTAAAATTAAAATAGAATTGTATTTAAGTACATTGGCAAAAGAAAAAGCATGAGCTGCAAGCACATGGTAACTCTGCTTCCATGTGATTTGCAATATTGTAAATCAGAATAAAGTTAGGGGTATAATGTAAAGTTTCTTTAATGCCTTTTTTTTCCCCCTAAGAGGTAGAAGGCCCCCCCCCTTTTTTTTTTTTCTTTGAAAACTAGCAACCATCAATACTTAAATTGGTTGTTGTCTATTTCAGGTGAGCATAGGTATATGAACGGTGTTAATCCTAGCAAAAGTGAAGTTCATGTAGAAACCATCTTACAATAACTTAATTGATCTCCTTGCCTTTTATCCTTTATGAAGTGGTGAGGATATATGTATTCTAAGGTATTAATGACAATTTTTTCTTTTTATTTAAACTAACTTGGCAGTGAGAATTCTCGCCTTGCAGCTGAGGTTTACAAAGATATGCCTGAGACCAGCTTCACTCGCACAATATCCAATCCTGAGGTAGTTATGAAACGGCGGCGACAGCAAAAACTAGAGAAGAGAATGCAGGAATTCCGCAGTTCTGATGGCAGACCAGACTCAGGTACTTAGATTTCTTCTGGTTAAGTTGTAAACAGTAAACTGTTTACTGAGAGACTATTTTTTAAGGCCAGCAACACCTGTAAATTTGACTTGACTTCTGCTTTCTCCAATATTTTTTGTACTTCATGGCTAATTTATCTGTGGTGTAACTGAATGAAGGATTTGTAGAAGTAAGATTCCACAGGCGTGTGTTCTGTGATGAGTGCAAGTCAAAGCTTTCAGTGATGGGCAAACTGAAGGGAGGGAATATGCTCATTGATCTTGCTAACAGTGCTAAACTGGGAAAGAAGGAAGGACAGAATTAGACTTACTAAACTGACAAACTGAGGAAGTCTTCTGAAATAAATTTCATTCATTTTGCTAAGAACAAACTGAATGACCTGAATGTAAAAATGAAATCAGTAGCACAAATACAGGATGGCAAGGAGTGATTGTTCAGGTCTGCACAAAGGGTCCTGGTAGATCTTGTGAATATCAGTGAGCCAGTATTTCACATTCTTGGGGGTGGGGATACAACAACAGCGGTTGTATAAACATCAGTGTTAAATGAACGAATGAAGCAATATTAGTACTGATAAAACCTCAAAAGATGTATTCTGTCCGTGGACGAGTAGTGAAGAAGGAGTTAGAGGTGTATAAAACATCACCTGAGGGAAATCTTAAATGGGCTTTTTAAACAGAGGGGAGATTCTTGAAGGTCAGCACAAACTTGCTGTCAGGATGGGAGAGATAAGTTCTTCATCCAGTCATTGTCACTGTTTCATTTTAACTTCAGGTAATATTAAGAATGGTGAATCACTGGGGAAAAGACTTGCTTAGAAATTAGGAAAGCACCACTGGAGGTTTTTACCAATGGCGGAGACAAACTTATTTCAGGGATGTTATGTAACTTTTCTTGTGTTAGTGGATTGACTAAATGATTTCTTAAGGGGTTTGTTCTTGTATTGTTAGAAATATCATAAATGGCTGCATGTATGTCTTTTTATTCTCTGGTAGCATTGTTAATTAAACTTTGTTTCCAAGGTGGGACACTGAGAATTTATGCAGATAGTTTAAAACCAAATATACCGTACAAGACAATCCTGCTGTCCACTACGGATACTGCAGACTTTGCAGTTATTGAAGCACTGGAAAAATACGGTCTGGAGAAGGAAAATCCCAAGGATTATTGTATTGCTCGTGTAAGTGAAGTTACTAAGTCACAATCTTCTCATGCTTCATATTTGATTTTGTTCCTTGCAGTAGCTTTAAAACTAAATGGAAAGACTCTGGTAGTTCTGCGACTAACTTTTTTTTTAAATAATCTAACAGCCTCGGGAATTCTGAAGTGATTTGTCAGGTTTTTTGGTTTTAGAACTTAAATCTTCCCATCTTTCCAAATTATTACTTAGTATACATAAACATTAATAATGAAAGTAACATATTTCTGTATTTGGCACTGTGGTTTTATACCACTAAGTGTGCTTATGGTTTGCAGATGTATAAACTAATAGTTAACCCTGCGGATACCTAAATTTGTGCTGTTTGTGCCCCTGAACTAAGCGCATCTGCTCAGAGGCAAAAGTGCTGAGTCCAAATTCCATTCTAAAAGGCATATGTTATATGCTGTTGCCTTATGCCTTTCAGTGGTAGCTTACCCTCATTACACATCAGAAAAGATTAAACATTTAAGTGAAACTTAGGCTTATTTTCAGAATTTAATTATTTTAGGAGTTCTAAATGAATTGTATAGAATTGTTGTTTCTTAGAGGTATGGCTTTATCAAAAAGTCCCATGGGCAGTACTGATTAAATGTTACAAACTTTGTCCATATCATCTTCTGAAGGGAATAGTGAGACTTGAAAACATTTGATCCTTGTTTGAGTCCAGTCTTTGATTACATTTCTGGCTATTACTTGTCTAATAAACTTGGGTTTATTGCTCCTTAAAACGGTGAAAGAAAGGAAAAAATGTTTGTGTCTCATCGTATTGTGCTCTCTTCCCCTGCCCCTTCTCCAGTGCTTAAAGTGCCACTGGAAAACAGTAAGGAAGCTTATATTATTTGCTATTCCCCGCACCTTCTAGCTGCTCTAAAGTATGTGGATAGATCTTGGGTCTTAAAGTCGCTTTCTGATTTGTTTTTTATGGTATCTTTGAGTAACCTTAGTGTCCACTTTTGCTGTGCTCACAGCCTCTAGTGGTGTAATTAGCTGGGAATTGACATGTTGCTCTAATGTTGTTCTAATTAGTAATAAGGAAACCATACGGTGGTAGTGCTTTTGTAGTTTCGTAACAGTGAACTAATCTTAGTTTTTATTGTTTCAACAGTTTTGTCTTAGTTCTAGCTATATTTTTAATGAAGTTCTGGACATTTTATCCTTGTCTTCATTAACCTGTAATTAGGGTCCCAACTGTGAAAGTCAATTTTACTTAACTTCGGTAAAATTTTACATAGGTCTTTATTATAGAGGGGAATAATTTTGTAAGTAATAGGGTATTTTTTTATGACACAGCATATTAAAAATTGATTCTTAGTTTTGTCTGCGAAGTATTTTCTATGTGTAGTTTTAATTATGACAACTATCTTCATAGTGTGTGTTCTATCAATGACTGAGAATCATGAATTTCGTTTATCTTATTAAATACCGCTGACTTGACACGCTCGTTTTTCTGATGGTTTGAGAGAATTGTGGGCTACAGCAGAGACATTGTGACTGAATTTGGAAGGTAGTTTTGCATCAGTCTGTTTAGTTCCGAGTTAGAGGGTATTATGATGTATTATGAAATATTTATATTTTAGGGAATTTATTGAACTGATTGCACGCTTACCAGGGAAACTATTGCAAGTCACTATGGTGGTGGTGGTGGTGTTCTCTCTCACCTCCCCTTGTTCTCTAATCTTGTGTGGGGATGTTTAATGTAGAAAATAGTCTGAGGAATGTTGCTTTGATCTTGGGAAAGATTAACAAAGTCTTTGCTGTGAAGCAAATTGATTTAAATTAGTTTTCTGGAATGTACTTCTGGAAAATATTTTGTGTTTTCTGAGCAACACATCTTGTTGATATAGTAAGTCTCTATACTGGCATAAGTTGTATGCTTATGTTTACATTTGAAATACGCGAGTGGTCTTCATTGGTTAATAGCAGATTTTTTTTATACCTTTAAGTGTAGAAGACCTTACTGTTTTGCTCACTATAATTCATTGTAGTTGGCTGAAATCTGCTTGGCCTTTCTCAGTGCCTCTGCTGATACAGTGCTTGGGTTTTAAGTACGATAATCCTTCCTTTATTTAAAAAGTTGAGTATTTTTAACCTAACTTCAAAATCTCCTTTTGGCCAAATATTTTACGAAGTTTCTTTCCTTGCTGGAAACATTAAAATATCCTAGCTTTAGCTCGATGTGTCTTTCATCACTGTTTTCTTTTTTGGAAACTCACAAATACAGTGCTAAATAGGTGTCATGGCCACTGGTACTCCTTTACACTGAAGTTTCTTAGCTGTTCTTTACCCCTGGTGGGCTCTTGCCCCTGTTCTTCTGACACTTTACGGTGTTCTGTGGAAGACAAATTGATCTTGCACATATTCCTATTCTTTACTTTTTGTTGGGTTTAAAACAAGTGTACAGTGGAACATATTCGTTGGGATTTTTAAATGTTTTGTTCTCTTTGGGTGGCAGGTGAAGTGTCTTCAAAGAAGACTTAAGCAGTTGACATTTACTTAACTATTAAGATGGATTTTAAGTTATATGACAAGACCTTTATAAGGCTGCATAAGTACCTATGATAAAGTTCACTCATTTCTGAAGTTTCAGTTGAAAGATAAACATTGTAAGAATTTTTCTTAACTCTTACATTGACAACTTTTGTTGTAAATGGTAGTTTCCTGTTAGTTGCTTGCTTTGATACCCTGGTTTGCGGTGTATCGGGCTGTACATTTATGCCCACTTCTAAAGTGCTTTTCTATGTAATCAAGTAAATACAAGTTTGTTCCAATATATGTTTTGTTTGTTTCAGTTTGCTTGGTTTGAGTTTCCCTGAATAATACGGGGTTCACTGCACATCTCTCAAGATGTCAGATTAATTAGACAGTCTTCCAAGCTACCTGTGCATATTCACTTAGGGCATAAGACTTGAGGCATACAGCAAACCAGTTAACTCTTAAAAGTAGAATCTTGATTAGGCTTTTGTTTTGGCATGCTCTTATTTTTTACTTGAGGATAAGGCATAAGTAACTTTTTGTAATGTTAAGCAAAAACATCCAGTTCATGATGATTAGTTTCGGGGGGTGTGTGTGTGTGATTTTTTTGCTGTTTTGTTTTTTGTTTAAAGAAATAGACATTACAGACATGAGCCATTAAATATTTTTTAGCAAGTTCCATTGCTTTTGAGTTGGTTGTTTTTTTTCAGGGGCATGTGCAGAGCCTGTGTTCCCAGCTTGTAAGGAAAATTGAAGATTAATTCATTTGAATAAGCAGATATATTAAAACATACAGTAGATACAAGGGGTTTTTATTTTAAAAACATTAAAATGACAGAAGAGGTTATTGAAGACCTATTATAGCATGGGGTTTTTTTGTGTGAAACTTTTGCTAAGGATAGATCTGATAACTTGATCTGTAGCTATTGCTTACCACAGGGGTCTTAAGTATTTGAGTATTATCTTCTCTTACTTGTTTATCCCAGCAAATGCTTTGGAATTTAAGTCCTAAGTTGCTATGGACTTCATTTAAATTTCTTAGCTTGTATTTTCTGCATGTTTCACTGCATTTTAAATGAATAAATACAGATTGGAATGACTTTACGATAATTTGTATATGCTCATGAATGCAAGTATGAGGAAGCAGAGTATATTCTTCCTAATTATATTTCAGTTTGTAGGCTGTCAGGTGACAACCTGCTTCCAAGGCTTGTGATCTTAAGCTGGTTTTACCCATCTCCATTTCCTACGCTGTTGCAGAAATCAGGTAAATGTCTGTGCCTGATCTCAGCAGTCTGTATGGATGCAAATTCATGAAAGGAGATTTAACAGCATCTTCTGTTTTTCAAAATGAAAGCAGATCTCTACCCGTGAGCCAAAACCCAATCCTAATACAAACTTGTTCCCATGTTTTTCCATTATTCTAAAATGTAGGAATTTCAGCTTTGTGGATGACACTGAGGCAGCATTTGCCTAAAACAGAGATGTTTTCTAAAATGGCTTCATCATGATTAGAAGCCTCCTGGCCTGCATAAGCTCAGATGTGGTGTTTTGTGTCTTTCTGCAGGTTAAGTCACACGCTTTTTTAGGTGAGGTATGTCTGAGTTATTGGCTTACGCCTCCTGAGTGACGGGAGGAACGGTAACTGGCTGGGAGGATGAGGGGATTAGTGCTTTTGTGACCCTTCTTCTCTAACTTGTCTAGTTTACCATTGCTGCCGTTAAGCCCAACACCAAGTGCAGATGTTCATCCAAGTTCCAAGGCAGAAGTAATAGCAGGGTCAAGCAGTAGCACCTATGTATTTACATCTCATCTGTACTCTAACTTCACTGCGTTTCGGGTTTTCTTTGGTTTGCTCCCCAGTCCAGTATTGGTCAGGCCCTGGTACGCATGCGGTAGCATGTAGTTCTTGTGTTGTAACTAGTTACCTTCTGTCTCGAGGGCTTTGGAACTTAAAAATTGCTGCTTGTTGAATAAGGCTTGAAACACTGTGTTACTTTAATTAGCTAATCAAAATTAAACCCCAGGTATAATTGATTTCAAAATCTGAGATATGAAACAGAAAAGAGTGGTTTGGCAGATAAGATTTGAGTGTAGATGTGTTTCTGTTTCCCTTTGGTTTATAAATTTTAATGTTTTCCTTGTTATAATATCTTGTCTATTTGAAAATCTAATTAAAGATAATTTAATTAGTCCTGTGTTTAGCCAGGTTTTGCATAGAAAATGTTTTAGGGAAAGGCCAATGACTCGATTACATACTGTTGATCTTAAATGTACTTGTTTCCTGCTTGGAAGAAGATAAAAGGACATTTGAGGTGGATCTGTGAGATCTTAGTTAACACTGAAATGTGTGTGGAGAGAAGGCGACAAATAAGAATGGAAAGCCTCTTGAGGGCCGCATGGTTGTGGGGTGCAGCAGCCAATAGCTGCATTACTTCAGAAGGTTACCTGGGTCATAGTTCAGAGATTGGAATCATTTTGAGTAGTTTGTTTAAAATAGAGGTGTCTACGTATTTAAATAACATTGTTAGGATCACAAATGAGGGAGTAAAATGTATTTTATTTTTTTTATTCAGCTTTGAAAGATCTATCTTTAACTTAGAAGGTACTCAGGCACTGAGCATTGCCTGTCATTGTATTTTATGCTTGATCGCTGTGGGGAGCAGTAATGCAAATGTGCATGAAATCGCAGGCTGTGTCTCCTTTAGAGTCAGAACTCATGAATCAAGGTTTCCCCCTTCCCCTACCTTGTAAGGATATAGCTGCAAAAAGTATGAACAGTCTGTGGTTCTGTTCCCAGAATATATTATGTATTAGTATATAGTATACTAATATACTTAGTTTTGGTTCTTCCTTAAAGCTAGACAGCATGAAGCAATTGTGTGAAATGCTACCAGACTAAGTGCCCTTAGTCTCTGTGTAGACCAGGTAAAGGTTGGGTAAGACAAGGATGCAGGAGGTATCACAACATTCTCTTTGCCAGCTTGCCTTGCCACTTCTAAAGATACTTGCAGGTTGCATTAGTGGAATGGCATTAGCAAAATGAAAGGCTGATTCCAGTGTGTGAGATAATAAAGGAAACCGTTGTTTTTTTTTTTTAACTATCACCTCCACAGGTAATTCTTCCCCCCACCTCTTGCTTGTTGAGAAATTGGAATAATACTGTTTTCTTGAAGATGGTCTTGTCTACCTTAAGTGTAACTTGCTTTCCTTTGCTTTTTAAATATATCTGGTGTTCTGGGAAGTGTGATTTAACTGTAACAAGAGGCGAGAGAGAGAGTTAGAAAAAGTCTTGGAAAGCAAAATGCATTTCAAGTTACTGAATTCTTTTGCTTTATCTCTTGTTATGAACAACAACAACAAAAAAGAGAAGATATACTCCTGAATCCTCTGTTCTGATTGTCCACTAACAGCTCTGAAAACCAGTAATGGTTCTCTTCTAGGTCATGCTGCCTCCTGGTACTCAGCATTCTGATGATAAAGGTGCTAAAGAAACTATTCTTGATGATGATGAGTGTCCACTGCAGATATTCAGGGAGTGGCCTAGTGATAAAGGTATGTCTAAAAAGCTTTAAGAGATTTTTGTGCCTTGGGTGTTGTAAGCCATGGTGTGGACCCCCTGTAAAGTAAGAAATTGGAACATATATTTTAGTGTTTTGTTTTCAGGCACTTTTAATACTAGGTGCTTTTAGAGTTATTTACTATTTCATTCAGCACTGTTTAGAGTAATACATCTTTAGACAGTGGAAGGGTTTTACATTTTATCCTAAAGTTTCTAAATTATCCACTGTGGAGCATTATGCTGTTAATGCTTTAAATAGTTTTAATTTAAAAATAACTACATAAAGAAGTGTCAGGAACTTAGTAAGCTGAAAGTAATCTTATGGAACACTTAATAAATTAACAGATGTTGGATGTCTGCTTGCTCACTGATAGTGAAACTCAAAGGATGTATACTATTGTGTTTTAGGAGTACTAGTCTTTCAGTTGAAAAGGCGGCCTCCTGATTATATCCCAAAGAAATCCAAGAAAATAACTGATGGAAAGCCATTAAAGGGGAAGGAAAGAGTTGACGGGTCTGGCTATGGCTCTTGCCTTCCTCCTGAGAAACTACCATACCTGGTAGAATTAAGCCCAGGTAAGAATTCTGGTTATCTGATAGTCTAAATTACATTATTACATAGTCATTTAGATCTTCCAAAAATAAGACTTTCATTTGGAATCATAAGAAAGCCTGTTGGCAGTGTAAGTGAATGCCACATCGGTTGTTCTTCTGATGCCAGATTCTGAATTGGAGCTATCTAGAGGTAGAGCTGCATATTGCTATAATATCAAAATTTTAGTAGCAAATGTTTGCAATAAAAAAAGGGGAGAAATGATTGACTAAGACTTTGTCTCTATTAGCATGGTTTCAAGTATGAAGGTTTAAGTGTTTCAGAAACAAAAAATCATTCAATCTTCAACTTCCTTTGGATTTTGGGGCTTAAAACTTGATAGTAAGTAAAACAGTTTAACATGTTGTCTTGTGATTTCTGGGGAGGGGGGCGAGAAAAGCACTGCTTAAATCTGGTTTGTTTTACATTCAGAAGTATATTGTAGCATATCTACTAAGATATATTTGACAGTGCCACGGATGAAAAATACGTTTTTAAAAGAACAAGAACGTGAATTTTTAAATCGGACTTCTTTGCTAAACATTTTTCAGCCTATATGGAACCTTCAAATCACTATCAAGACTGGGTTTTATTTTGGCATCATTACAACTCTCTGGGCTGCATTGTAATTTACAATTAATTTTATGATCCGGGAACAGCCAGGGGAGCTTGATTATTTATAGCACAACAACTAATAAAACACCTACAGCTTCTACTCTTAATTTCTATTGTCTTCATGTTTAAAGATTTGGATAGGGACTTTAATTTTTGGCAATTTAGTTATTTGCAGCTCTCGTTCCTATTAAGTGTAACTTGGGTACGCTCAGGTATCCAAACAAGTGATTTACAATTTCAAGTCTGGTTGTTTACCTTTTGGGAAGCAAAGTTGGAAATCGGTGCTGAAAACTTTGAGTAGAACTGCAAACAGAAGGTTAAATTCATAGTCAAATAGCGTGGTTTAAAAAAAAAAAAAGGCCAGATGAAATTAGCAGCGCACAGAATATACTAAGTGTATTTTATATTGTGTTCTATATGCTGAGGTTTGATTTGCATATTAATATTTTGGGTTCTTTTAATAGTACTTTCAATTTCTTTTCTTGTGCTCTAAACTCTTACTCTTCGTGGAGCCTAGTTGCTTTAGTATTAAAACGTTGTGCTTGGGCAGTGGAGCAAGACATCCATTAACTGAGAGGAAAAACAATCTGAAATGCCACAGGTGGCAAGGCTGTGTACTAAGCCTTTGCACGTTGCCTGTGGGACTGACCTATTGTTCATGTTTTTCTTCTAACAGCTTGTTGTCGCTTTCCTAAACAATAAGGATTGTTTCATTCAGTAGCTTTGTAGTACTGATGTCTTTATATTCTATGCAGTTTCTAAAGTTGAAAGAGTTTAATGCACTTCATCCTTATAAATTGAGTAAGTGTTGTCTGGCTACAGTTTCACCCTTTCCTGTCTTTTCTTTTCCTGCCCTCTTCCGCATGTTCTGCATGGTATCTGTCCTGCTGGTGCTGCCTTCACCTGGGTCCTCTGCATGTGTTTCTAACCCCAGGGAGAAGGAATCACTTTGCCTACTACAACTATCACGCTTACGAAGGTAACGCTATATTTAATACTGTTCTCTCATCAGTCACTAAAAAAATTGCTCACTGTAAATCCTTTGTTTCTTTTTGACAAATGAAAGGCTATCTTGCTTATCTTACTTTTTTCCAAGAAATTGCTTCTGTGAAGTAGTTATCTCTCTTGTCAGCTGCCATTTAATTATTCTATCTGTGACCAAACATCAAATAGATCATGAATGTGCTACCATCCAAAGAGTTCAGCCTTCCAGCTAAGGTTAACAACTAAATTTCATAGGGTGGTTTACAAGCACTGTTGTGGTAGAAAGAAAAACGTTCTTTGATCCGTCTGCTTGCAGAACTCATAGTTAAAAAGTGAATTGGATAAATGGCATGGAACTTGATTGTGCTTTCAATGTTCGACTGCATTGATGCAGTGGATGAAATCTGTGATGATTTTTATGTGAAATAGTGTTTGGACCATGGGTAAAGTGACCTCACTTTCTGCTCTGTGGTGTTCCATAGCATCCCTTCGTATTTCTACTGCCTGGTTTCTGGTGGTGTCTAACATTAACAGTGCACGTCAGAGAAATTTAGCCACATTAGACAGTCTTGTTCAGTTCTATCTGTAGCATTTGAAATTGATAACCTAACCTACAAGTCATTATGGATCTTTGACCCTCCTTAGAGTTTCGAGTAATGTGCAGATATGTCCTGGTTCGGCCAAATAGGCAAGAATACAAAGCCACTTTCTTCTTCATCGTGAAATGTCTACCAAAATACCTTTTCCTTTTCTTAGTCTTTTAGCATCTGTTTCCTCATTTTATTTTCTAGACTGCTATAAAAGTACTGTATGTCTGTCGGTGCTGCTCACCCTTTCATGGCTGTGGAGTACAATACTGGGGTTTAAAGAACTCTGTTCAAACATATGCCTCCAGTGCATATGTGCCTCTTTGATGAATTCAGACTTCCATTTCATGAATGTCATTATTCCAGAGAGCAGAGAAGTTCCGTAGAGTGTGCTGAACTAATCAGCATAGACGAGCTCTGCAGGAACACCTGACCATTGAGTAGAAAGCTTGACATTTGGTTGCATCTCACTGGAAAAAAAAAAATTACAATTTCTTAAATCTTTATCTCAGAGTGTGAAAAAGAGGTCTTAGTACTCTAGAGTCCAGTCTGTCTGTTTGGAACAATGCATTTCAGGATACTTGTATTTATTATAGAAATAACTCCTGTAGAAGTGTCCTTCTGTCAAAACATTGGCTGTTTATATTCTTGCAGAAGAACCTGGTAGACTTCAGTTTCATGCCTGTGCAATTGCACAAATTCAGTACGTTTGCTACTGGAAGTATGTCCTGTTTTTCCGCTTCTCTACAGCTGTTGATGTTGCTGGTTGTATGACTGTTTTATAGACTGAAGATCAGATTCTGCACAGTACGGTAGAGGATGCACTTCAATAGCTTGTGGCTGTAAATACGGCAGTCAGCAATTGTCTTTGTCTTCCAAGTCATGTAAATGAACCCATAAACGGAGATGAATCTGATAGTAATAAAAATAGATTGGATAGACTGAAGTGAGATACGGCAGCGCTTTGAATAGCTGATACTGTCTGTTATCTGTGTATATGGCTGCTGCTGAGTTCAGGGATGTTATTAATGTCAGTTGTTCAATCATAATATTTAAAGGCCAAGAAAAATGACAAAAAGCCATTTTGTTAGGATGTGAGCCTCTGAGATTTATCCTGCAAGCCTGAAATAAAAATTACAAAGCATTTACAAAAAAAAAGAAAAGGCAAAACTTTAAGGCTTTTCTCCCTGCCTCATCACAAAAAAGCAACTGAGCTGTAGAATTGACAGCAAGGGGAGATGCTGAGAATGTGCAGGTGTAACAGCTTGGACAGAAGAATTCGAGGAGGTTGGAGAAGCTTGAAATCCTTGGCCAGGGCAGTTTCCCCGGCCAGCCTTCTTTCTCAGAACAGAACTGCAGTATGGTATGTGGTAATGCTTTCAAACGTTAGTTTGAAGGAGCTTTGTTGTCTGTCAACAGACTAACTGACTCTTCCTTTACCAAAAATATTTACTATTGTCTCTTTCTGCTGGAAGTGCACATCTTGTTTCAAATTTAATAGCAGAATTACCTCCTGAATTCGACGTGATATTTCAAATCTGCCCAACCAATCTCTTAGACTTCTTACTGTCTAAACTCTTAGCACTCAGGAACTCGTGCAGGAAATCTGCTGCTTTTCAAATGTGGATTTAACTAATTTTTAAGTCAATAGGTACAGTCTCTTGTGTGGATGTTTTTGTTCAACTTTGGGCTTACTTGTTTTCTATGATCTGATCTTCATCATTTGGTTTAGTCTGGTTTTAAGTCGATACTACTTCCCAGCATTGTTTCAAGCACTGGGTTAGCTAAATCAATTGAAATTATCTCCAAAGTGGCGTAGGGTTCACCTTTTAGTGAAGTAGTGCATTTAAAATATATATCCATGAAGGGAGGCCTGTCTTGTCTTTTTCTGTCAATCAAAAATGTGCATTTGTATTATGAATCACTGAGTTGATGTGCTTACAGTGACTGTACACTTCTGTTCACAGTTTTTTTTATAATACTGCTATTTTAAGTGTGAATGTTGACTCCTAACTGCATAAACCCAGTCATTAAATCTATTTGTATTGATTGCATCCTTAGCACGGAAAGTGATAGAAAGCCACAGTTTTCACAGGTTTTACATAAACAATTTCACTAGCGACTATAGGTGAATAGTAATATACTATGCATCTTTTTACTCTACACTGTGTGTTTTATAGAGGTTTTTACTGTACGCTCACATGCTTTAGTGTTTCTGAAAACCCTTTTTTCTAAATCACTTGTTTCCTGCCTGGTCTTCGGTGGTAAGGTCTGCTTTCTGATTGAGGGTTACCTCTTGAAATACAAGTTTTCAATTTGTGATACGCAGTATACACAGATGTATATGTATCTTTGTATGTGTACTCTGTCATGGGGGAAAATAATTTGTGAAACTTTGATTTCAAGGGCAAATTGTACCAAGTTTATTTGAACCCTTACATGATGTCACTGGGAAAAGCTTTGTCAGGTAGATAATTAAATTTAATGTATGCAATAGTGTCTAACTTGGTCTCTGGAATCATAGTTCTTGCTTCTTCAGCTTATGGCTTGGAGGCACATCAGGGAGGCACATTCCAATTCAATTTTCTAAGCTTAAAAAAAAAAAACCCCAAAACTAGATGTTTTCTGAACACATTTAGCTCTGCTAATGTTATTCAGTCATGGGTGCCATAAATAGAATACATCTTTCTTCCATGCCATGTGTTTACTTATGCACGCGTATAAAATGAGCAAGTTTGTATAGAATTCATACATTTTCCTTATGCCTCTTGCTGTTTTTTCTGTATTATTAATGCCTACCTTTCTGAGATCGTTGTCCTTTCAAATTTCTGAATTAAAATAAAATTATTGTTGTGTCAGATAAAAACCCCAGATATATTCCATTGCCATCCCTCCCCGCCCTTTTTTGGATCGTATGTATTGCCTTTCTGAACCATCAGAAGTCTTTAAAGTTTGGTCCTTAGCGGCTAAGAACAGCCTTCTTGGACTGTCACGGTTTGGGGAGCAGGGACTTTGCCATAGGTATGGCAGAATCTGTATCCCGCTGCAGTGAGCTTGAGGAATGCATTCCAAACAACATTTAGGCAAGCTTCTAGCTGTTGAAAAACAGGAAATACAAGACTACACTGTAGTATAGTGCAACCTTCCTTCCCTCCTGCATCTCTTCCCTAGAACAAAAAGGCCTTTCATCCTTTTTAGAATTTGTAGTAATTCTCTTCAAGATTAAGATACCTTTTACTGTGGAAATTGGCTTTTACTGATGGATGATTACATGTGTGCTCCAAATAACTTTTAGTAACTCCTTGAATTTTTCTCATTTTCCTGAGAAGAAAAATGTTTGTATCTAGTGCTGTGCTTTTAAAGTAAGTTTCTTCTTGTTACATTGGACACCCCAGAGAAACAAAACAGTCTTAATTTGCCTCAGCAGAAACATTGTGATACTAAAATATACTTCTTACATGAAAGCACATTTTACATGACATGCATCTATATTGAGGATATATGGTGGTGTGAGGTAAACATTTATTAGCAGGAACTTGGTATTGATTGATTATTCACAACTGCTGAACTCAGGAATGAGATCCAGAAGTTACCTTAAATAAACTCTTGAAAAACGTAATTTTTTATCATGTATTTTACAGAATATTTCAGAAATATGTAGGAATATTTTAAAGTTGGTGGGTTTGGTTGTTTTTTTTTTTTTCTTTTTAAGATGTCAGAAATGAAAAGGTATGGGGCGGGGGGAAGTATATTTAGTATAGGGGTGAAATCACTAGATTGTAAAGCCTATTCTGTAATCTGTATATAAAGGGCTTAGAAGAAAGTGCCATAAGAAATTAAGAACAAAAGCCCTAGATAACTAGCCCTGACTTCTATGCCACTTACTTTTAAAATTCCAGTATTTCTGCATGTTGAATAAGGGTTCTTGCCTCCAAACTGAATCTTGTATCTTTTGGGTGCCAGTTTTACCAAAATGGGATGTGGGTAGGAGGAGAAAATGTTTGACTTTTGGATTCATAAATAAATAAATGAAGGAGCTACTCTAGGTTTTGGTGTGTGAGTTGTGGGGAGACAGAATGATTCAGAGAATTGGGGGTAAGCAGCCAAATGTATTCAGTAGCATATTACATTGTCCGCATTTGCTGACATTGAAGATGCAACCATATAAGTTCTGATTAGCATTGTTGAGTATTAAAAACTGCACGCAATTTAAATTGCTGAAGATACTGTATTAGCATTACCTTTTCTATTGTACAGTGATATTAGATGTATGTCTCTATAGATTCATACATTGGGACTTAATAATAGGCTTATCCCTATGCCTGAAAAAGGTTCAGAGGACTGGGTGCCCTTATGTTTAATACTTCTTTTGTGATGGATGACATACTACCATTACGATACTGATTCTAAGTATGTTCAATAACTGGATATTACTATAGTATCAGCACTTAACTTTGGTATTTATAGTACTAGTCTATGGACAGTCATCTGTCTCTCTGATGTCTTTATGTCCCAATAACATCACAACATCCCCAGGAGAAGCTTACTACTAGGAGCACCCATTATACTTTTTCCCATGTCAAAATCATGTAAAACTGTTGGTATCGTTCTTCATTGTTAACCCAGCTTCTTCCCCCCTCCGTTCACTTAGTGTTTTCTCTTCTTTTGTACTGTTGCCTTTCTTTCTTTGTATCTTCTGCTTTTAGTCAGTGTATGGTTGTTAACTGTTAAGTTTCCTCTGTGCTGTTGACTTTTAGTTCCTTTAAATACTGTTCATTGAAGGATTGATAGAGGACTTCATAGACTAAGTGAAATTGTATGGTTAAATGGCTTGCATTCTGATTTTGATAAACAGATCTTGGTAGTAATGCTGGGAGTTTACAATTAGACTTATGGAGGTTCTGCTTATATTGACTTTCATTTAAAATTTGAAGATGACTAGTATCCTACTGAAGACAGTATCGCTGTATGTGCCGTGGCTTTAATAATATCTCTAATGCTTTTTGGGGATGACTTGAAATCATTGTTCATGTCCACAGGTAAGACATTCTTTGTCTTGCAGCCTTCCTTTTTTGCATCTCCTCTTTGGAGGAGAAATTGGAGAGAAATCAGAAGTGGCAGTATTACTTTAGTATCTGATAGTATTTAAAGTTGTAGTGTTTTCTGGGAGGTGGGGAGGATTTATATGTATGCCAAAACCCATCTGTGTTAGCCTGTGAAGGTAGCAGCTAAATCCTGTGCTGCATCCAGTGTATCTTGTGAAATTTTATTCTATTTGGACAACATGTTCTTCTGGGGGGAGGAGGAAGACGAACTTTATCTTTGACCTCATTTTCTGTGAGATGAAAATATAGGTCAATGGGACCATAAAGATGAGGCCACAAACGCTAGTCCTGTATATCAAGACTAAAGCTGTCATAAGTAAACACTTTGTAAGATTCTTTTTTAATATTGCCCTATTTCAGTATCTGATGGATAGGAAACAGTTTGGCATGTTGGCCACCTGATAGTAGATATTGCTGATAATCTGTACTTTTAGTAAGTTCAATAAATACTATTATTATAGAGATCTGCAGATATCTTATTTTCTGAATCTTTTAAACCCATATTGGTATACCCATATAAAAGTGATTAACAAAAATTGTATTCCTTAAACTACTAAGGAAATAGAGAAAGTTTTTCTAAGTATGTTCAGAATAGTAGTTCTTGATTACTTTGTTCTTTGCACTTGTAGAAAACAGCCACTCTGAGTGGGCTCTGTCTACTTTCAATGTTTTTACACTACAATGAACAACTAAGTTCCCAACAAATCTTGAAAGAATATCACTCAGTTATTTTTTTTGGTGAACACTGCTACTCTGAACTAAATTGCAATAATGTAGAGATATTGTGTATTTGAACTTTAATAACTTGCAAATTAATATTAGTCACTTGCTGTACAGATGGTTCTGACTCCAGAGATAAGCCAAAGCTCTATCGTCTACAACTAAGTGTCACTGAAGTTGGAACAGAAAAATTTGATGACAATTCCATTCAGGTATGGAAAAAAGGCAGACTCAGATGACAGAACTGATCTGCTCTCTAGTCAGTTATGTGTAATTGCGGAAACTAGTAAAATATTCTGTGAATACCTTTCAAAGCTAGAAGGGTAAAATATTTCTGCAATTTTATGTTAATGGTCATAACTCTGATTTATTTTATTTCCTCTCTCTTGCTTTAAGAGGAAAGTAAGGCTTTCATTATTTAAAACAGGGTATTCTTTTTTGTCACTGGATCAAATGGTACATATCAGTGTTATCATAACTGCCTAATGGCTTTCAATTCCTAGTCTCAACCCCTTTGGGTGAGGCAGGATTTCTTAAATATATAAAAAAACCCCCATAGCTGTATGAAGTTCATGCCAGGGAGTCTCTTATAGCACCCTGGGTCCACGTCACTGCAGTTAGTTGACTTGTAAATACTTGCATTGTGAGATTTCGCATCAAAACAGGAAGTGGAAGAAAACAGTTCTGAACAGCATATGACCAAAAAAGTGAAAAACTTTTCATTAATGGATTTCTGCTGCACATTTTAGTTAAATGTGTGTTTTATTATCTCTGTTGCAAGGAAAACTGAAGTGAAACTCAACTGATTTAGTACCACTCCTCTGTATTAAATTCATAAGCAAGCAAAGTTAAGTTACTAGTCTGTAAATAGGGTGAGCTGCAGCTCAATCTTTTTATTTTAATTTCTGCTGCTGTATAATTTAGTTTATTCCATGTTAATTAATTCTATTTCCAGTTATTTGGTCCAGGAATTCAGCCTCATCATTGTGACCTCACTAATATGGATGGAGTTGTTACTGTAACCCCAAGAAGCATTGATGCCGAAACCTACGTGGAAGGTCAGCGTATTTCAGAAACCACTATGCTGCAAAGTGGAATGAAGGTTCAGTTTGGGACATCTCACGTGTTTAAGTTTGTGGATCCCACTCAGGACCATATTATTCCTAAAAGACCTATTGATGCAAGTCTTATGGTCAAAGGTCCGAGACACAAAACTGGGTGAGTAAAATTTATTTTCTTCCCACTGAGGTGAAGGGGGGAGCCTTGGAAAAAAATAGAGAATGAGAGCATTTATAAATGGCCTGTGACTAGAGTATGACTTTAAGTGAGTTCTGAGTAGCTGCTTTTAAGTGTTAAATATATAATAACTTTAATACTTGAGCTCCACCTTGTGATTTTTTTAGGATTGGCAAGTGTCTTTTTCATTATGAAGTATTCAGACAAGTTTTCCTGATGCTCACTTCTGTGTTAAAAGCAGTGGAATGCCTTATTTTAATGTATTTCAAAGTTCATCCAACCTCCAGGAAGAGTAAAGAATTCGCTGAATGTTTTCAGAGAGCCTGGTTTTTGCTTTTTCTCAGATAGTAACTTCTAAAATTCCACTAGAAGGATTTGGAAATTAAGTAGGGAAGTCATGAAATGGAACTGTCAAGATAGGGAACTAAATGTCTCCATATAGCAACCACTTTTTACAGTGTGATTACTTATCTTCTAGTTTCTGTGTTGCAAGGACTAACGGTCCAGAAGTCCGTCCTGTTGTTTCTCTGTATATTCATATTTTTGATAGGTGCATAATAAAAATATTGGTTATAGATTTAGTGACTTCTAGGGGCTCAGGTATTCTGTTTAGTGACTATAGAAATATTCAGGAGAAACGATCTTAAAATCAGACTTGTATAGCATGGAAAAAAAATAACATTATATCTTCCATCCTCTCTGGGTCCAAAAGAGGCTACTATTGTAGTATACTGTGGTTTAGAAAAGAAACAAATTGGCTTGGAGACGAATGAGAGAGATACCTAGGAAAAGAGGCTCTTCTGGCTAATCTGCTGAGTTAATAGAGATGTATACTTTAACCATTATTTTTTCTGTACTTTATTTTAATGTGGAAGTACACTGTGTGCTTGTTGTAGGACCTGTCTGCAGGAAGACCTCCAGCCATTTAGCTGTCATGTAATATTTCTACTTAAATCTTGAGTTCATTCTGCATGTAGCCTGCAGATCAATAAACAAATGCTCTTGCAGGTTTACATAGTCAACCGCAAAGCACGGTACTACTGCAGAGCTTTATCTGGACAGCAAAATCTCTGGCAAAGGGTTATTGCTGCTTGAACAATCAAATATTTTTTTAAATCTTTCGAATAAGCAGATAATAAAATGCATTACTATGATTTATGAATGATTTACATTATCAAGATTTTTGTACATTTAGTACTGAAGAGCTGAGCAAAAAATTTTATCAAGTCTACTACAGTGAATACAGTACCTTGAACATATTTTTATGTGGTTTTATATTTATATTATTTATGTTTATGTATATTTGTATTTTCTCACTTGACTGGGGTAAAAAATGTAACTAAGAATCTGTTTTTCCAAAGGAAATGATCTGTATAAATATTTGTAGTGTTTTTCTGTAAAGAATTATTACAGTGTTTTAAAAAGTTAATATTAACTGGACTTATGGTATACCTCTTGAATATTGATTTACTGATTATAGCTGCTCTGTTCCTTGTTTGTTAAATGCTTAACAATATAATTTCTAAAAGTACTTGAAATGTTATCTTCCCTTTAGAGCCGTTCAGGAAACTACATTTGATCTAGAGGGAGATGTTCACAGTGGAACAGCATTACCAGCAAGCAAGGTATTATATTATGGCTAAATTAGCAATAAATAATAAAAAATCATGTGTAAGATAGGTCAAAATTATAACATCAGTAGTATTCAGTAAAGCGCGGCCAGTTCATCATTCTCCCCAGCCATTTCCTGTTGTGGGTGGGCTTGGGTATCATGTGCAGCATTATTATTATTACTACCACTATTTGTTATTTTTCCGCAAAATGGTTCTATTTAAGTTTGTATTAGCATTTGGCATGCATTCCATACCAAGAATAGTAACTTTGTTTAGAAAGGGAAATTCCTCAAGTCTGGAATAGTTTCTCCCCAAACTGACCTATTGAAGGCAGAGTACATGCAGGTAGAGATTCATCTTAGAAATGATGCATCATTATCTCATGTGTGTAGCATATGACTATTGTCATCTGCGATAGGGTAAATAAAAGTTTTATAGAAAATGTGAAAGGATGTTCAATTTTAATTTAACTAGGCTTTTAAAATCTAATGGATGTGACTTTTGACTTTAATAGAGCTCATGTACACGCATTGACTAAACAAACTGTCTCTGCAGTCATAGTTATAAACATTTTATGAGGTGAAAATCTTTTCTTGCTTTCTTTCTGCACTGCCTTTCTGTTAATAAATTCTGTGCCAGAGTTGCATTTTCCAAGAGCAAACAAATAGAGTAAAATGACACAGTGGTTAATGCCTTTCTTGGTGCTATGATCACATGCCTCAGATGAAATGAGAGAATGAATTATTTCAGCAGTATGAAATGTAGTAGTCCTCCCAGAAATGCATTTCCTTTTGTGTTTTATTACTACTATTATCAAATTGAAATACATGTAAAGAAATTTAGTGATATTGGTGTGGCAGTGTAGGTATTAATAATACTCTGATAGTCTTAATTTTTTTTTTTTTCTTGCCACAGACTTCTGATTCAGGTGTTTTCCTTTCTTTGTAGCTTTGTTTGTGAAAATGCTTTCTTTTATCTTGGATGCATTCTTTACCTCTGATAGGAATTTATTTAGTGCCGTTTTGGAAGAAAAAAAAACCATCTTTGTAAACTATTAAAATGCCTCAAGATTGTTCAGAATTGGAGTTTCTGACATTATTGTATAGCATACCTCATTCTTTTCAGACTCATTAGAAAAATACTTTTAGTGGACCTAGGGAAGCTTGGGAAATCTTTTCTTCTTTTTTTGAGTTGTACTGTTTAAGAATGTGCATGACATCTTGTTAAATCACTGGTGAATCACTTGTTTTCTAACAGTTGCTCTTATGAGTTTGCTTTTCTAGTTGGAAAAGGGTTAACAATAACTTTCATTAAAGTTCTCAGAGACCTGGTGGTGAAAAGTGATTCATGGATTGGCATGTCAGTACTGAAAACACTATTTTCTTCAAACTCTTGTTTTGAGATGCGCTTTTTGATAGGTTTTCTTGTGTCAAAGCAAATTATTTAGTCCCAGAAATTTCTTAGGATATGTGGAAACACTTCATAATTTACTGATGTTTTGTTTTCGACTGTTTATACTGAAAAATAATTGCTACATATTTTGCTGCTTAAAGCAGTATGTTTTTCCCCTTCCTGATAGGGTTTGATGTAATTGGAAATCATAAATTAAAAGCTTCCTATTAAGGAGCTTGTAACACTGAAAGAAAACAAACGAAATTGTACATAAAAAATTGCATAGTTTGAATTGCCACTTCTTGTCTTGGAAAATTACGTACTGTCTAGCAGATCAGACTTGCCTTCAGAACAGGATAAATTATGGCATGGATCAATAATGTAAGCACTTGGAGCTATTGCAGAAGCCAGGTAGGGGAGCATAGCCAGTTTTAAATCTGTTAATATGTTTAACTTTGTCTCTTAGCTAAAGTTTGCACTAACTATTCATTCTTACTTTGTATTGATAACTATGCAACTTTTAAATAAAGACATTTGAGATTTTCATTATATGTTCTTGCTGTGCATTAACGAATAGCTGCCCCTAGCTGGCCATTGTCGTCTTTTGAATTGCAAGTGTGCTCTTCGATGCTTCGTTGTGGTGAAAACACCTGATGAGTTGCTGGATCCTGTGCTGTACTCTTCTCTTCTGCTTTGCCATCTCTTTTCAAGCCTCAAATTGACACTTCATTTTAATAGTGCCAAGCACAAATACTGGCTAATCCAATGTTTGCATGCTAAGAACCTGTCCTGCTGTTTTGAATTAGAGCACCAGCAGGCTTGATGGTGACAGGACATCATCAGCATCCAGCACAGCCGAACGAGGAATGGTGAAGCCGATGATTAGAGTAGAACAGCAGCAAGATTACCGCAGACAGGAAAGCAGGTAGGAAATGTGTAATCCATTGCTTCTCATAATGGAAAAAACTGGATACATTTTTCTGATAGATCAAGCAGTGTGTTAAAATATTTTAAACTACCTGATTTTCCCTATGGAAAATGAGATTTCCTTTGAGATCTCACTCCAAATAAAACCCAGGATTAACAACCAAAGCAAAAAACTTAAGAATATTTAAAAAAAAAAATTCCTTTGCTTCAATATTCTTTTATTTGTAGTTCTCTTTTTGCAAAGCCAAGCTGATAGTCACGTCACACCGTTGTTGATTTGTGGTTAGGCATGTTGTATGAAATGCTTTTAATAACAAAAGTACAATTATTTGAAATTTTCATTGTCAGTGGCAAGATGATGTGGTTTACTCTGGAGAGGGAAATAACCAGATCATTTCTATTTCTGCGGTAGTGTTGTTGGCAAGTCTTGTGAGCAAGAATTTAGCTACCTCTGAATGCTTGTCTTGTTATGTAATTTATAAATACATATAACACCTCCTTCTTGATTTTTGCTTTTATGATGTAGTGGCTGTTATTAGGTAGATAAATGCTATCCCATTTTGCTCATAGGCCCTTTTTTCAGGTACAGGACGACACTTTCCATGCCCTGCATATTCAGTTTGTTTCCAAAGCCATAGTGGAAAACACTGACTTTAAATCGTATGCCATTTTCTTGCTACTCAGTCTCCATGTATTCATAATACCTTGTTCAAATTCAGTTTGTGCCCATCCAAAAGGACTCAATTCCTTGTTAGACAATGTCTTTTAATATTAGCATTGCTTCAAAAATTGTCTCTATTTTCCATCATAAATAGAGAAGACCTCATGGGATGCATCCAAAGATGCTGGGAGTTAGCTGACATCATTGCAAAACTACTGTCTCATCTTTGAAAGGTCGTGGAGATCAGAGGTACCGAATGACTGGAAAAGGGCAAATACTACACCCATCTACAGAAAAGACAAGGTGGAAGATCCAGAAAATACGGACCAGTTAGCATTAATTCAGGCCCTGGGAAAATTGTAGAACAAGTCCTTGTAGAAGCTATTTCAAGGCACACAAAGGACAAGGAAGTGGTTAAGAAAAGATAGCATGGATTTACTATGGATAAATCATGCTTGGCCAACCTGACTGGCTTCCATGATGAAACAACTTGTGTAGTTAATAAGGGGAGAGCTCTGGGCATCATATCATCTACCTGATTCTAGCAAGGCATTGTCACAATCTCTCAGAACATCCTTGTTGATAAGATATGGTCTGGATCAGTGGACCACAAGACGGGTGGAAAACTGGCCAAACTGTCAGGCTGAAACGGTGATGGTTAATGGCTCAAAGTTGAACTTGGCAGCTGGTCGTGAGTTGAGTTTCTCAAGGTCGATATTGGATCTGATACTACTCAATAACTGTATAAACAATCTGGGTGCACAGGATTGAATGCATTGTCACCAAGTTTGTGGGTAATACCAAACTTGGAGGACAGCAAATAAGCCACAAAGAAGAGACACTGTTCAGAGACACCTATGCAACAAGAATTGCATGAAGTTTAACAAAAGTAAATGTGAGGTCTTGGACATGAGACAGAAAATGCCAAGAACAATGTAGGCTGAAGTCTGACCATTGGGACTGTAGCTAGCTCTGTTGAAAAGAACCTGGGGTCCTGGTGTACAGCAAGCTAAACTTCAGTCAGCAGTGTATCCTTGCAGCAGTGAAGGCAAACTACATCCTGGGCTGCATCAGCAAGAACACAGCCAGCAGATCAAGGGCTGGGATTATCCCACTTTACTTGGCTCTTGTTAGGCCACACCTGGAATACTGTGTCCAGTTCTGGTGTCCCCAGTTCAAGAGAGAGATTGAAAAACTGGAAACAGTCCTGTGAAGAGACATATCCACCAAGATGATTAGAGGATTAAAGAACCCGACGTATGAAGAAAGGTTGAAGGGATTGGGTTTTTTCATTCTAGAGAGAAGGTGCCTCAGGGTGGATCTAATCACAATCTTCCAGTACCTAGTAGTTATAGAGAAGATGGAGGTGCTGTCATCACAAGGATGCTGGTTGACAGGTAAAGAGGCAACGAGCAGAAGTTGCTTCAGGGGAAAATTGTCTGGCTATAGGGAGCGGGGGGGCGGAATCTTCACTGTGAGACCAAGTGAACACTGGAATATGTTGCCCAGAGAACTGGTAGAATCTCCCTCGCTGGAAATTTTCAAGGTTCTGCTTGACAAGGCTCTGGATAACCCTGGATAAAGCCCTGCTTTCAACAGAAGGTCGGAGCACATGATCTCTAGAGGTCCCTTTCAACTTAGGCTTCTGTGCGATTGTTTTTTCTCTGGAGTCCAATGTCTTGGTCAGTTCTGATAAAAATAACATATTTATGAAAAGAATTACTGGGTACCTAGAGTAGGAATAACATAGCCTTGATAAGAGATGGCTCAGGGCAGATCTTATCAATGTGTGTAAATACCTGATAGGAGGAACTTCTTTACTGTGAGTGATTGAACACTGGAACAGATTGCCCAGAGAGGGTGTGGAGTCTCCATCCTCCAAGATACTCAAAACCTGACTGGACAAGGTCGTGAGCAACTTGCTCTAGTTGACCCTGTTTTGAGCAGGGAAGTTGGACCAGATGATCTCCAGAGGTCCCTTCACACCTCGGCGACTCTGTGATTCTGTGAAAAGAATTTTTTTCCAATCTTAAGAAAAATACAAGACTGTGTTGCTGTCTACATAAATCAGCTTTTAAATTTAGATGAAGTGCTGTGATAAATGGATGAAAGGTAAGGTAAATGTGCTGCAGGGTTAAAAAGTGCAGTGATTCAAGTTGTAAAGCTTCTAGTATGAAGCTTCTAATACCTTTAGGTGGATTTATTATTCACTAGACAGAAAACAGAGTTCAGAGATGTGAGTGGTAGAAAGAAAAAAGAAAAAAAAAAAGCAGAAAACTGTGCTTCCACCTGAACTGAATTCCTGATGTTCTAGTGTTTTGTAGCAGGGACGTCTTTCAAATGTTTTCAGTGAAGTTACAGTAGAACGCAACTCGGTTCTACTCTGCACTCTCTTTTTAGAGTGCCTGGGCATCTTGAGTGTCTTTTTCAGAACTATTTTTATTAAAGTTGCTGAAGATTTAACTCCATCTTGTTAAATTGCTAGTGTTTTAACTGTAGTTTTTCTCTCTCATAAAAGATCAACAAAACTTCTTTGTGAACTTTTTATAGCCTGTCAATTTCTTGAGGCTTCTACTGTTAATATTTCTTGAGTTCTAGCTGTGCATTTGTATGTGTATGAAGATTATTAAATTTCTGTATTTCTGCCTTTCAGCAAGAGCACTTGTTATAAAGAGGATTATCTTGTGCTATAGTTATATATTTCAAAAATACAGAGCCATCTGTAAGCTGCATCTTTGCTTTTTTAAATTTTTAAAATTCCTTCTGAAGACAATACGCATACCAGTCTTACTGTTACTATACACCGGGGGTTTTTTCACCTTGGTACCTGTGTGCAGAAAATGTTTTGAGAGAGGCATCCAAATTATACTTAGGTTTGTGATAGCTACAACTGCAGAGATCTTTTTTTATCACCAGCGTTGACATTGCTATTTTATTTCTCTGTATATCTTAAACTATCACATGCTTTTTCTCAGATATATTCACTGGATTGAAATTAACAAATTAGTGAAGTCAGGCTGTCAGATTAGGGAATGCCAGGCAATGAGTTGCTCAAGTAAACTGAATTCTTCCCCTTTGTGGATGTATTTTGTGAATCTTTAGTTAGGCTTCCTCTGGGATACTCTGTCTCATTTTGCAAACTGTAAGGACAGTAACCGTGGAGTGAAGTAACTGCTATGTTAGTTTGAAGACCCAAAAAATCTTCACTGAGCAGTTCCAGTTTCTTGTTACTCTACAACTAGTCCACCTCTGTACTAAGTGTCCTTGTCTGTTCTTTTTGTGTGTGTTCATCACTGCTGTTCAGTGATGAACAGCATTGAATAACAAGGCAAATAAGACTTTCTTCCGGTCACTCACTGAATGGGTTGAAGACCAAAGATTAGAACTTGGCTGCCTTATTTTTTCAACTCTAGTCTCTAGGGAAAAAAAAAAATTAAATCTGAGAGCATAAATCCGATTTACTTACTGGGTATGGTTGTTCTGATTGAAATGTGATTCTGTGAAATAAAAGATAATTACTATTTAGTTAAGGATTTTGGGCATACATCCTCGTTAGATAACTGACTTCAATTAGTATGAGCAAGCATATAATAAAAAAGAAAAAAGATCATTTTTTGTCTTGGATACCCTTCAGGAGTTCTTAAAAATGTATTTGGTTGGAAATGAGAATAGTGATATGTAAGTGGTGTTAATGGAATGCAGACACTTACCTGATTCGTAATTTTTAACATGCCTTATAAAACTTATACATAGCTAGTATGCTGGCTAAAACAACCACACAAGGACAGGGGATTTTTTTTTTTTTTAAATGCAGTTTAGCATAGACAATTAATCTAGGAGAACACAGAAATATCTGGAGAATGGTATTACTGTTTTCAATGCAATTTTAAAGTGTAATATTACCTGACACTATACTTACAGAGGAAGCAACCCCTAATCAGTATTTTATGGCCTTGCTAGACATACCCTAACTACACTTTTAGACTGGTTTAGCTCAGAGGATTTTCATCACCACAGAGAGGATTCTTTTGTAAAAGCAATAGCACAAAGACAATATATACTTAAAATTTATCCTGTAACAAAGCAGGTTGGCTAGCTGCTATCATATCAGAAGCACAGAGAGTTATTTTAACTTAAATTTCCAATTTGCAAAACTTAATTAGAGAGTATTTCTTTTGTGTGTGCTTAGGGAAGGCAGAAAATGGTACATTAGTTGAAGGAAACTCATGCTGAGGTAGCTAAAATAATTGACTTACTGCATCTGTTCCTAGAGAACTAATTTACAGGTAAAACTAAATTAACATTTTTTTAAAGAAGTCTTTCCTCTTCCTACTTCATATTCATTTCTCTCTTAAAGCCAGTTTCCAAAATTCTGTAAGCAATCTTGCACTAATCCATATCACTTCTCATCTCTCATGCCGCTTTCCCTCACATTGGAGGGAAGACTGAGAATCCTGTTCCTTCCTTTGTGCTGAAAGGGATCACCATCTTTTTGTTCTAAAAAAAAGGAAATAAATCATCAGCTGAAATCTGTCACTGGTTTACCAGCCAATTTGTTGAAACGTTTCTTTGTCTTACTACCATTCCTATAATGACATTATTACCATACCATAATGACAGATTAAAAATTTCTCTGGAGTTGTCACTATAGTTCTATTTTGATAATGTTGTGTGAGTATTACGTTATTCTTCTACGGAAGTAATTAAGTTCTCAGTAAAGACGATGCACTTCTGACAGTGTGGAGGTAGCGAGAAATTAGTTCATCTTAAATTTTTAGCAGTAAAAACAGAGGAAATGCTACAATTTTATACACTAACTGGATGCTCTTCAAAAAGAATGCGTGCTGTCATGTTTGAAATGTAACTGAACTGGCAGAAATTTGTGTACATATTGCCCTGCTGTGCCTGCTGTTCCTTAACTTTCAGCTTCCCAGAACTTCATGTTGGTGAGCTCTTTTTCTAATAAAGCATTATTTAGATGACATAACTGAGTTCTCTATTGGTTTAAGTTTTTGCAAGTGTTAAAAAAAAAAAAAAAAAAAACAAAAAACCAAAAAACACCAAAACCCAAAGGTACCCTTAGTTTTTTGATTGAATATGCTAAAATTTAATATTAGATCTTTTAACATCAGCCTTCAAAGTTATTTTGTGGATTTTTGCTACAGGAGATAGCTGAATAAAGGCCTTCAGTGTCCTATCTCTGCTTGGTGGCATAACTAAAATTTCTCAGGAGAATGAGGGTTATATAATCATATTACACTCCTTTCTTTATCAAAGTTGCTGAGGAAAGTAGAAAGCTACCTATTGTGTTACGTGTGGTTAAAAATGGCTATGGCATGCAGAAGACGTTAAGCTTTTATGTATTTCCTAAAAATAGGTGCCTAACCACAGAGAACAGCTCAATTAATGCTTTTGCTTAAGGGAGGAATGATATAATGTGCTTAACCTTTTGTAGACACCAGAAAAATCAATTTTCTGTTAATTTTTCTCCTCTGTGAATTCTCTGATAGGTACTGATAAGAAAGAGCGCTGCAGTCAGTTTAAGTGAGGACATAGTCCTGGGGCTCATAGAATAACTGCTGTTTCTTAACATAGCATAGCAACAGCCAGGTGAGGGTAGGGGCTAGATTTTACCTCCTTTTTTCTCCTTACCAGAAGGACGGACAAATAAGCTGACCATGTTCTCATCAGTTTTGCTATCTTTAATGAAAGATAGCAAAGTACATTTGTTGTAATGGAGATGATGTTTCAGGTAAAGCTTCATTCACTTTCTTTCATGTGTCCATGAATAATTTGTTATTTGAATCCTGTCAATGGCAGGTGGCAAACTGATCCTATCAGTCTGACACACAGCGCCGAAGAGGATGTTCATTAATATCACAGACAAGTCTGTATTTTGATCTGTTGTCTTGCAGGCAAATATAGCTTGAATGATTCTAGGGGAAAGGTAAAAAAAGGGTCATTTTGGGGAAGGATATTGTGTCAGCATTTGGAACCAGTGTATTTGGAGAAATCTGTCATTTTACAGTGGAATTAATACCACCCGTATGCATTGTTTGTTTAAATTTTTGTCATCTTTCTTTAGACCTCAGGATACCCATGGGCCAGAACTGATACTACCTGCCAGTATTGAATTCAGGGAAAGCTGTGAGTAAATTGTGAAGTTATAAAACTAACCTCTTGACATGTTTTTCTATAGTGTAATATTTCAGTCAGTTTGCAAACTTAAGGATAACTTAAGTAAACATTGAAAAGAATAATGACTAAACAGATGATAGCTAATCCAGTAATATAATTTATTTTGTTGGGGAGGATGAACAGACACTTCAGGTATTGAGGCAGGTTCATGCATCTCTAATTCTAATTGCATTTCAACTCTTTATCTTCAGATATTCAAATTTAACTGTGAAAAATTGTTAATCCCACCTCCTCAACAGTACATTGGATTCATTCTCTTCTATACAGTTCTCCATGCCTTGGATAACAGATTGCATCTTGGTCAAAATCCATTTTATATAAAATCTGATTAGGTTTAAATTTTCATTTAGAATTTAATCTTTTCTTATCTTGGTCCCCACGTTTTTAAGGTCTCAGATCTGGTAGAAAAATATCATACCTGAGATTGTCCAGACTTCAAATATTTGAAACTACATAGATTTGTGAGCAAGCAGAGACAGGTTTTTATTAGTATAAAATTCCCTATAATAAGGGAGCTAAGGAATAGAATGGACAAGGGAAAGCTTGCATTTTCCTGTTCCCTTGAAGATGCAAATTTTCAGTAAAGAGATAGGAAATAGTACACAAATGTTTCCTGATGATCAGATTTTCTAGCTTTATATAGAAGTGTGTTGTTATTGTGCCTAAGTAACTGTAGTACATAATAAACAATTTAGAGTTCCAATTCCTGTAAATCGCTCTCCTCCCCCCCGCCCCTCCCCTCCCCAAGAAATTCTCTATACCCCAAGTTATGAAATTGTTTTATTTCATTTTCTTTCTGCCTTTGGCTTTGACATGTTTTTTTTTTCCTCTTTCACTACAGCTGAAGATGCCTTCTTATCTGCCATTATAAATTACACAAATAGCTCGACAGTTCATTTTAAGCTGTCACCTACGTATGTTTTGTATATGACATGTCGGTATGTATTGTCAAGCCAGTACAGACCTGACATCACTCCTACTGAGCGTACTCACAAAGTCATTGCAATAGTCAACAAGATGGTGAACATGATGGAAGGAGTTATACAGGTGAGTTTCTCTGCAAAAACATGTCAAGGGAATTAAATACATCTTGTAGATTATCTAGTAACCTTCTTAGTCTTTTTCTTACTGTTTAACCAACTATTGTTAAGGGTCAGACCAATACCTGCATTGATTGCCCATATGAAGGTTTGCTTTTGTGTCAATGAATAATGTGAGTGGTAAGAAACTCTCTCCTGAGCAATGTGGAAAGTTAGGGAGGGGCTGTTGCTCTGAAGATATGTTCTCTGACAAGAAGTTACTCTTCTGTTCTCTAGAAGGTAAGATCTTTGCAAGCATTTCTGGCTGTGAGCTCTTGTAAAACAAGTTGGATGTGCTTATTAAAGAGTATCACATAGATAGCAGTTGTTTGCACTGATTGATGCTTGAAGTGAACATATTGAAAAGAAACATGACTTTTTAATTTTGATCCTGTTACTTTTACAACCTCTGTAACCACAAAAATGGTAATAAAACTGGACTTTCTGAACCGAGCTGACACACTTGCTTTATAGAGAGAAATATAAGTTCTCAAATGTTCTAACATCTTACATGTAGTCTGACGCTATTGCTATTACATGTGCAAGACTTCTACAGAAGCACAGGGGGAGTTCTGTTTTGTTTAGGAATGCAGGATAAGATCCACTGGGTTGTCTGTGAAATTAGACAATACCTTGCATTGTGTAACTGTTGATAAAATGTAATTGTCATTTCCTGAAAAAGGAGTGCTAGTTCAGGTATCCTCACTAATTAATTAATTATTGTAACTTCTTTGTCTGCAGGTTTTTCTCAGAGGAAAAATTGAAATATATTTCTATATTTATTAAAACATATACGTTTGTTACAAAAAGTACTGCCATAGTAGTCTGTATAGAGCAAGGACCCTGCTGTGCTAGGCACTGCACAAGCATAACAAACACATCAGTCCTGCTTTAGAGAATTTATGATGCAAGTATTACACAACAGGTTGATGAAGGGAGAAGAGGAAAGTAAACAACAAGAGTGTGGCATGAAAGTCACAGCAAACCAAAACTGTTCAGCTTTTGTTCAGGTTTTGGAAAGATTTAGTGGAGTTTTCAGTAGGGAGAATGTTATAATTAGGCAACTCTGTAAATAGTTACAACAGGATCCCACCTTTCACAAGAAAGAATGGGAGAAAATGCCAGTGTTGAAGACACTTTGCAGTAAGAAAACAAAGACTAGCCTTTCATGTACATTCTGAAGCTGATCAGAGGTTGAAAGGTGGTTTGATGAATCTGAAGTGAAGAACTAGTACATTGCTTTGAGTCTTGATGCCATGGTAAATGGATATTGGATAAAATTGAAATGGTATCAAAAGTTAAATATTCAGGTTCTGCTATTAAAAAAAAAAAAATCTGGCTGCGGAAGAGTGAATTTATTAAAGTCAGAGGGGAGACTGTGCAGTAGTGGAGAACATGAAATGCAAAGAGCCTGAACATAACCAATTTAGTTGGGAGAATGGAAAGTAAACAGTGAAAGGGTAGGCTTCAAATATAATCTGGAAGTTACAGTGCTAAATCAAAGTAAGTTACTAGGTTTATTTAACAAATGTAAACTAGTAACAATGACCCCAAAAAGACTTGGGGTGACAGGGATGGGTACAGTGGGAAAGCAAAGATAAAGTTCTGCATTCTTTGTGTTGAATTAAAATGGATAACCTTGTAGCTGCTAGAAGATACTAGAGAGGTGGGCTCAAACATCAGTTTGATTTGAAAACAAATCAAAGCTAAAGAATAGATTATCCTGTGAAAACATTCATTTACAGCACTGAGAAGGCTTCCCAAATCAAGTCCAGCCTTGTGGTTGTTGCAAGCGAGTATATTTTGTATAATCCTGCTAACAGTATTACAAAACTGTTAAAACCAAGTGTTTGGACTTTCACTTTTGTGAAAGGCCATTTCTACACCCTTGCAACTCCATAGTTGCAATCTAGTCTCCAACCTAAAATTTAAGGAAGACATCGACAAGGAAGTGGTAGCTGCATTTGTGGTTTGTGAAAGATGTTATCTAGTTGCAAGAAATAAACCGAAGAAGAGTTGGAGGTTGAAGAAAATTGGGAGGACATTCTTCCAAATGTCATGCTGAAGAAGCTGGAGGAAAGGGGCAAAACTACAAATGTGATGAAAGAGTAGAACTTCAGTGAATTTGAAGGTTAATGGGCTGGAGACAAAGAAACGCATTGATTCTAAAGCTTGAGCAGGAAAATGACGCTTGGACCTGTCTTAGTGGAGTATAAACAGTGCTAGCTAAGCTAAGTCAAATTACTTCATCTAAGCTGTAGAATGAGTGGTTATATTGATGGCTGTCCAATTAAACTACCATGTAATAAGTTGCTGTATCACAATAGCTTTTTTGTATGTCTAGACTGTAAAGCATGCCTGCACTGAAAGGGATCTGAGGGTGTGAAAGACAGAAAACCAGATGGGAGGCAAGGGGTGAGAGGCACCCAGAACAGAAGAGGGAAGGTGTACAAACTCATGTGCTGTACTGTGGGAGTAAGATAAATTGTTTAGATCCTAATTTTGCCTGCCTAGATCGTAAGGAGACTTGATAGCTTTCTGAAGTTACTCAAGAAGTACTTGCTAACAAATTAAGTTTGTGACTTTCTGTAGTCTTTGTATTAGTGTATGCAAATATTATAGAAGACTTCGTATGAGATAGGGATAAAATTAGAGATCTATGAGAAGGTTCAGTGCTTTTAATAAAAATCTAGGAATAGAAACTTAATTCACATAAAAAAGGCAAATTTTTGTATCCTGTTCCCCCCACCCCACCCCCCAAATCGTTCTGTGGCACTTCTGATCCTCTGCAAATTTTAACATTTGTTTGTAGAAAGAGCATCTCCTTTAGTTCTGTGCCAGTGCATCTTCAGTCAGTTCAGAGTGCCTTGGTGGGAAAGGGGGAAGAAACAAAAAAGCAGTGGCAATTTGGTTTTTTGAGCTCTAACTAAAATTATAATAGTAACAGCAAATGACACCTCAAATTTTTGCATCTAAGCTCACTGTGTTGCAGGTAGGGGAGAGTGGTCTGAATAGAAAGCCAAAAAGAATTAAGTAAGAGCTCAGTTTTAAATAATCAGACAAACATATCTGATGGGATTTTTTTGTTTGCTTTAACTCAGTGTAGCTTTTATGTACCAGCATTTTTGAGGCTCTTAGTGTGGTATTTCATTTGACTCTTGTTGCTTAAAACAGTCTTTGTTCTTTAATTGAAAAGCCATGTATTAAATCTGTCCTAGGTGGTTTATGTTTTTTGTTTGGTTTTGTTTGGGGTTTGTTTTTTTTGTTTGTTTTTTTTGTTGTGTTCTGTTTTTTTTTTTTTTCTGGTGGGGATTTTCTGTCCCCCTTTGTGTGTGTTTGTACACTGTCTTCACTGCAGCAGTGTGGGCAAATAGCTCCCTGGATCTGTTACTTGGATGGCTAGTTACCCCGTTGCCTGCAAAAAGTTCCACGGAGTTTCTGTGGTGCACTGAGCGTGGAATAACCAACTAGCCTGGGATGTCAACTAGTACAGGGCATTCCTTGAATTAATTGTGACATGTGAGCACTTCAGTTCTTAGCTGTTGTGCTACTAGTCCTATTAAAATAATTCATTTTTTAAAAGGGGCTCAGTTGCATCGTAGCTACTGATTAATGCATCTGTGTATAACTGTGAACATAAGTGTTGTACCTTCATATTTAGTGTTTGATTTCTAAAGCTATCATGATTGTTCACAAGTTTCTTTCTTCTATTCTGTTTGATTTCCTTCGTCCGTTTTTCTCCAGGAGGTAGACCAGGTTGATCAGGTAGGATATATTGCTGGGAACTGATCCTAGCTATGTTGGCTTAGCTCAGTTTCTCATGCTGCTTCCATATCAAAATACAATACTCAAACAGCTGGACTTGAACGGTTCATAACACTCATTCAGCAACTGGAACATGCAGTACTAAAATCCTTTTTTGACTTTGCAACTTTTACGGCATTCCATAATTTCTGCTTAACGCACTTCAATGTGGATATGAAATGACCAAAGTTCTTTTTCTTCCCTTTATTTTCTTTTTTTGTTGTTTGTGGTTCCTATTCTTTGGATTTCATCTGAGGTTGCCTGGCCTGGCATTTGTGGTCGGGAGATGGTGAGATAGATCAGTACTTGATACTGAATCACCTGGTATCAAAGCCAGTGAGTGCAGTATCAGGGTGGCAGTGGGCAGTAGTGAATATGCGCTTAAAAGTGCACAGATTACCAGATACTGCATTGCGCTAAGCTCTTAGCACTATACAACTAGATGCTTATGCCGTGACTTTATTGATATGGCTATTGGCAGTTTAACAGAATTTCGTATGTTCAGTGAACGTGTTAAAATTGAACTTACCAGTTACAGCAATTGCAATATTACATACAAACATTTTGCAAATATCTGGTATCTGAGATATGTGTGGTGAAATGGGAAAAGGTACTGGTCTATCTTTTGGAGCCTTTTTAAGCTGCCGTGCTTTATCAGAAAACTATTTCCCTGTATTATTTCTTGCTTCTTTCTACTTACAGAAACAGAAGAATATTGCTGGGGCACTTGCCTTTTGGATGGCAAATGCATCTGAATTACTGAATTTCATAAAGCAAGACAGAGATCTTAGCCGAATTACTGTGGATGCACAAGATGTTTTGGCACATTTGGTTCAAATGGCATTCAAGTAAGGCTATCAAACTTCTGTTTCACTTAACATGTTCTATGTATTTGAAGTCTATAACTTCAAATTTTTGCCAAATTTTAGGTACAGCAATAATGTCTTTTGTGTATTGTTAAATATCTGAGAGGAGGACTTAAAAGAGAGGCTAGACTTACTTCTTTAGACAGATATTTTGTTTTATAAATATGGATCACTGGGCTATGCAAGGAGTTTCATCTGTTAGCTGTTCTTGTGATAGTTGAGGCTGCCAATGGAAATTTTAGGGAAATGTTATTTAAATTTAGTTTGTGTTGATTGCTTTCTTTTAAGGTTTTTATGGAGATGTGAGGAAGGGTTATTTTTGCTGTTAATATATAAATACAGACACTCACATATTTATGGGTCTCTAATGAACCTTGCACTCTTTAAGGGCTTCTGATTATATTCATAATCTACTTTCATAATTGGCATAAATAGCAGTTTGCACAGTGGGTTTTTTGCACATTTTTTTCTTAAAAACATAGACAGGTTTTGGCTTGGGGTAAAATCAACCTATGCTAGTCAGCTCAGCCAATTACAATACTGATTAAAAGAAAAATTGAATGAAGTATCCAATGGGATGGGAAGTCCTCTGAGGAAGGGATCCTCGAACAAAGATAACAACATTGAGTGAGCACAGTGCTGATCAACAAGAAAGGCTTAATTTTTGTACATACTTAGATTTCCCCTCCCCCCCCCCCCCCCCCAGCCAGTATTGAACAAGTTTTTCTCAGCAAACTTGTGTCTCTGAAACTAATGTATAGAGAAGTCCCAGTGTACCTTGGGTGACTTATACCCAGCCTTCCCCCTCTTGTAGGATGTCTATTTTAAATATAGTCTTTTCATACGTCTGTAATAGCACAAAATACAATCTTTCTTCTTTTTATACCATGACAGGATTGGGAGACCTAACCATAGTTTAACTGTTTAGCTTTAAGGGGGGCTGTATTGCTCTGAAGAGCAATATGTAGTATGTGAATGTGGTATGTGAAACCTTATCATTGCTTTCTGAACTTTTGAAAGGTATCAGAGAAGCACCAAACCATTTTGTATGTACTCCCAACGGATTTTTTTTTTTCTTCTGTTGGTGAATTATGGGAAAATAGGGTATAGCAAGTAACTATTTTAACAGTCTCAATTTTTATAGCACCTCTAAATTACTGTTAATGAAGCTATGCCTTTTTGCCACAGGTCGGTGTTTTGGATTGGTGTTTTGAAACAACTCTTTGCTACTTCAATTTGCTAGATAGTCATTGAAGACAGAATATTTCTGTGGCTAGGAAGGAATGGCATTGTATTTTCCCCTATACATGATGAGCAGGCTGGATGTGAAAGGGTGTTTCTGAATTTTAGCTGTGTGTGAATTCTCCCCTAAGTACACTGTAACGTGGAAGATTTCAAATGGAAGTATTAAACTTTTGAAGAACCGAACTGTGGAATATATATTTAGAAAGCAAATAAAAAAGCACAACAGAAGCATGAAAAGAAAGAAGTCTGCTGTGAAAATGTTATTTGATGGTAACAACTGGCATACACCAGAATTGGTTGAAATTGTCATGGCTTTTGTTTTCTAGCAATTGAGGGTATTTCATTACAAATGTTACCAGTGAAACAGAAGGGGGAGTTGTAAAAAGCCATGAAATGTTTTCCTTTATATATGCGATTACAATTTGATTCCCTTTTAGTTTCAGTTCTTAACAGAAAATGTATAAATGATCAAAAACAGTGTTAAAGAAAATGTTTCATTATTAGAAGAGAAAGAATACTAAAACAGGCTTTTAATTTCACTGTAGTTAAAGGTAAGAGAAATACAAGAATCAAACAGAACACAGGACCATTTCAGGATCTTGTGCATTGGCTCAGAATAGGAATTTTTTTTTATTTTTTTTTTTAATACTACTCTTGGTAGATTTTCAAAACCAAGAAAAGTGTATTTCTGTTTGGAAAAAATAGTTTTTGCAATCTTACAGAACGAAAGTTTGGCCTGACAGCCATCTCTTTATGTAGCATATGACCTTCGCTTACAAGCATGGTAGTGATATTGCATTTAAGTGGCTGTGTTTGTTCCCTGGCAACCTGATTCTTTTTCCAACATTTCTGGGAGAGGTATGGGAGAACTGGTCTCTCTGGCATTTTAAAAAGTATTGTTTGGTTCCCTATAGTCACATACATAACACTGCAATTTCAGGAATCTTGTAATTTGATAGATCTCTTTTCTTTAGAAGCATTCATGAACTCATACAGGATTTTAAAATTTCTTTTTTTCCCCCCTCCCTTTCAGGTACCTGGTTCATTGTCTGCAATCAGAGCTTAATAACTACATGCCAGCGTTCCTTGATGATCCAGAGGAAAATAATCCTCAGAGGCCTAAAATAGGTTAGACTACTTGTGTCTTCTAAACCATACAATTAATTAGTAATAAATAGAATTGTTCTTAACAGTGATATAGCATTTCCAAGTTGCTCTAACCCCTGAGAATGGTTTGGATCAATTTTGTATGGATGATAAGAAAAAAGATAATAGGGACATTCAAATGATCTATATTTGGTTTAAAAATCATGGAGTAATTTCGTTTGGAGGGAACCCTCTGGATGTCATCTAATCCAGTGTCTTGCTCAAGGCAGGTGCAACTGGATCAGGTTGTTCAGAGTATTGTCCAGTTGAGTTTTGAATCTCCACTGAGGGATGGAGATGCCACAATGTCTCTGAGTAACCTGTTCCAACGTTTGACCACCCTCATGGTGAAATACTTTTCCTATATCTAACTGGAATTTCCCATGTTGCAATTTTTGTGTTGGTTTGTCTGTTGTTCTATGCTATCACTGTGCACCTTTGAGAGGGACCTTGTTCTGAACCTCCCATTAGGTAGGTGAAGACAGCAATAAGCTGTGCCCTTAGCCTTCTGTTTCCCCAGGATGAACCAAATCCACTTCTCTGTCCCTCTTTTATGTCCTTTTCTCCAGCCGCCTAATCATCTTGGTGGCTCTCTGCTGAATTTGCTCCGTTAAATCGGTATCTTCCTTGTGCTGGGGAGTCTAAAACTGGATGCTCTTCTCCAGATGCAGTCTCACAAATGCTGAATGCATAGGAGGGATTGCTTCCCTCCCTTCTGCTAGCTTCACTGCTGCTAACTTAACAGCTTAGTATGCAACTGGCTACCTTTCAAGCAAGGGCATGCTGCTTAATCACGTTCAACTTGGTGTTTACCAGGATCTCTACATCATTTTCAGCAGCGCTGCTTTCTGTCCAGATGGCACCCAACTTAACACTGTTGCATATACTTAGTCCTTCCCAGACACAGGACTTGGCAATTGCCTTTGAACTTTATGAAGTCCCTATCAGCCCATTTCTCCAGCCTACTGAGGCCCTTCTGAAAAATACTGCTGCCCTTCAGTGTGTCAATATTTCTTCCCAGCTTGGTATCATCTGTGAATTTGCTGAGAATACATTCCATCCAATCACTCAGGTCACTAATAAAGTCATTAAACAGTATCAATCCCAGCCTCAATCCATGAGGGAAGCCACTAATAGCTGACTGTCAGCTGGACTTGTATCCACAAATCCACCAAGTCCAGTGGTCCAGCCAATTCTCTACCTACATTATCATCTGCTTATCCAGTCCTTAGCTCAGCAATTTCACTATAAGGATGCTATGGGAGAATCTGACAAAGTACCTCCCAGGTACTAAGGTTAAGCTGACTGGGCTTGTAGATTCCTGCCAAGGATCCCTGCCACGATACTTTAAATATGATAGTGCTTCACAGCAATGTCAGCCTTCCTGGGCTGTTCCTGTCTGTGAGAGCATTCTGGTCATCTGTGCTATTCCACTATGTCTGTAATCCCGGCCCAGTGACTGTGCTCAGACTTCTAATGCTTCTTGTTGTTTTCCATGCTGAACACATTCACACACAGGCCCCTGAGATAGGACCCCCAGTTGTGCTATTCATGGGGAAAATGTGAGAGCCTCCTACATTATGTAGCCCGATGACTAAAGAAGAAAATGGAAAATGTATAAAAGGTTAGGAAGAGTTAAGGAGATAGTGACATTCTGAATAATTGAAGTAAAGATCATCTGCAGAGCTATTAAGGACAGTCATTCTGTTCAACTACAAAGAGTATTTATACAAAATTCATATATACTTCCTGGTCTTTTGGGTATTAAGCTTGCTGCAATTGCTTTTTTCCTGTGTTGAACATTGAAAGAAGAATATAAGAATGTACTGTTTTGTTTTTAGTGCCCTGTACTGTAAGAGAGAACTTTCTGGGACACGAACCCTGACGAAGTAGCAAACTGACATTGGAATAAAGGCAGATGATGTTCATTATTTCAGTTATTTTTGAGCTACTTTATAGATTTCTGTCTTACAACATACAGATAATGTTTTTCAGTCACAATCCTGTGTTTCAGTGCTAAGGAAATCAATTTGGTGGCCTCTTCAATAGAGATTTCAGATAAAAGTATTGCTTTAAAAGAAGGCTTGGAGATAAATGTTCTACTTGCATTAATATGTTCCACCAGGAAGCATATGAGGATGTTTCCTCTCGGTGAAGCTAACAGGAAGACCCTGTTGCTTCTTACATAATATTGCAGTGAACTAATGGGCAAAAGGAGATTTGAATAATATTTTAAAAAACTAATGTGTAAACAGGAGATGCGTTCTGCATTTTAAGTACATCACGCAATGCAAATAGTTTTTGCTGAAATTTTTGAATACAGTTTGATATTTAACTGCAAGGAGCTGTGAAATAATTGCAATATGCATTTGAAACAGTAGAATATAAAGGTTTTAACTTGTTATTAAGAATAACAGAAAAATGAGTTTACTCAAGTGAGGACATGATTTAAGTGTCAGATATAACCAGTGATATACTTGTGTACTAAATATTTCCCCAGAAGAATTTATTTTCATTTCAGGAGTTAAAAATGTATTTCAGCTATCAGTTTAACGTTGCTCCATCTTGAAAACCATGCAGCAGTAAATTTATTTCTGAAAGTCTGTATAACTTAAATACATGTAGGTGCTACCGAACATTCACCAGCCTGGGCTAGGTGTCTCTGTATTATTACTTATGGCCTAAACCAGTTGTACATTGCAGTATATGAATGTGATTTACTTTTTGTTTTATCTCTGTAGATGATGTGTTGCATACGTTGACTGGAGCTATGTCCCTCTTGCGACGATGTAGAGTGAATGCTGCTCTGACTATACAGCTCTTCTCCCAGCTGTTTCATTTTATCAACATGTGGCTTTTTAACAGATTAGTTACAGCCCCAGATTCAGGGTTATGTTCGCATTATTGGGGAGCTATCATTCGTCAACAGTTGGGCCATATCGAAGCCTGGGCAGAAAAACAGGGTTTAGAATTGGCTGCGGATTGCCACCTGAGCAGAATAGTGCAGGTGAGTGTGTGTATTTCTGATTAACACTTCTCATATAATTGTATATTCAGAAAGAATATTTGTATATTCTGTGTTCCTAGAGAATAGCATGTGGACAAGTGTAGTTTGTGTGAATCAATCCTGGAACATTGAGGTGGCATGCAAAGACAGAAAATATGTTTTCAACATCATTAATATTTAAGTTGCAAGTGAAATTAATAATTAGTTATTTTAGCCAACATGCTGTTCAGTTTCTGTTTATAAGACTGAGCTATAACTATGCTGAACGGAGACAAGAAGAGTAGCTGAAAAATTGATATGCCTCACTTATGATAGCTTTAGTATTAATGCACCTTGTAGGTACAGAAGATACAGTTAGTGGTTGTTTTGTGAATATTTATTTTGCTTCTGTAACAAGTCTGGCTTCCTGCTTTGTCTTTTCCTCTCTCTTCTCTAAAGAAAACTCAGAAACAAGGCTTAAGGTTTCATTCTGGTTAGGATTTGTCTCCTAGGGCTTTTTTTTTTTTCCTCCTAGGCAACCACATTGCTTACCATGGACAAATATTCAAATGCAGATGTTCCAAATATTAACAGTACTTGCTTTAAGCTGAATTCTCTGCAGCTACAAGCTTTGTTGCAGAATTATCACTGTGCTCCAGATGAACCACTCATCCCAACGGTAAGTCTCTTCTATCACTTACTGTGCTGTTTAACATACCTGAGGAATATAAACTTAAAGTAAAAACGCTGGCTGAAAATAGCTACCTTATTGTTGATTGGTTTGGAATTGTTACGAGAAGAGTCAGAGTGGGCAATGTGCTCTCCATACAGTAAGAAGTATCGGTGGTACCAGCCTGCTTCTGGCCACCAACTGCAACTTGAGCAGGTATTACCAAACATCTCTCTTAGACCGAGCTGGAATGTAAGGTAACACTGCATGTTGAGCATACTCAGAGAGGTGTCACTGCACCTTACACCATTTGTGGATGAAATCCAGTGAGGTGGTAGAGGAGAGGTGCACAGAGCACTCTAAAAGCTAGTTCTATGTATAACCACAAGGAACAAAGATTGAAATTTTGCCTATAGAAATCAAATGAAAGAAGCAGGAACACTAAGGTTTTTTACATGTGGGATGTAAAAATCCATGAATCTTGAATCCCTTCATATAAGCAGCGGACAGATTGACACATGGAATATGTATGTAGAGATAGATATATACATATATGTGTTGTTTTCAGAACTGTTTTTTATCTTGGTTTTAAGACATAACGGGCTATTCTAAGTTTTATCCATGGGAAACATCTTTTTGGCGAAAGTCAAAAGAAGTTTTGTGTTCCTTGCAGAATTGTAATCATATGCGGATGAAAACTGTTAAGGAAAACCCTGATTACAGGATAGTTGACTGATCTCAAAAACCTTAAAAGGTGGAGATAATCTAATATTTATATAAATGAATGCATTGTCTACAAAGTCTATTTTTTAATAACTTTGGATACATCTGTTTATTAAATCAAAGGTACTAATACAATGGTTCTAAAAGTGTTAAGGGGGACTTGTAGCTTGGATATATTTTTATATATTGGCTACCAAACCAAAAAGTCTTTTGCTGAAGAACATAGCTTATATTTCCTGTTTACGCATAGGTAGAATTCCACAGTTTATTATTATTGTTCTTTAGGGACCTCCAAAGAAATACAGTGCTAGATTTGACAGGTCATCTTTGTGTCAGAGGGAGGATTACAATATGGCTAGTTTGTCCTGTTGCAGTGAAGTGGTATTTGGGGCTTCTTTGCTCCTTGCTATGAAAAAGACTTGTACACTCAAACTCTGACTTACTGCTGCCAAATCTGAAAATTTTCAATGCTTAGAATTTGTTCTAAAGGAATATGAAGTATTTACTTTTACATACTTTAGTTTGATGTAATTCTTCTAAAAATTAGCACCTTTTATAGTAAAAAGGCCCTTCTCGAAGAGCGCTTCTAAATACAGGCTGGATTTATCTGACTTCGCCCTGGAAATTTGCTGGAACTGAACATTCAGATGAGAACACTGCTTTGGTCTCAACTGTGTTCTGCATTGTGCTCCAGTAATAAAATTGTTGTATCAGGCTTACAGATTCTGAGTTGCACATTAGTGTAACTGGGGTGAAATTAAGACCAAACTGTTAAGCTGGTCTTGGGAGCCAAGTAGAAGCTGTAGAAAGAGACTGGAAATCACATCTGAATCTTCGGTAAAGCAAATACTTGTAGTAAAGGAATCTATATGTAATATTTGTAGCAGCTTCAGATAAATAAATTGTAGTAATTCTGTCTTGATGCCAGCAAAATCACACATCTCTGGCGTGAGTTCTCTTCCAGAAAGAATGCTGGTTAACTGGAGGTAAAGATAACTTTTAAGTATTGATGCTGCCTGCTTGTTCAAACGTAGTGATAAGTGAAACCTGGGGTGATTTCTTGGTTCCTAAGGCACAGCATACAACTTGGAAGAGACTTGAATGCTCAGTTTTTTAAAAAGTTGCCTGTAACTTTTTTTATTTCACTTAGCAACTGAATACTTTCAGGCTAAAACTTAGGCCAGCCTAAGGCATATAAGGTAACAGAAAAATGAAGGAACTGCTTGAGGGGAGAGAGAGAAGAGCCTTTTCGTTGTGCACTCTTTTGCGTAATTTGGGATAAATAGAAGAATGTAGAAACACATTTACTTTTTGCGAAGTTGTTAGGAATTTGATTTTTATTGACTTCTGAATTAATTTTCCTTGGTTCATACAGTCTAGTAACAGATACCTTACTGAAATCTTACAGATCGCTCTAAAATGTAGAAGGAAGGCTACTGTGTGCTACATGCAACCACAGTAGCTAGATTGTGAAAAGTACACTGGTTTCACAGAACTTTTTGTGATATTAAGCAGAACAGTTGTGCACCGAATGTAAAGCTTAAAAGTTCCCTGCCGCACCTTGAGTGATCCTGCTTTTGTGTTGTGTCCTTCTACAGTGTTATTTAAAAAATACGTATCTACCTTAAGGGATCTTTCACATTATACTGAGCTCCCAGAAAATGTAGAATTAAATTAGTTCTATAAAACTTCCAGATTAGGGAACTGTATATGCCACTGGTCCTCTGTGGGTATATGTGTCCTGATGGAGCTGAAAATCCTCGTTTACACAAGTTGTCTGTTTCTTTTCTATATATTTAGTCTTACAGAAATACACATGCACTCAACAAAGTGTCAAAATTTTAAAGCTGCCTGTGATTCCACCTCTGCACATGTATGTTCTCTGCTATATGATTTTTAAACATGCACCAATTAAAAACATGCACCACAAGTTTTGAAAATATTGAAGTAAAAATAAATGCTTCTGTTTATTCTCTAACTACATAATCTATGGGATTTAATCAAATAAAGTAATGCAACGTATTGACTACATAGTGGAGCCGAAGAAGTTTTATATCTGATAATTTATTTTCCAAATTCCTTGTTCTTGCAGTCTTAGTATTTTCTTAATGTTAGTTTTTTTCCTTAATGAAAATTATCTCTTTATAGTAACAATGTCTTTCTGCCTTCTGTCCAGGAATTGATAGAGAATGTAGTAACTGTTGCAGAAAATACGGCTGATGAACTTGCTCGCAGTGATGGCCGAGAAGTCCAACTGGAAGAGGATCCTGACTTACAGCTACCTTTTCTTTTACCAGAAGATGGCTATTCCTGCGATGTTGTCAGAAATGTTCCAAGTGGTTTACAAGAATTTTTAGATCCACTCTGTCAGAGAGGTTAGTTCTGTTGTTTTACAGTGATCTTCTTTTTTTGGTGTAGTGAACAAAGAATGCAAAATTGTCCTGGTTTCAGCAGGGATAGAGTTAATTTCCTTCTTAGTAGCAGGTACAGTGCTGTGTTTTGGATTTAGGATGGGAACAAAATTGATAAGGCACCGATGTTTTAGTTGTTGCTAGGTAGTGCTTACACTGGCCAAGGACTTTCTAGTTTTCCATGCTCTACCGACTGAGAAGGCTGCAGGTGCACAGGAAGCTGGGAGGGGGCACAGCCAAACTGGCCAAAGGGACATTCCATACCATGTGACGTCATGCTCAGTACATAAACTGGGGGAAGCTGGCCGGGGGGGCCGCTGCTCGGGGGCTGGCTGGGCATCGGTCGGCGGGTGGTGAGCACTTGTACTGTGCATCACTTGCTTTGTGTATTATTACTATTATCATATTATTATCATTATCATTTTATTTCAATTATTAAACTGTTTTTAGCTCAACCCACAAGTTTTCTCACTTGTGCTTTTCCAATTCTCTCCCCCATCCCATCGGGAGGCGGGGGAGTGAGCAAGCGGCTGCGTGGTGCTTAGTTGCCAACCGAGGTTAAACCATGACAAAAATATATTTCAGTTAAATGCAAACCACTTTCTTTTTTTATGTATGTTTCAATCTTTTTATACTGTATTCTTCAAGTGTTTACTTTTGCAACCCATAAAAAGTATGCAGGATTTTTTAATCCTTACCCTTTCTCCTTGTCCCTTTCATTCACTTTCAAGGTTCTAAATAAGCAGCGCTGAGTTACTAGTGCCTGCTGAAACTTTGTTTTGCCTTTGCTCCTGAGCTTTTTTGGATTTTGGTGCTAGAGCAGCAAAAATGTACATAAATGTAAATTTTGTAATGCTTCAACAATTTCACAGTTAACTTACTCTTAAAGCTAATGTAAATTAAATAGTTAAGTCACTTTTTTTACTCATCAGCTGCTTCCATATAACATTAAAAAACCACGAGCTTAAAATAGTTCTTCTAATGTTCATCAACGTGAGAGTATGGATTGGGCATTTGCAGTCCAACAAAATTTCAGATGATGAGTAGAGAGCTCTTGTAGTTGGATGAAAGTGACCTAAACTTAAGAAAGTAAAGCAGGGGGTCTGTCAGAGCATTTACAGTGAATGAACAAGTTATGATCCTTATCTCGTGCTCCTCAATTTTATTAGAAGCTTTTTTGTTACATAATTTCTTAATTTTCTGCTTGAAAAGCAGTTGTTTAAAAATTTCCACAGGAATATTATGGTAGATAGGACAGCAAAGGACGCTATCAACAAAGCAGACTTACTCTATCCTACAGTGAAGCTTTGCAATTGTTGGTTCCAACTTAGTTTATAGAAAAGCCATATTCTTGCATTTTAAAAAAAAAAAAGTAGGAAACTGACGGTTTTGAAAGTACAGTGATTTACAGAGGATGTAGTCTTGAGACTAAACAAGACTAGTAGAATAAATCCTTTAATTAGTAAGTATGATTCATTTGCTATACAAATGTCTATATAGGTATTACAAGTAAGGCCTTTTTAATGCATGCATTCAAAATTTTACTTTTTAGGTATCCCTTAAATTATGCTGAGGGACTGGTTTGCAGTAAATCAATGTAAACTGAATTGCTGAAAGATGGTCTTTGAGGAGGAGAATCTCATCTGTTTGGAGGGAGCGATTTGTAATTTGACTGTGATGTGGATTCTCGCTGACCCTGATTCAGGAGACGATGTTGGATACTTCTCAGCTGCTGTGGCTCCTTTTTTCAAAATTCTAGGAATTGCTCAATTAACAAAAAACAAATCAAACAAAAGCCCGCTTTTAATTGCGTAGTTGCGTTAAAAAAAGTAACAAGTCCAGGTGAAGCTTTACCTCTGCCAAATCTATGCTGAGACCAGTTAGCTAGACTCTGCAAAGCAGAAGATTTTTGTGGTGCTCTCTTATTCAGAGTTCTGGTGGCTTGTATTCTAAAAGATGACTTGGTGTTTCATGTCTTTTTTGAGTCTGGTTGGTACAAGCAATATTTTGCAGCCCAAGAGTTTTCTATGAGCGTGTAGTGTTTTTAAATACATATGTTTCTCTGAAGCAGCAGCTATAGAACTGTAGGATTTTGTAGATGCCATAAAATTGCAGTGAAGCATATAATGGCATCTGAGATGCAGGATTCAACATACGAATGAATATTAAAAGATAAATACTGCTATTTGGTATTTCCTTGTGGCAGGCTATTTGATTTTAATTAATCTATTAAGAAAATACCATGACTACGTTGATGTTACTTTCTCTTTTAGGATTTTGTAGACTAACACCTCATCCACGGTCACCAGGCACGTGGACAATATACTTTGAGGGTGCAGACTATGAAAGTCACCTGTCACATGAGAATGCTGAGTTAGTAAGTATTGATTCAGTGAATAATTGTCAAAACTGATATCTTGTTGTGTGTGTTTTATGTGATGAGTTTTAATCCTTGTTAGGAAGAACAGGCTTAACCATTAAACATGTAGTTCACCAGTGATTTCGTGAATTTAAGGAGCTATTTGCAGGTTTTTTTAAGTCGGCATTTTTCTAGGCTGTGGCATGATATAATTCTTGCATAAGCAAACTTTGTCTGTCGTGTTCCCCCACCCTGGGGGTAAACAGTGAACAAATTCCTTTTAAACACAGTCAAAAATTTATATGGACATGCATCTGTAAATAACTTAAAATGTGAATGGAGCTGCAGGCTGCTTTTATTTATAAACTGGCAGTTACCAAGTAAATGTTTAGTATTAAGTTGTGATCTGGTACTTTTTTTTCTGCTAGGTTTTCAGGAAAAGTTCTTTAGTTTTCCTTTTCATTATACTTATTAAAGAAGGGTTTCACTTCAATGTGAGGTGGCTTTTTTCTGTTGTAGGCGAGTTTTTTGTTTGTGTCGTGTTAGTTTTTTGTGGGGTGGGGTGGGGGCGTTGCTTGTTTTGGTTTGTTGGTTTTTTGAATGTGTGATAACCAAGAATATCAAAGTTACAGAATAACTTGGTTTTGGAAAGATGGTGGCTTTATGTCAAACAATTTTTAGAGCATCTAAACAGAAATAGCTTCATATTTATAATTAGTATTTCAATGAAATCAAGGTGGCCAACATGAAACTAGAATTATTTTCTTCAAGCCTTCTATGAAAGATACTTGCCCCTCACTATTCAGAGGGACTTGAAAGCTTCATTTACTCTGTTCAGACCCTGACATTTGTTAGATGACTTTATGCAGTCTTGCTGCAGTGGCCTAAAGAACATGTTTACTTTACGGAAGAGCATCTCCTAAATCTGTATGACTGATACAGCAGAGCCCAGTCTTGAACTGATAAGCCCGGCTCTGTAGGCTTGGTATTTTGGTAAATGGGCATTTGACTGAGGAAAATATAGCAGAGACATTCTTGAGACATCATGCTCTTCCTCCTTCCTTTGTTGCTCTAAGAAATGCATTTTTTAGAGCTAGTGGAAACAAAAAGCATCTGAAGTTATACTAGGTAGTTGCTGTTCCTCATACTAAGAAAAAGCTAAAGTAGAGTTCTGGCCAGTCTTCCTTAAAAAGGCTTGATAAAGAAATGCAGGATGATTGGATGCTACTATTTCATTCATCTGTGGAAATGAATACCATGTAAGACTGTTCAAATAACCCGATCTAATCATTCTTCTCTCTGGAGCATGTATGTTAATTGAATGTGCTAAGCTTGAGAGTTCTGAAAGTCTTTAGTCTTGGTGTCTGAGCAGTGCTCTAAATGCCGGTTCACAGATCACGTTTTGGTGCAACAAGTCTACGTAATCTAAATGCTAGGTAAATGTTCCATTTTATAGCTGTGAGGTTTTTGGGGGTTTTTTTCCTTCTTCCTTCCTTTTTTCCCTTCCCTCCCCAAGCCAAAACTATTCTCACAATTCTGCTTCTGTTGGTAGTCTGGGGAATTGCCCAGGCTAGGCACTCCTCAAATTTTCACTAAAGAATTTCTTTTATTCTTAGAGCAAGAGAGAAATTCAGTATAGACTAATGGCAAAGTTATGTTCCTAGTGGCTTACCTTTTCCAGTGCGTATGTTTTTTGTTGAATTAGTTTAGTAATGTTTCTATTTAAATTAATGGAAAAAATCCTAAATAAAGTAGGAACAGATTCTGTTCTTCTGCCGTCCTTGGCACAGGGCTGCTAGAAAACTCCTAGCTTACAAACTACTTGCTTTTCTAATACTTGAACTTAATCAAAAAGTATTAATTTTTTTTTAATTAATTTCCTTTGCTTATATTTTTACTTTGTCATGGGTCTTGTGAAACTTGCAGTTAGCAGGTTTTAATATGGATACAAGCTAGAGTGCTTTAACTTACGTGCTTCAGCTGATGCAGACTGTGATGGCAACCTTTTGAGTAGAGAGAACTGGCAATGTTGCAAGGATATAAAAAAATTACTGAACATGTTTATGGGCTCGGGCTGTATTCAACTTACAGAGTTTTCAGAAGTGAAAATTTTTGGAACTTTATTTCAAGGCTTTAGCTCTGCCTTTGAAATTAGTTGGCCTCTTAATATCTTTGCAGAATTATTATCTTCTAGATGTAGCACTAAAAACTGAGCTCCGTGTAGATCGCCCTCACCTTTCTAATAGGGGCCTACTGAGTCTGAACTTCAGTTTTCATTAAAAGTTACTACAGTTTTATAGACATGTTACATTTCAAATTGTGAATCATTAATAATCTCTTTACTGAATTAGAGAAGGAGAAACAATAGGTAGACTTCAAAGCTTCGGCAGTGTTCATAACACAGATGTAGTACTTGATAATGTGAAGCCATATTAATCAAATGTTAGAGATTCTACCTTTAAAATGGAGTACCAGACATATTATTTAGGATGCGAGATCTTCTGCTGCACTAACAACTTTGTTTTGGTTGTAGATGAACTATTTTGCGCAGTAATTTTCCTAGCCTGGCAGTGAATATGAACTCTTGTCTTTTTTCTTTTTTCCCCTTCCCTGTTTGATAGGCTCAGCCTTTGAGGAAAGAACCTGAAATTATCACTGTAACACTAAAAAAACAAAATGGAATGGGCCTGAGCATTGTTGCTGCCAAGGTATGGAAGTCAGTTTGTTTAAGTGTTACTGAAAAAAGCTGCTTTTTTTTTTTTTAATCAGCCTACCGTGGAAAATGTTAATGGAAAAAATCTATTTCCCTTAAATTTGTTGTGCTCATCATGTTGATCATACCTTTATTCTGGCTGGGAAATGTTTCCATAAAATACACAGATGTGACCAATACAAGATGAAACATAATATGGATGTAGTTATTATGACATTTAAATTTAAACCTCTACTACAGGTTATTCATTTTTCAGAGCCAAAAATTGGCAGTGTTATTAAATGGAATTAATAAACAGGCTTATTTAGCACTTCTGCTGAAAAGTAGCGGAAGTATCTAGGAAAGAAAAGCAGTAAATATAAAGAACAAGATGTGTGGTTTTTTTTTTTAATTTGATGAAAAAATAATTCAAATATATACAATAAAGTTTGTATACTTCCTGCTATAAAGACAACACCTTATCTTTTGCACAGTGTACAGATGCATGTACGACTTCAGTTTTGCTTCTTTATAGTAGAGAGCTACAGCATATTAAGTAGCTTGGTGAAGGAGGGTATACCTCTTGCCCTGACGGGCCGAAATTGTGGGTGTATGCTGCTCTTAGTAGCACTACACAGTAATGTATAGAATGCACATACAATTCCAGCCACCAGATGGAGGACTCCACTAGCTGGTTGATTTTGCTTTATTAACTGGGTCACATAGCAGACATAATCTTTGAGTTTTAAGCTTGTTATAAATTATGCAATGGTGATTTCCAAAAGTCCTTGTTGTAATTGTGGCGTACAACAGAACAAGTCTTCCTCATGTCTTTTCACTGTGTAGTACATGAAACTTCAGAATGCTGTAGTCCTCCTTGGCACTTAGTGCATAGGCTGAAAACATGATTGTTTTACTGCTTTTAAGTTATCTCACATAGTTAATTGCTTCTAAACAGCACTATTTTTTTTCCTACAACTTTGCTTATTTCACAGTCTGTTCTTGAAACAGTGATCTTGCACGGTATCAGCTTTTATTTCTGAGATCTGTAGAGGAATACCAGGTGAAAGGTGTATGTTGCTAACAATCAGCAGTTATTGAGGAAACTATTCAGGATCTGAAAAATGTAACTCAGTATTCTGCTCTTATTTTGGTGGAATGGGTTAATAATCTGAGAAGAAAATACTAGATCTTGAGATATGCCAGATTAAATAAGTATCAGACTTCTGACTGCCATCTGCATTTCTGTTGAATGTTTCAAAATGTGCAGTGGGAATTCCCCCCCCCCCCCCGCCACTTTAAACTGTGAAATCTGATTTCTCATGTAGAGAGAAGCAGGATATAATGAGGAAAAAGTTTCCCTTTTCACTGGAGCTGGCTGGCTTCTACAGGTTGTTTTAACAGCTGACACTTAACTTCCATTAGCAGTATGTAACAGTGCTACTGGTCAGTGTGTAAGCTTGATTGGAAAGTTTTTTACAAGTTATTTAACCAATTTCATGATTTCTTTAACACGTTCGGTGATGGAAGCAGCAGTCTTCAGCTCAGTACAGCTGCAGAAACACTCACTGGTTCAGGCAGTAATTTGCATTTCATCTTGCTGCTGTGTGCCTACCACAATATTGGAATTCTGATTTTAAAAAGGTTGTGTCTTAAATCTTGATCTGAAATAAGCAAGAGGCAGATTTTTATTTTGGTTTCAGTGTACATAGAATAGAAACTTTTGCTTAATTTGAAGTTAGCAGAATGTTCATTGGATAGAAAAAATCATCTCACATTAAGTGTTGAAACAAGTTGCTGTAGTAGTTAAATAGAATTATTTTCAAGGGGTTATTTCGAGGGGTTCAAAGTTGCTTATTGTAAGTAATTAATAGCATGTTTTGCCCGTAATAGGCTTCATAAAAACAACAGAGTAAGGAAGAATACACAGGCATTAATTTTCTCAATCTGACCAGATTAAAGAATTGAGTGAGTGCGACTGAGAGGCTAGTAATAGTGGGTGATTTTTTTTCTTTCTATTCCTATCTTGTTAACCTTTACTAATACTTTTTCCGACATGTCTCAAGTCATGTATCTTTTACCAGCGTAAAAATTAAAATTCTCATTTTTTTCCTTTGGCTGAGGAAAATGGAGGAATAAGTCCAATAGACTACTTGTTCAAATTTTCTAAACATTAACTGGATAGAATACCTGAAATGAGAGGGAGAGGCAAGTGTGAGAATAGATTTAGGTTTTTCCAACTTTTTAATAGTAAAAGGTTGGCTATCAAATGCTCATATGAAAGTACCTTAGAGTTGAAGAAATGAAAGCTCATACTCAGTTTCAGAAATATACAGTTACTGCTGCCACGCACAGGATCCCAGTTTGATTGCTGACCCAATTACATTTTGAAGCACTCTAGAAACCAATAGTTCAATAAAGTGCTGTAATAAAAGAAGATGCAGCGGCTGTTCAACAGGTGGCCCTGCTCCAACCAGTGAAAGACAACCCTGAAACTATTCAGCTTTGGTTAGGAAAACAGTTGTGTTTTTCCTGTGGTGTGACAAAATAGTTGCTCTCAGTAACATGCTGTGAGAATGCCTTTGCATGTCAGTGCTGACCTGCCTTTTTTGTTAAGTCTTAATGGGCTCCTCGTACTTGTCACTGGCTTTGGATGAAGTTGGTTAAAATGTAGGTTGGTGATATTCTAGAGATGGATCAAATGGGCAGATTCTCAGAGATTGAAAAGAAAAATAACCTACCGGCTGCTTTTCTTCCTCTTACCCATTGCAAGAAAATCTACGCTTTCCTAGTAATCTGTGCTCCTCTCTCAGGAAACGTCTAACAAATTCATCATTTGATAATTCTTTGAGTTTTTATTAGTTCGCAGGGCTTTGTAGATAAAGAAAGTCTGTGCCAATTAGGAGTTTTTAATGGGGAAATTAGATACCGTACCTTACATACCCCTTCCACACCAAATGTTCTGAATTACCAAGTGATTGTCACGCCTTCTCTGCTGCAGTTGAAAAAGATGATTCGAGTTGAAGCTAAGGTTATACAAGCAGAGAATTGACACAACTCCCATTGAAACGCTGTACACCTGCTTATTCTTATGGTAGATGGTTTCAGTTTGTGATACTAGGTGATTGCAAACACGTTGACATTAATGTCAAAACAAAACAAAACCAAAGGAGGTGAGTCAAGGAGTATATGAAAGCGTTAGGTCCCTGGGGAACCCTGTATTTGATCCTCTTTCCACCTAATGACAGGTAAAATGTTGAAGTGCTTTACTTTTAATGAAATAAAATACGAGTAGCTGTGAAATAGAAGTTTTACAGGCCTGCCAGCAGTGCCGGAGAGAGCAGAAATGCTGCGCGTCACCTAGTTCACCTCACTTTGCTGTAAGGGTGTTTTCTGAGGCAGGACAGCCCCTTTGAGCAACCATGTAGTAAGCATGCACGCTACATGCAAACATACCAGAGAAAACAAGTTTAGTTACAAAACAACTGTTAGCTGCCAGAGCACTGTAAACAGCGTTGTGTTTGTTTGGGTTTTGTTTTGTTTTTTTTTAAGTTGGGAAAACACCTAACAGCATTTCTTAAACTGAATACTTTACACAGATTTTTATTTGTATTTAAAGTTAAATTGTATAGCTTCAGATGTGATCCAAAAAGGTAACTTCTTGTTCTACCCTTTTGTAGGTGTTGCATGTTTTCTTACAGTAATACTCCTGTAGCTTTATTAGCAGTAGGTTTTGTAGTAGGTATATGGAAATGTAGTTGGTAGGAGTGGTCGGGCATCGGGAACAGTATTGCTTTTTGAGGTTGTGTGCAGAATTTGGTTGCTCTAACCCTGAAAGATGTTTTGATGTTAAAAGCTGCCTGACTCCCAACCACATTGCGGTTAAGTTTTTATGAAATCCAGATGATTTGGAAGCAGCGTGTGCATGCAGTTTACTTTAAAAATATATCGCTTTTTGGGGGCTTTTGCATGTGACTTCTTAGCCATCTGTGGGCCAGCACATTACTTCCTGTTTAATTTGGAGGTTTTTTGTCTCTTGTACAAAGGGTCTCCCTTTTTGTTTTTTCTAGCAGTTTTCAAAGTTTAATAAAGCCTCTAAAGTAAATGGAAGTCAGAACAGCATAACTGATTACGTAAGAGTCTGAATATTGTATTGGTTATGGCTGGTGTTGATAAATGCTACACTGTGTCATAGCATCCAGCTCCGAGTTATCTTGATGGGTATCTTGGAAAATCCAGCAGACTAGAGCAGTAGTTGCTGTTGAGGGCTGAAAGAGAAGTGGAGAATTGTTTTTTTTCTTTCAAGGATCTGTAGTCCCGGAGATCAAAATGTGGTTTTCTGTTGTTGGAAGAACAGAATCCATGGTAAGTCTGTTCAGGTTTCTGTCGGGACTGTTTTTCTCTGAAGTTTTAAATACTATCCCTGTACTTTTTCCTGCTCTCTTGCTTGTTTAAACCTGCCAGTAGTTACTTGTTCGTGTAGCAACAATGTAATACAGCATGCAGTTATAGTCAGATGTTAGTAGCTAACTTTCTAAAATCTAGAAAGAAAAAACTAATTTTTTAGCTTGTTCTTCATATGCAATTCTCAAATTTGTGGAAGTGACTATTAATATTTAAAGTTTCAGGTGTGATAACTACTGTTTTACTGTGGCAGAGCATGAATAGCATGACCTGTGATCTGTTTACTTGTCATATTAGTTGGCTTTAATCCAGGTTCCTCTAAAAGTCTCTTTTCCCCTTATAAAGTCTTAGTAGAATAATTAAAACTGACATCCCAAACAGTATACATAAGACTCTTAATACTCTGCAGACCCTTCTGAAAAGACCAGAACATGCAAATACGTTGCAGTTAGGATATCTTACGTTCAACACATTCGCAGAGTAGAGCATTTAAATTCTCTTTAGATTGCTACTGCGCAAAAGACAGGATTCTTGTGTTCTGCAAGAACGAGAGAGCAGGTTTTGTTGATTAATCTTCGCGTGCTGGTTATATTCATTAGTATGCTACGATTTAGTTCTTCAAAGTGTGGCACACTTCTACTTCTTGCTCGGTCATCTTTTATTAGTATAACAGAAAAAGTTACCTTAAAATATATACAAGCACCTTAAAATACGTATTCATATGCCCCTACTGGCATATAAGTCAGAGTGTATTTTCTAGGATTTTTTAACAGATGGTCAGATTAAGTATCTTCATAGCGTTTGCTAAAACAGGATGAGATGGTGATAAGGTGTTTCTTTGTTAATAGAAGCATTTCAAACACTGAGTGTGACAGTTCATCAATAAATATTCTGGGGAAGGGGCTTACTTTTCTAAAAACAAGTGTGTGGCATCTTAACTGTAAAGAATTTGTATTATTTGGCAACCTTGATTGTTCTTAAAGTTTAATTATTCTAAGTTGCTTTATTTTCTAAACCATTGCTCATCATTTTATATTTAGCAGTCCATTTAAGGTGTTAAATTTAAGGAGGGTTTGAGACTACGGGGAGTATCAATTTCGATGTGAAATTTTTCTGAAAGTTTGTTCTACAAATACCTTATAGGTGATCTATGTAGAAGGAACAGGCTTAAACATTCATTTAAAAATCTTAATATTTTTTTCTACCCCCAAAATTGAAAATTAGGTTTATAGTTAATACTGTTAACATAATATACAAATTTGATTCTCTCTACTCGGTGTTTGCAAATACAGACAGTTGATGAGATTTTTTTTTTTTTTTTAACTGTTTGTTAGCTCTCTACTTGTATTCTAGGTCTTAAGATTTCTTAAGATTTCAGATACCTCGGTATCCGAGGTTTTCTTGTGTCTCTGTTTTCTAAGTTTTTAAGGAAAATTTTGGCCCTTTCCTCCTGGTATGAATTAATTGAAATGTTTGAGTAAGAAGATTAGAACTTGCTTTGTTTTGGTTTTTCTTTAATGTTTGATACTAGTTCACATCAGCAGTCTGAACTACTGATGTTGCCTTAACAGGCTTCTTAGGAGAAACTTAAAGTAAAAAAGTCATATTTCTTTGTCACTTCCAGCACAGATTTCACAGTCTCGCAGGAATCGGATAGTATATAAGTTGCCAGTTTAGTCTTCATTGTGAACAAATAAATAGCTATGTGTTAGCAATTCGCCCGTTTCTTGTTGATTCATAACTTCCAGTGGGGTTTTGGGTTAAATTTTGGTACTTTGCAGACATTCTATAAAATTTTGCTAATGCTTTCATGTGCTGTGTAAAAAACTAAAGCTTATGCCAGCACAGCACGATTTTTCTTCTCACTAGCTGTGAGACCGCAGCTCTGGTTTTGTCTCTTTATTCACTTGTATTTAGATTGATACTGCAAATGGGTCACGCAAACATTTGTATTTAATGCCTTCCGGAACAAAGCAGCGTTTAAAATTCATGTGCCAGTTCTTCCTTGCACTAAAACCTTCTGTATGCAGGCACTTGCTAACAAGCCCACAAAAGTGATAGTGCACATATGCTTTAGCTAGAATTCCTCTACCAGACTTCATTCAATTCTGGCACTCAAACTTCCAAAATTCCGTTTAGATACGTGTTAATACAGCATTTTAATTGTAAATTTTTTACTCCTATTAATGAAAAAAACTTTCAGAACTTAACAAATTCTGTGTAGACTTTTTCCTGTATGAATAATGCTCTCAACTGGAATAGAAATTTGGTGCGTAATAGTATATGATAGTGTATGCCCTGATACTGGATTAAGTTGTATCCATCTGAAACTGCAGAGCAGCATTATGTGGAAGATTGTGCTGTGGGGTTTTTTTCGGTTGTAATTTGTCCTTAGCTGTAGAGCCAAGAGCCATTTCTTCAAAAAAGCGCAGAGATACAGGGTGGTTTTTTTTTCCCAAAATAGATTGCCCAGTATGTCTTGCCTGTGAAGTCCTATTCACAGTCCTAATTAAGCTGAGGCATTAGTTGAGAGTTGCCTT